>NC_079326.1:38545537-38852961 GCF_029931775.1 Euleptes europaea
CTGAATTATGAAAATATGGCAGGGATCCACCTGGGTTGTTCTACCCATGGAGCATGGCTTATGAGCCTTTCGTCTCCTGCTACAGCCCCAGGTGCCTCCAGAGAGAATCATTTCAGGAGGGGTTTGGGACCGCATCAGGAAGCAAAAAAGTCATGCTCCGTAGGCTTTGTGGAAACTCTCCAGTGGATCCAGGCCAAAGTTTTTCCTTTGCAACCAGTATTTATTCTAAGTAGCAAAAAAAAAAAAAAAAAAAGTTCGATATCATCGGAATATGAGTCAATCTGCCCTTTTTCTTGAGACTTCAACCAGGAAAATGAAGTTTCCAACCTTGAAAAAAAGAGATGCAGTCCAAAGGGAAATGAGAAGCTCTCAAAAGCTTCAGAATGCATATAAAATATCAAAGGAGAACAAAGATATGTTTCTTTTTTTCCCCCATCTTACACAACGGTCTTTTCCTCCAGGCTATTACAATGCATTCCATAGGCACAATCAATATATTTAAGCATGAGAAACTAAAGTGCTTTGGAATAAATTAGACCAATAGCAGAAGAAACAAAGAACAAATTAACATGATTTTAAACATTGCTTAAATTTTTATGAACTTGGACCTTGAAATGTTATGATGAGTTCCCAAGAGTCTGTGCTAATATTTGCCAATAATTAAGAGTTGCACTTTAATGTTCTCTCTGACATGGTAGGTTGGAAACTAGTACTGCATCTTTGTGGTCATACAGATTTTTTTTAAGTGTTTACTTTCTTAATTATGTATGAAATCTTTTAAATAGCTCCATTACATTTATTTGATGGGTTGCTCCTCTCCACCTCTTATGGTTAATTTCCTAATGCCTGAATATTTCAAAGAAGTCATATTTCCTCCCCTTTTTTGTGTGAGTTTAGATTATTCAGAAGGCATGGCAATTCTAAACACTGAAACAAGCATGGCGGGACGAGGGTTGGGGTCACTGGGGATGTGGGGGGGAGGTAGTTGTTAATTTCCTGCATTGTGCAGGGGGTTGGGTTGGATGACCCTGGTGGTCCCTTCCAACTCTATGATTCTAAGCAGCTCTTCCAAGCAGGGCTTCCAAATAAAAGCAAAAATTAATAACATTCCTGACAGTATCTTAGGAATTTAAAAAACACCATTAATCCAATAAAGTTCTATTCGTTTAAGGCAGGCAACAGACCATTACTCCTTCATGATAGGCCATTCTTAAAATTGGCAAAGGCCTCTATGTACACCCAATAAAAATACTGACACCATTAACAGCTCAGAGATACATTGAGCCCACCTCTGAAGTCCTGTTAAAGGAGGTCAACTCACTTGACAAACTCCAGGTGATAGGCAGAGGTCATAGCTGTCCTGGCTTGCATATACTTTTTATCAAACCAGGGTTTGGTGTTTTGCACATCCCAGGTGAAAAAAGCAATGCCTTAGATGATCTTCTTCTTCCTATGTCATTGCAATTATCCTAAAGTGTGAGGCATGAATTTAATTGGCTACCTTTGCACGATTTTAGCAGCTGGGAGGAATCAAATATATTTTTTACTGCCAGGCTATGTAAAATCAAAGATCTGTTGGACAGTAAGAATGGCATTCACATTTCTTATATATATGTAAAATGCCATCAAGTCACAGCCGACTTCTGGCAACCCTTCATGGGGTTTTCAAGGCAAGAGATGAACAGAGGTGGTTTGCCTCTGTGTAGCAACCCTGGATTTACTTGTGGGCTCCCATCCAAGTACTAACAAGAACCAGCCCTGCTTAGCTTCCAAGAGCTGATGAAGGAGGTTAGCCCGAACCATTGAGGTCAGGGTCTACATTTCTTATAGGCATGAATTTTTCCAATTATGTTGTTATTAGCAGCCAAACATTTTTCTGATCTTACCCAAAATTAATGTGGCATAAAGCTGTCAGAGAGAGAGTGTTTTGGCTCTTGTATTTCTTTTGACTGGAAGTGTCCAGAATGATTTCTGTACAAGTACATAGCCGGTTGTTGTTTTCTGACCTGCTCTGTCTAAGTTTTCTGCTCTATCTAAGTTATGTCGGCTAACATGCAAATGTTTCAAGCAATTATCTCCTATTTCTGAAGCAGCGAGGAAAAGAGAATCTCACAACTCAGAATACAGGCTTGTTTTGCTGAGTCCCTTAGGAGAAACCTTCCTTATTATAGACCCGTGTTGGCGAACCTATGGCACGCGTGCCACTTCCGGCACGCGTAGCCCTCTCTGCCGGCACGCGCGGTTCCTCCAAGCCGCTGGCCTTTCCGGCTCTGCCCCTCCCCGGATGGGGGAGGCTGTAGCCCAGGGGTGGGGAACCTCCGACATCACTGGCGGTGGCGGCGAGGCCGAGCCGGGCGGGGGATCCTCCTCCTGCTGCTGTTCACCCCGGGTACGTGGGAGGCGGCCGGGGGCCCCCAGCCCCGTGCACAGGCGAAGGGAGCGGTGGCAGGGCTGGTGGCTGGCGAGCCGCGGGGCAGGAAGTCAGACGGAGGCTCTGGGGTGCCTCCTTCCCCTCCCTCGCTGGCAGCGGGCCCGGCTGGGCAGGGGCAGCTGTCAGCAGGGCAGGACACCGAGCCTCCGCGGGAAGGGAAGGGTCTCCCAGCGCCCATGCGCTGCGGGCTGTTCTGCGCACGCGCCCCCCTTCTCTGCTGCCAGCTGAGGGGTGTGTGTGTGTGTGAGAGAGAGAGAGAGAAGCGGGAAGGCTTTCCTGTCTCTGGCCATTCATGCATGGGATGTTTTGCCTTGGATTTGCCGCTCTGTAGATGCACATTTTCCCCATCCAAATTCTCAAAAATCATCAGTAAGTCCCCATGCAGAGTTTTGAGAATCCGGATGGGGAAAATGTGCATCTGGAGAGTGGCAAATCCAAGGCAAAACCTCCCATGCATAAATGGCCTCTTTCTTTCTCTGTCTCCCTCTGTCCTTTTCTTTCCCTACTTTTCTTTCTCTCCCTCGCTCCATTTCTTTCTCCCTTTCTGTCTCTTTTTCTTTCTTTCTCTCCCTCCCTTCCTTCCCTTTCCCCCTCCCTTCCCTTCCCTTCCCTTCCCTTCCCTTCCTTCCTTCCTTCCCTCCCTCCCTCCCTCCCCTCCCTCCCTCCCTCCCTCCCTCCAGCGGCTTCTCAGGCGCCCTCTGGGTCTGTGCGGGTGGAGGGGCGTGCAGTCCTATTCCACCTTTGAAGTGCCCACAAGCCATCCTCCAAACACCTTTCCATTTGTCTTGATATGTAGAGAGAAAACACTAAGGAACTAGTTGCCAATCTCCAGGTACTAGCTGGAGATCTCCTGCTATTACAAGTGATCGCCAACCAATAGAGATCAGTTCCCCTGGAAAAAATTGCCACTTTGGCAATTGGACTCTATGGCACTGAAGTCCTTCTCCAAACCCCGCCCTCCTCAGGCGCCACCCCAAAAACCTCCCACTCAGGGCGAAGAGGAACTTGGCAACCCTAGCCTCTCCCTCTGGGGGTGGTATTCAAGTTAAATTGCTGCATTGGCACTCGGCGATAAATAAGTGGGTTTTCGGTTGCAGTTTGGGCACTCGGTCTCTAAAAGGTTCGCCATCACTGTTATAGACAATGGATTCCTGGTACCTAGAACTGTGGTTACTATTTAAGATGCATACTTTTGTGCATAATTTAATACCACTGAACACACTGTAGCTACAATATGCACTTTTGGGACTTTATTTCTAATACTTAAAATCCACACTTTCTGCTCTGGGTTTATTTTATTATCAGCTTCTCTGTACCTTTCCCTCTGCCATTTTACTCTGAAGCTACCATTTGTTCTGAATCTGAAGTATTACAATTTGTATCACAAGCAGAGAAAAACAATAAGTATTGAGGTGTTTAATAAAACAAAGATGCTTAGAATTCACATCAGTCCCAGTTTTCTTCTATTATTCTTTCCAGATATTCCCCAACTAACCAAAGTTAAATATATATTAAGGTGGTCACGGAAAGGTTCTCATGGAATTTTGTATCAGCACTCAAGTTAGATAGTCAACCCCCGCCCCCCTCGCCCCATTCAGAAGTCATACCTGGGTTGTATCTATCTGGAAATGAAGTAATGCTTGGCTTGGGAAGCTGATCTCCATTATCACAATCCTTCCCAGTTAGAGTCAGTCCTTTCCAGGGCTTCTATCAAAGGAGTGTGCCCTTTTCACATTGTTGCTATATGTCATTTATTTATATAAAACATTTCTATCCCCTTGGCCAGATTTTCAGGAAACCTGAAAGAAGCCAAATGCCCATGCTTTTCTATGGAGAAAGGGGTGACCTCTTCTGGGGCCCATAAAGTCAGACCCCCTGATCCAAACTTTAACAGACTTTGGGGTTCAGGCAAAGAGAGTCCCTTACAGCACCCCTGAAAATTTGGAAACTCTACCTCTAAAAATGCCCCCACAAGAACTCCTCAAAAAGAAATTCCCATAGAGAAAAAGCCTTGGGAAAGCTGAAGGCTGAATAAACCAAATACCTATTCAGATGATTCGGCGATTGTCTATTTCAATATTCAGCCCCAAATAAACCCAGAAAAAGCCGAAATGCCCTTTTTCGGGTTTATTATCGAGTCGGTAAACCCGATATGCACAGCCCTAAAAGACTGAGCCCTGTGGTACAGAGTGGTAAACTGCAGTACTGCAGTAGAAAGCTCTGCTCACAACCTGAGTTCAATCCCGATGGAAGTCTATTTTAGGTAGCCGGCTCAATGTTGACTCAGCCTTCCATCCTTCCTACGTCGGTAAAATGAGTTCCCAGCTTGCTGGGGGTAAAGCGTAGAAAACTGGGGAAGGCAATGGCAAACCACCCCAGACTGTGTTTGTCTGCCTAGTAAACATTGGGATGTGATGTCACCCCAAGGGTTCAGGGATGACCTGGTGCTTGCACAGGGGACTAACTTTACCTAACATAGGACAAAATGGGCTATCTCTCTGCAAAAGAACAAATAAGCACAAATTTGGCATTAAAAATGGCAATGTTCAGACTCTAGTGGGAGAACATATTAGTACCCAGGACACTCTGTTGATAACCTCACTAGCAAGAGACATGAAAGAAAATGGGCAGTCAGGAGACACCAAGCAAGGTACAGGTGATATAGCTGAAGAGGTGAGGCAAGGGAGCCAGCCAGGGGAATGCAGAAATCTGGCCATGCTCAGGAACGCCAAGATCCAATGTTAGATGGACGAAAGCATGTTATGCTGATATTTTGTAGGTGGCCATAGAATACCTAAGGCTCTGGAAATCATTATTCATCTTGTTCCTGCTTTGTTGTAAATAAATGTTAGCAAATAGGTAAACCAATACTTTGACCTATCAGTAACCTTAATTTTTTGGTTCTTGTAGGTTATCCGGGCTGTGTAACCGTGGTCTTGGAATTTTCTTTCCTGACGTTTCGCCAGCAACTGTGGCAGGCATCTTCAGAGTAGTAACACTGAAGGACAGTGTCTCTCAGTGTCAAGGGTGTAGAAAGAGTAATATATAGTCAGAAAGGGGTTGGGTTTGAGCTGAGTATTGTCCTGCAAAAGTATTGTCCTGTAAGTATCAAGATAATGTGCTAATGAGGGTATGGTATGTTAATATGGAACCATTGTATCCTGAAGTGATCTGTTAATGTGTGTAATCCAAAACTAATCTGTATGGCTATTGTTGAATGTTGTCTTTGTCTGGAGGTTTTTCAGGGCAGGAAGCCAAGCCTTATTCATTCTTAAACTCTCCTCTTTTCTGTTAAAGTTGTGCTGATGTTTGTGAATTTCAATGGCTTCTCTGTGCAATCTGACAAAATAGTTGGTAGAATTGTCCAGTCTTTCAGTGTCTTGGAATAAGACCCTGTGTCCTGTTTGTGTCAGTCCATGTTCAGCCACTGCTGATTTCTCAGGTTGGCCAAGTCTGCAGTATCTTTCATGTTCTTTTATCCTTGTTTGTATGCTGCGTTTTGTGGTCCCGATGTAAACTTCTCCACAGCTGCAAGGTATACGATATACTCCTGCAGAGGTGAGGGGGTCTCTTTTGTCTTTTGCTGATCGTAGCATTTGTTGTATTTTCTTGGTGGGTTTAAACACTGTTTGTAGGTTATGTTTTTTCAAAAGTTTCTCCATCCTATCAGTGACTCCTTTAATAAATGGCAAGAATACCTTTCCTATGGGAGACTGTTTTTCTTGAGTTTTCTGATTTTTGTTTGGTTCAATGGCCCTTCTGATTTCATTCTTGGAGTAGCCGTTTGCTAGCAGTGCGTGATTTAGATGGTTAGTTTCTTCCTTGAGAAACTGTGGTTCACAGATCCGTCTTGCACGGTCCATTAATGTTTTGATTATTCCTCTTTTCTGTCGGGGGTGGTGGTTGGAGTTTTTGTGTAAGTAGCGATCTGTGTGAGTTGGTTTCCGGTAGACCTTGTGACCTAACTGAAGGTTTGATTTACGGATGACAAGGGTATCAAGAAATGGGAGTTTACCCTCAATTTCCTTTTCCATGGTAAACTGAATGTTTGGATGGATATTATTAAGATGGTTTAGAAAGTCCATTAATTTTTCTTCACCATGGCTCCAAATGGTAAATGTATCATCTACGAACCTGAACCAGACTGTAGGTTTGTAAGGTGCTGATTCTAATGCTGTCTTTTCAAAATATTCCATGTAAAAGTTTGCTATTACTGGACTGAGTGGACTTCCCATAGCTACTCCATCAATCTGTTCATAAAATTCTTGATCCCATAGGAAATAACTTGTTGTCAAACAATGGTGAAATAAGGCTGTTATATCTTCTGGAAAAATCTGGTTAATCAATGAGATTGTGTCTTTAACTGGAACCTTGGTAAAGAGGGATACAACATCAAAACTGATTAATATATCCTTTGGATTGAGTCTTAACGGACTGATTTTGTTGATGAAGTGAGTTGAATCTTTGATGTAAGATTCAACTCACTTCATCAACAAAATCAGTCCGTTAAGACTCAATCCAAAGGATATATTAATCAGTTTTGATGTTGTATCCCTCTTTACCAAGGTTCCAGTTAAAGACACAATCTCATTGATTAACCAGATTTTTCCAGAAGATATAACAGCCTTATTTCACCATTGTTTGACAACAAGTTATTTCCTATGGGATCAAGAATTTTATGAACAGATTGATGGAGTAGCTATGGGAAGTCCACTCAGTCCAGTAATAGCAAACTTTTACATGGAATATTTTGAAAAGACAGCATTAGAATCAGCACCTTACAAACCTACAGTCTGGTTCAGGTTCGTAGATGATACATTTACCATTTGGAGCCATGGTGAAGAAAAATTAATGGACTTTCTAAACCATCTTAATAATATCCATCCAAACATTCAGTTTACCATGGAAAAGGAAATTGAGGGTAAACTCCCATTTCTTGATACCCTTGTCATCCGTAAATCAAACCTTCAGTTAGGTCACAAGGTCTACCGGAAACCAACTCACACAGATCGCTACTTACACAAAAACTCCAACCACCACCCCCGACAGAAAAGAGGAATAATCAAAACATTAATGGACCGTGCAAGACGGATCTGTGAACCACAGTTTCTCAAGGAAGAAACTAACCATCTAAATCACGCACTGCTAGCAAACGGCTACTCCAAGAATGAAATCAGAAGGGCCATTGAACCAAACAAAAATCAGAAAACTCAAGAAAAACAGTCTCCCATAGGAAAGGTATTCTTGCCATTTATTAAAGGAGTCACTGATAGGATGGAGAAACTTTTGAAAAAACATAACCTACAAACAGTGTTTAAACCCACCAAGAAAATACAACAAATGCTACGATCAGCAAAAGACAAAAGAGACCCCCTCACCTCTGCAGGAGTATATCGTATACCTTGCAGCTGTGGAGAAGTTTACATCGGGACCACAAAACGCAGCATACAAACAAGGATAAAAGAACATGAAAGATACTGCAGACTTGGCCAACCTGAGAAATCAGCAGTGGCTGAACATGGACTGACACAAACAGGACACAGGGTCTTATTCCAAGACACTGAAAGACTGGACAATTCTACCAACTATTTTGTCAGATTGCACAGAGAAGCCATTGAAATTCACAAACATCAGCACAACTTTAACAGAAAAGAGGAGAGTTTAAGAATGAATAAGGCTTGGCTTCCTGCCCTGAAAAACCTCCAGACAAAGACAACATTCAACAATAGCCATACAGATTAGTTTTGGATTACACACATTAACAGATCACTTCAGGATACAATGGTTCCATATTAACATACCATACCCTCATTAGCACATTATCTTGATACTTACAGGACAATACTTTTGCAGGACAATACTCAGCTCAAACCCAACCCCTTTCTGACTATATATTACTCTTTCTACACCCTTGACACTGAGAGACACTGTCCTTCAGTGTTACTACTCTGAAGATGCCTGCCACAGTTGCTGGCGAAACGTCAGGAAAGAAAATTCCAAGACCACGGTTACACAGCCCGGATAACCTACAAGAACCAATGAACTCTGACCGTGAAAGCCTTCGACAACCTTAATTTTTATTTAGCAGATTAAAATGCATGAAACTTATTCTCAATATATGTTTAAAATGATGTAGCAGAGAGCACATGTCAATGTGGTTTCTCCTCGATATGGTTGTCTGTGGTAAATACTACCAGATTTTCTTAACCAGTCATATTTTAGCCTGCTTACACACAGAAAACAAACAGGCTCAGTGAAAGGGCATTTCCTTTGAAGGAGGCAAGTAGCAGACCACCCAGGAATGATGCTGAAGAGATTATATCAGAACGTGGATAGATTAAGAGACTAGCGGCAAGCCATGCTTGCAGTTGATGGAGCAGTTGGGGAAGAGAAAGAAACTGCAGACAATGATAGAACATTTAAAGAACTTAGTTTAGCATTTTTGAGAGCCTTATCATCTCAAGACATAAGGTGTAACAGCCTTCTTTGGTATAGATTGGCCTCCATCTGACTGCCATTTTGTATGAAGAATTTTGACTGTCCAAGGTACTCAAATTCCATGCTAGCTTAAAGTTCATCAAATCTCGGAAGCTAAGCAGAGTCAATACTGGTTAATATTTGCATGGGAGACCACCAAGAAATTCCAGGGTTGTTACACATAGGAAGCAATGGCAAACCATCTTTGAATGTCTCTTGCCTTGAAACCCCTAAGGGGTCGCCACAAGTCAGTTGCAACTTGACAATACTCTCCCCCCCCCCTTAAATTCCGTAAGGGTTTGCTGCAAAATTAAAACCTACACATGGAATGTTGGGTACTTTTTGACGGCCCTTAGAACATTGCCTGTGACTTCAATGGAATTCTTGTCAAACATGTTTATGGTTCTAAAAGATTGTGTATACCATTTCATGTGACCTTACACTTACCCTGTTTCATCCTGATACTGCACCTCTCAGAACCAGTTTGTTGATCAATTGTTTGGACATATAACTGGTCTCATCCTGACTGGGAATGAAGACTGGGAATTAGTAAGAAAAACAAAGAAAGCCTATCCAAACAAAATAAAACCCTAGATCCCGGAGTTCCAAAAGCCAGCTCAAACAGGTGAAGCTTATTCAGTTTCCTGAAGATTTGGACTGATGGAAATTCCCTTTATGAACATGCCTAACAGCAAAGCAACAGAGATGGGGCCTTTTCTGATATCTTGATTTGGAATTCCCCCCTAAAACACACACACACACACACACACACACACACACATGGATGCACACGCAGTGATTCACCAGGTATCAAGCCTGTTTATTTATTTAGAGATTTCTATGCCACCTCTCCGGAGACCTACTTGAAGCAGCTCGCAACTAAAGCAATACAAAACAAACCATTAAAAACAAGACAGGGCATTAAAACAGCATAAAAACTGAGCAACATAAAATAATATTAATAAAACAAACCTCAGGCTAGAAGCAGGCCATTGTGTATGTGTGTAAAGGGCTGTGAAGTCACAGCTGACATACGGCAACCTCAGTAAGGGGTTTTCAAGGCAAGTGAGAAGCAGAAGTGTTTGGCCCCTGCCTTCCTCTGCAGAGTCTACAAAGCAGACCATAAAACAGCTTTAAAAGATGGGACTTCTTCATAAAAGTCTGGGTAAAAATAAATGTTTTGGCCTGGCACCTAAAGGAAAGGAAAGTAGGCTCCAGGTGAGCCTTAAAGAGGAGGGCATTCCAAAGACGAGGTGCCACCACTGAAAAAGCCATTTTTCTGGTCACTACACACCTCAGCTCTACAGTTGCAGGCACAGAGAGTAGGGCTGGAGAAGAGGATCTTAACTAGTGGGTTGACAATACATACAATTGCCAACCTCCAGGTACTAGCTGGAGATCTCCCGCTATTACAACTGATCTCCAGCCAATAGAGATCAGTTCATCAGTTTTGGCAATTGAACTCTATGGCATTGAAGTCCCTCCACTCACCAAACCCGCCCTCCTCAAGCTCTGCTCCAAAAACCTCCCACCGGTGGCAAAGAGGGACCTGGCAACCCTAACAATACAGGAGGAAGTGGTCCTTCAGGTACCCTAGCCACAAGCTTAAAGATAAGAACCAGCACTATTGAACTTTAGGTGCCAGGAGAAAACATTATTGTTTTTCCTGGATTTTTCTTAAGGTTTACTCCCTCCCTCCCCCACCCCACACACACTGAGTATTTATGCTGCAGCTCTTCCAGTTACTGTTTTCATTCCAGCCCATAGTTTCAACCCCCACCCTCCATAAAAAACAACAACCCTCTGGCCTATTTATTGTCTCTGTAGATTTTTATGTGATTCTGATTGTTTGATAGTTTTAACTGGTTGTCAGGAAGCTGCCAAAGGAGCAGGGCTGCTGAGGGCAAGTAGAAGTATAAATATTTTAAAGAAATAGGTTCCATAACTGGAGGGCGACCACTGAGAATTCCTCTCTTCATGCGCTTATTGCCTGAAGCATCCATGCAAATCATACTGATGAGAGCACCCACAGTTGATTGCAGAGATTGCAGTGGGACATGTCAGAGGAAATGGTCTGTATGAATGAAAGCCAGAAATTGATGGATTTCTGCCTCATAAGGTTCAATCCAGTGTTTTCTATAGGATTAAATTCTAGGAAAGTAGCTGCAGAAGTTAATGAATGGCACCAAAACATCAAAGAAATCCAGCAGTACCTTAAAAGCGAATACATGTATTGTGCATTAAGAATCATGGATAAATGTCTAAACAAGTCCTCATCAAATATATGAAGCAGACACGGAAGACACCTCTGTATGTTATCTGTATGTTTACTCACACATAATAGCCAGTACATGCTCTACTCGAATTCTGTTAACTGCAACGGATATAATAATTAACAGTTATCAGGTGTATTGTTTTGTAAGACAATTTTTCATCATACCAAAAACATGAGTTCATTAACTGAAACAGGGGTCATTTGTGATGCGCTTACAAGCCCAAAGAGGTAGATGAATCCCCATTCCCAGAAAAGAAAACTAGAAAGAATCATTCTCTGTGGGACCCAGGGAACCATCACAAAGTGCCAGTTTCCAGAGTTACTTCCAAGATAAGTGAATGGTTGAGAGCCAAAGCGTCTAGTGGTCAGAGGGTCAGACTAGGACCTGGAAGACCCCGGTTGGAAACCTCACTCTGCTACAAAAGCTCACTGGGTGACTTTGGGCCAGTCATACATGAACACATGAAGCTGCCTGATACTGAATCAGACCCTTGATCCATCAAAATCAGTATTGTCTACTCAGACAGGCGGCGGCTCTCCAGGGTCTCAGAAAGAGGTCTTTCACATCACCTACTTGTCTAGTCCCTTTACCTGGAGATGCTGAGGATTGAACCTGGGACCTTCGGCATGCCAAGCAGATGCTCTGCCACTGAGCCACAGCCCCTCCCCTCATCCTTACTCAGCCTCATTTACCTCATAGGGCTGTTGATGTTGTGAGGATAAAATGGAGAACAATGCGGTAAGCTGCTTTGGGTTCCCAACAGGGATAAATGCAGGATATAAATATCTAAACAAATAAATGGAGAAACAACTAAAGTAGTGAATGTGAAGACTTTGTTTTGTCCTGCTCATCTCCGAAGTAACCAATATGGGTGAAATAGGGTTTTTTTTTGGGGGGGGGGGTTAATGCAACTTGAAAATGTTTTTGAGGGGACTTGTTATTTGTCTGTTTCACTTTCACCAGTTCACACATTATTTTGAGGGTGGTGACACAATGACATGGTTGCACACATTCAATGTTCTGAAGCGTATATAGAAACTGACCTCAGTTTAGAAAAATCAGATGTTTCCACACCAAAGCATTAGTTTTTGAGAGATTTCTATTATGTGGGAACTTTAAAAAAAATGCTGAATAATTTCACACAAATGTGAAAACTATGTTAGTTTTTAATGAAGTAATAATGAACAGGCTTCTCAACTGTAATGAGCCACGATAATTGGAACCTCCCCGTACAGAAGCAGTATACCTGTGGAGGGAAAAACAACAGGAGATAGCAGGCACCATCCAAACTTGCTTTATGCACTCAGCATTCTAGACTTGAAGGACTGGTTTGATCCAGCAAGACACTTCTGTCCTAAGAGCTATAATTTATTAAAGTAATCCACCAAATCCCCCCTTTTTCTAATCAATTGTTCCTCTGCTCCAAGAGATACCTTTTAATACATATTTTAAAGGCAGAAATAAAATATTCTTTTTGCTGTTATAGCTGGCTCAACAGACATGGAATATATAGGGTGACTCTTTCAGTGAACCAGCAATAGCCGCTAAAGTAGAAAATTCTGGGAGTTCCTCTGATTATAACTCTAGCTAGTTGCTACACTGTTTATACAGTATAGTCCTAAGCAGAGATACACCTTTCTAAGTCCATTAAAATCAATTGGCTTAGAAGGGTGTAATTCTTCTTAGGATTGTGCAGAACATACATGTTAGTAGGGCAGTGGTAAGTATATGAGCTAAAAAATGAGGGTAAAGTTTAAAAAACTAAGTTTTTAAAGAAAAGAAGAGAGCAACCAAGATGATCAGGGGACTACTAGAGCAACTGCCCTATGAGGAGCACTTAAAACATTTAGGGCTGTTTAGCCTGGAAAGAAGGCGGTTAAGGGGAGACATGATAGAGGTCTATAAAATTATGCATGGTTTGGAGGGAGTGGACAGGAAGAAGCTTTTCTCCCTCTCTCATAATACTAGAACGCGGGGTCATCTGCTGAAGCTGGAGGGAGAGAGATTCAAAACTGAGAAAAGGAATTATTTCTTCACACAACACATAGGGCGAAAACGCATGGTCGCTTTATCTTCCTTTAATCCCTTCTTTAGCCAGGATCAAACGTACATTAGGTGAAACGCATGTGTTCAATCCTGGCTGAATCCTGGCTGAAACAGGGATTAAAGGAGGATAAAGTGACCATGCGTTTTTGCCCATAGTTAAATTGTGGAACTCCCTGCCCCAGGACTTGGTGGTGGGTGCCAACTTGGAAGGCTTTAAGAGGGAAGTGGGCATATTCATGGAGGAGAGAGGTATTCATTGCTACTAGTTAAAATGGATACTAGTCATGATGCATACCTATTCTCTCCAGGATCAGAGGAGCATGCCGAATATATTAGGTGCTGTGGAACACAGGCAGGATGCTGCTGCGGTTGTCTTGTTTGTGGGCTTCCTAGGCACTTGGTTGGCCACTGTGTGAACAGACTGCTGGACTTGATAGGCCTTGGTCTGATCCAGCATGGCCTTTCTTGTGTAAGTGATTTCAGTATTCCTAGAGAGGCTGTGCCATGTCAGAATGGCAGAGCTTGGCGAATAATTCCAGGAAACTGATAGGACAGAAGATTCTTTTGGTTCTAAAATATGCCAAGACATTAACAGCACCTAGCACGACTGAGAACTCAACTGTGTTTCACCTCTTTTCAGGTTCAGAGAATGGTCTCAAACAGAAGCCGAAGGCCCCCCGCCGATGGTGCCAGCAGCCCAAAATGCTGAATAGCCCCGAGGACAACTTGTATTATAACCAGTTAAACGTGAGTTCAAAGTGGCAATAAAGCCGCTCTATTGGCTTTGTTTCCAGTTAATAATTTTGTTATTAATACCTGTCCCAACCCCTCCAGCCCCACCCCCTTGCCCCACAACACTGCCACCCCTGCAGCCCCTCCTGACGTTCTTCGGCTCTTGTCTTGAACATGTGCTTAGGCTCTTTATCTGTTGCTTTCATGTCAGGATGTCTGCCTTCACGGTGAATAATTGATGTGGTTTATCAAAGACGAGCAAGATGCATGCTTCATCAGGCTCGCTGGAGCCCTTTGATCAAAAAAATTATGCTGTGACTTCTGATATTATCAGCATCTGCTTGCATTCAACACAAAATCACTTTGAATTAAAAATTAACGACTCGCTGCTTTGCTTTGACTGTGTGTTCTTGGCCCTCTCCGCAGGGATCTCTAGAATATCAAGGGAGCAAGAGGAAGCCAAGAAAACTTGGGTAAATATCTAGCTTCTTAGTTCTAAGCAACTGTAAACAGAAGAAGTCCTTTGTGATATTACAGAAAACTGCACACACTCCCAAAAAAGAATAACTTTTCTAGAGAGATTCCTAAAAATAAACAGTAAGTCTTTTTCTCTGTAACAATATAGGGCATTTTCTACAGAAGCGAATTGGAAACTTGCATTTTATGCGGTCTCTATAAACATGAGAACCATCTCTTGCAGAGTAGGGAAGAAAACGTTTCTATTCAATAGAATCCAGTCAAAGTTTTGCTTTGTTTTTCTTCTTATCTTGGAAAGGATTTGATACAAGTGTTAGACAGATAGTGCCATCCAAAGCAGTTATACACTTCTATGCCCACTGACTTTCTCGGATTTTGAAGGATGTAACTGTGCTTTGGGTTGCACTGTAAAAGTCTCATGAAGAGTGAGCATAAGCAGAAGGTGAGTGGCGGTAAAGGTAAAGGTCCCCTGTGCAAGCACTGGGTCATTCCTGGCCCATGGGGTGACGTCACATCCAGACGTTTACGAGGAAGACTTTGTTTACGGGGTGGTTTGCCAGTGCCTTCCCCAGTCATCTTCCCTTTACCCCCAGCAAGCTGGGTGCTCATTTTACCGACCTCGGAAAGATGGAAGGCTGAGTCAACCTTGAACCGGCTACGTGAAACCAACTTCTGTTGGGATCGAACTCAGGTCGTGAGCAGAGCTTGGACTGCAGTACTGCAGCTTACCACTCTTCACCACGGGGCTCCTCGAGTGGCAGTAGGCTGGGTAATTTGGACCTACACAAGAACCAGCTGAAGACAGAGGAAGACCAGGCCTTTGTCCCTAGAATAGAATAAGACAATACACATTCTTTTTGTTCTTGTCAAAAGGGTTACTTAATTTTTTTCTTGTCACCAGCCACTGTGCACCCTGGCTATAAAGTAATGCTCAGCTACCACCAACATATCTTATTGGCAGTGCAGTCCTAAGCAGAGTTAAAGCCTTCAAAAGCCACTCCAAATAAAATGGTTTTACAACATCTCTGCAGTTTTATGTAAGCTTATCCCGTGAGAGTTGACTTGTATTAGTATAAATCAAATCAAAACTACACAGTATCTGTGAAGGTCCCTTTAGGATTCTTTTAGTGGTATTGATGACCCTTTTATAGTTGTCTTCAAATAATATTTGTACAGGTTTCATTTTCTTCCTGTCTAAGAAATACAACTCTGGCTCGAGTAGCATTCTATCTCATCATGCCATCCGTATGGCTGCCTCCTGTGGCCAGATCATAATTATTAATGTTGATAACGCAAATGTGAATGACTGCCTAGCTGTTAACACCAGCAGTAGTCATTTATTCTGGTGTTATTTGGTTGTGAGCACTGGCATTAATATAATTCCTGGAAACTTCTGTTGCAGATCAGCCACCCGCACTGTAAGAGGCACTTTCTCATTTTGAGAGGTCTTAAGATGCTTTGTGGGAGCCCCGTGGCGCAGAATGGTAAGCTGCAGTACTGCAGTCCAAGCTCTGCTCATGACCTGAGTTCAATCCCAACGGAAGTTGGTTTCAGGTAGCGGGCTCAAGGTTGACTCAGCCTTCCATCCTTCTGATGTTGGTAAAATGAGTACCCAGATTGCTGGGGGTAAAGGGAAGATGACTGGGGAAGGCAATGGCAAACCAACCCAAACAAACAAAGTCTGCTTAGTAAACGTCGGGATGTGACATCACCCCATGGGTCAGGAAGGACCCGGTGCTTGCACAGGGGATCTTTACCTTTTTAAGATGCTTTGGGGAGATATTTATCTGAATGTTCTGTGTGGGTGTGTGGCTGATCACTTTAAAAAACGAACAAACTAGATGACCATGGTGGTCCCTTCCAACTCTATGAAATGTGGACTGCGCATAGTGAAGAATCCTTGTGGTTTTTTTTAAATGTATCTTAATCTGGGAAAGATTACAGTTTATAGATTGACGTGGAAAGGGAAACAAGTCTGACCAAGATAATGTCACAAGAATTTGGCAACTGTATCTTGAATTTTGGAACAGGGCAAAACCTGAGAAAAATGTTAAGATAGAAATCTGATGATATATCTGAATTAATGTGCAATTAGGTTTACTCGATATGCTATATTCTGTGCAACATATGACAATATGTGGAGAGGAAAGGCATAGGGGGGCAGAAGGGCTATTTGGGCTGGGTCTCAAACTCAAACGAGATCTCAGATTTAGACATGCGTTAATTTTTTTAGGATTTAATCAGTTTCACAACTTGTTTTTATGTGCAACACATGTCATTTTTTTTAAAGTATGGCTAGGCAGTGTCCCAGACCTCTCTGGACCTCTGAGAGGACCTGGAAGTACCATAAATCAAAGCCAACTCCTTCAATTCTGTACAGTGATTGTAGGAAGGTGGTGCAAAACCTGGGATACTCTTGTAAAGCTGAATTCTTTACCAGCAGCAGCCCTAGCTATTGTCAAGCATGAAATTATTTTGGTTTCACTATCCAGACAAAGTTTCTTCTTGTACCTGTATAACATGAACTTCAAAACGTGAAGATCACCATTCGGAGTGGCTTGTGTTTTCGTTTCCCCTTAGGCAAATAAAAGTACTTGATTGGGAGGATGAGTACTACAAATCATTTTCAGCTGCTGATTCCCTCTCAGAAGAAGACAACACATTCCAAGCTCTTCCTTCCTCCAGAGGGGTGTCCTTTCAGAGTTGAGCTTTTAACCCTTAACTCTTTTGGTGCAATGCTGGTAAGAATCCAAGCATATGTTTCTAGTTCCTGGTTTGTATGTGAGCATAATTTTTGCATATGTGCATAAATATATAAAATAACAGTATGTATCCTTCCACTCCACTCAGCAAGTTTGAAGCCTTCCTCTAGACCAGTGGTTCCCAAACCTTTTGGGCCACTGCCCTCTTGGTTCCACAAACTCAACCCCAGCACCCCCTACCTATCCTAGAAAAAGCATTATTCAAAATAGGGGTTTGCATGATGCACTAAAGAAGAGGATAACAACAAAATTTCAAAACAGTAGCAATTAATTGCACATCTATTCAAAATCAAATTTATTCAACAAAACTGATGAACTTGATCAGTGGTACCAGCTCTTCAAATTCTGGAAAAAAATTCTGATAGTTTCCACCAAATTTGCCAGCAAGGTGCCATAACTTGAACCATTGTAAATTAGTGAACAACACAGTTGAAGGGGCCCACCTCTAGGGCGCCCCCTGCTGCCCCTGCCTCTTAGTGACCCCCTAGGTAATCCCACTGCCCCCCTGGGGGTGGTACTGCCCACTTTGGGAACCACTGCTCTAGCCTAAGGAGCCTTCCTCATCCAACAAAAGAGCCAGTTAAGTTGAAGGAAGTCTCCTTAGGCTGGAAAGTAGGATATGTGTCTATGGTGGGATACATGCCATCCCAGTTTCATTGATATGTCACTGTTTAGTTTTGAAAATCATTTTCTAGCTCTCCAAATGTAAAATAACTATTTCTTAAGCTGCAGGAAGTCACCCAACACTGCTGAGTGGAGAGGTACTATGCATTCCTATAAAATTTTAGGGAAATCGTAATACACACTGACACCCTTGCCAAAATAGGGGTTATTCAACAAATACGTCTGCCATGAAAAAAAGGCAATCAATAGGGTGGGAGGTTTTGGGGCAGAGCCTGAAGAGGCCTGGGTTTGGGGAGGGGAGGGACTTCAATGCCATAGAGTCCAATTGCCAAAGTCGCCATTTTCTCCAAGGGAACTGATCTCTATCTGCTGGAGATCAGTTGTAATAGCAGGAGATCTCCAGCTAGTACCTGGAGGTTGGCAACCCTAGTAATCAAGCTAAATCTGTGTACATTTTGCAACTTCAGCTTCAAAAATGTGGTGTCTGTCTACAGAAGAAGCAGACGAAGAGGAGGAGCAGTTGGTTTTTATTTGCCAATTTTCTCTACCTTTTTTTAAGGAGAATCAAACCAGCTTACAATCTCCTTCCCTTCCTGTCCTCACAATAGACCCCTTGTGAGATAGGTGAAGCTGAGAGAGCTCTAAGAGGACTGTGACTAGCCCAAAGTCTATCATAGCCTTTGTGGCATAACATGGCTTCTGGTGCATCTCCCATTTATAAGAACAGCTTTATAAGACACAGCATAGTGAGATATCATTGTAAGATTTTATAGGACTCTGAAAACTTTAGTTTATAATGCTTGGAAGAATGGGCACAGTTGGAAAAAAATTGTAGAGTAACTCTTTTAGATGCTGAATTGTGTTTTTGACTTTATCTTGCAAAAGGAATATTTTGCAATAAACCATGTGACTCTTATTTCCCCTGAGGAAAGAAAACATCAAAAGCCTGAATGTCAAAACAGTTAATAGCATATTACTAAAATCACTTAACTTAGCGTTCTATAATGTTTTTGTGAGTGAAGCTGGAAATAAAAAGACCAAGTACTGATACTTGATATAACCTCAGGAAACCAAGTTATATGCTCTGTCATTCCCACCCCAAAAGGGGGGGGGGCTCTTCATTCAGTTAGATCCGCTTATGAAAATCATGGTTATGAAATCCTTCCATCTAATATTTGAAATCTACTACAGACTCACATTATTTAGAGCCACCCGTACTCAATACAGGCCACTTAATACAGTCCTACATGGTAGCCCTAGGAGCCCCATGGCACAGAGGAGTAAGCTGCAGTACTGCAGTCTGCTCATGAGCTGAGTTCGATCCCGATGGAAGTTGGTTTCAGGTAGTCAGCTCAAGGTTGACTCAGCCTTAAGTCCTTTTGAGGTCGGTAAAATGAGCACCCAGCTTGCTGGGGGTAAAGTGTAGACAAATGGGGAAGGCAATGGTCAACCACCTCATAAACATATTCTGCCTAGTAAATATCGTGATGTCACATCACCCCATGGGTCAGTAATGATCCAGTGCTTGCACAGGGGACTGCCTTTACCTTTTTTACATGGTAGCCCACCAGAACCTTGACATATGTCCTGTTTCTGATGTCTGCCTGCAAAAACATAGAGACAGTCAAACACTGCAATACCTGACTGGTAAGCTGCAAATCATTTACTGGCTCCCAAATAGTATGGAGGAGCCCCATGGCGCAGAGTGGTAAGCTGCAGTACTGCAGTCCAAGCTCCGCTCCACTATGGAAGCTTTGGTGGGTGACCCCGGGCCCATCACAAATTCTCAGGCTAACCTACCTCACAAGGTTGTGGGTGTGGAGATGAGGTAAAGGAGAAGAGAACAATGTGAGAAGCTGCTTTGAGTCTTGGTTAGGGAGAAAAGTGGGATACAGGTTTTTTTAAGCAGAAATAATATATCTGAAGAGCATATAAAAAACAATCTCTGTGGAGGAAAAATCAGCATGGCTTCTGCCAAAGAAAGTCCTGCATCGCCAACTTTTTGGGATTCTTTGAGAGTGTTAACAAGCATGTGGATAAAGATTATCAAGTTTTTTATTACGTACTTGAACTTCTACAAGGTTTTTAACAGAATCCCTAATCAAAGGCTCCTGAATAAAAGGTAGCAGTCATGGAATAAAACTTCAAGTCCTCCTGTGCGTTAGAAACTGGTTAACCATCCGGAAGCAGAGTAGGTGTAAATGTATATGTATAAGTAAATGGACAGCTTACAATGGATGGAAATAAGCAAGGGTCTCTCTCTAGGGAATATTGGGACTTGCCCTGTTTAACTTGTTCATAAATGATCTGGAATCAAGGTTGAGCAGTAAAGTAGCCAAGTTTGCAAAAGGCTCCAAATTATTCAGGATGGTGAGGACCAAAGCAAACTACAAAGTACTCCAAGCAGAATTTTTCCAAAACGCGTGAATAATGGGCAACAACATAGCAAATTAAGTTAGTGTAAATGGTAAAGTGATTAATTAATTGTGTATGTTAAATCTCTTCTGGAAGCGTTATTACAGCTTACTGCTAAGGCGTGTGCCAAAACAGCTAGGGTTGGGTTTTTAAAATATTTTCCATGATTTATGCATGCATTTTTGCATGTATGTGCGCACACAAACAAATATTACATGTTTTAAATTCTTGCAATAGGGTTGACCAAAATTGTGATTAGGGCTTCAAGCTGTAATCAGTTCAGTTGGTAGGCACCCGTTTTAATCAATGATAGCAGATTTTTAAGAGGAGCGACAGCACGTTGAGGGTATGCTTGATATTTTGGTTCTGATGTCTCACTGCAATTTACACTCAAAAAGGAAAGTATTAAAGATGCAGGGAGGGAGGGGTCCAATGATGAAGGATAGTGATGACATAATGTGACCTGCTCAGCGGTAATATGTGGGGTGGGCTCAGCTATTCTGATGTGGCCAATTAGCTATCAAGAGAGACGCGTTCTCTGCCACTATCAGGGGGAATCACGTGGTAGTCGCAGTGACAATGTGTGGGTGAGTTGACTTACAGGTGCATGTGCCATCCCTAGAGAGTGGCTGGCAGTGCCCAGCTTGGGCCACTGACTTCAGTGGTCTCTGAGAGCCAGCGTGGTGTAGTGGTTAAGACTGGTGGTTTGGAGCAGTGGACTCTGTTCTGGAGAACTGGGTTTGATTCCCCACTACTCCACATGAGCAGCAGAGGCTAATCTCGTGAACTGGGCTGGTTTTCCCACTCCTACACATGAAGCCAGCTGGGTGACCTTGGGCTAGTCACACTCTCTTAGCCCCACCTACCTCACAGGGGAGACCAAGGAGGCACTGGATACAGAACCTGGAACAAAAGTCTGTTTGTGCTGGCTTTTACTGGGGGAAAAGAACAAGAGAGAAGCAGCCTCTGAGCATCAGCAGCGTCTAGATGCTGGGACTGGGACTAACATCTGTTTCTTTACATTCACCTTAACTTGTCCTTGAGCTGTGGCTCAGTGGTAGAGCATCTGCTTGGCGTGCAGAAGGTCCCAGGTTCAATCCCCGGCATCTCCAGTTACAGGGGCTAGGCAAGTAGGTGATGTGAAAGAGCCTGAGACCCTGGAGAGCCGCTGCCAGTCTGAGTAGACAATACTGACTTTGATGGATGGACTAAGGGTCTGATTCAGTATAAGGCAGCTTCATGTATAAATAAATGGATTTTCATAATGACCCAATAAAAACAGGCCTAACAGCTCAGGGAAGTATCAAAGAATTAGTAATAAATGTAAATGTGTATCTGTCTGGATGTGGAATCTCTCTGAGTTCCCAGTTGGTACTGATCAGCAGTAATAGAAGAAGACCCAAAAGAAAACAGATATCCTGGAAGAGTAGTGTTGCCCACGGCAGGTCTTCTGTGGCCCTCTTTTTGCCTTGCATTCATGGAGGAAGAAGAAGAAGAGTTGGTTTTTATATGCCAACCTTCTCTACCACTTAAGGAAGAATGAAACCAACTTATAATCATGTAACAAGACACCCTGTATGTAGGTGGGGCTGAGAGAGACACCACAACAAGATACCCTGTAGGTAGGTGGGGCTGAGAGAGCTCTAAAAGAACTGTGACTAGGCCAAGGTCATCCAGCTGACTTCATGTAGAGGAGTGGGGAAACCAACCTGCTTCACCAGAGTAGAGTCTGCTGCTCATGTGGAGGAGTGGGGAATCAAACCCAGTTCTCCAGTTTATAGTCTACGCTCTTAACCACTACACTGGCTCTCTTGAAGGAGGCCGATTAGGCTCTGCAGCTCACAAGGAGGAGTAGGGAATCAAACGCGGTTCTCCAGATCAGAGTCCACCGCTCCAAACCACTGCTCTTAACCACTACACCACGCTGGCGTAGTGGTTACAGATTTAGAAAAAATGTAACTCCAGCCCTGACCTGGATAGCCCAGGCTAGCCCAATCATGTCCAATCTCGTGAAGCTAAGCAGCGTTGGTCCTGGTTCCTACTTGGATGGGAGACCGTAAAGGAAGTCCAGGGTCTGTAGACAGAGACAGGCAATGACAAACCACCACCTCTGAACTTCTCTTCCCTTGAAAGCCCTATGGAGTCACTGTAAGTCAACTGTGACTTGATGGCAAAAAAACAAACAAACAAACTCTGATTAGGAGTGCATTGCAGTTTTTCGCCTTTGTGACTATTATTTGTTACAGTCTACACAAATAGACCAAATCAGAATGGTCAAAACTATCAAAATGAAACAAAAGTCCAGTTGCACCTTAAAAACTAATGCCACTTATTTCACTGTGAGCTTTGGTGAGTCACAGCTTGCTTTGTCAGATAGGTAAGTGAAGGAAGATCTTGCTGGGAAATTGTATAGGGGGAGGCGGAGTCAAAGCTTGGTGTGAATGACACCATGAGTCTTTCAAGTATAAATCTCAATGATAGTAGAAGAGGAGGGAGTAGATATAGAAAGGTGAGGGTCTTGTCATAAATCAACAGAATAAGCATTTACACATACTGGATGGTGAGGGAGGTCAGAGGTTCAAAGGGATAAGATTTTGCTATGACATAATAACTGCTGCCTCTATGTAAAGCTATTATGACATACAGGGGAAAAAACAGTTTAAAATATGAGATTTTTCTAGGGAATATGAACTGGTAATATAATTCAATGCATTATTGGTTTAGTATACAAATATATTAAGCTTTAATTAATAGCACCATTATCAGCACTGTTAGCATGTATAGGTACTTTCAAGGTGTGTATTTTACATGCATTTTATTGTTGCACTCCTTACAACAGCCTTGTAAGGAAGACCAGTGTTGTCACCTCCTTATTCCACAAAAGAACCAGGAACTCCAGGACAGAATCACATTGTCTGTGTTACTTTATTTATTTTGTATTTGCTCAATATACACACCAGTTTTATTTGCTCAGTATACATACCATAACACTGGTTTTATACAAATGTAATCAAAGCAGTTTACAACTTTAACCATTACCAAAACCGTCCAAACTCTATTAAATGATATTACTCTTGATACGGGTCATGAAAGTAGATTGTGTTTCCCCCACCTCAGAGAAGTGATAGTGCAGGGATGGGGAACCTCAGGCCCGGGGGCCGTATGCGGCCCCCGAGGACATTTTTTATGGCCCTCGGGATCTCCAGGGCCCTGCCATGGAGGCGGGGTGTAGGGCGGCCCTCCCCGAGGGTGTTCCTGGGGCCGTAGCTTACAGGGGCACTGCAGTGCCCTTTGGACCTCCTCTTGCCGACTGTCGGCTGTTGGTCAGCGAGAGGGGAGGGAGAGGGACGCTTCCCCCAAGGATGCCCCCTACAGCCGCAGCATGCAGGAACGCCGCGACACATTGTAAGCCCCTCTCGCTGCCTGTCGGCTGTTTAGCAGCGAAGGGGGGGGGAAGAGGCCGGCGGCTCCCGGCGGCAGAGCATGCATGCGGGAGCCGATCGGGCTTCAGGGGGGCCTTTTATGGACTCTGGGGGGGAGGGCATGGAGACTGGGGCCCAGTCACTTGGGGCTCCGTGCGCCACAGGGTGTGAGGGCGGGGAAGGTGGGGAGGCTGGGGCCCAGTTGCGCTGGCCGGCGTGCACGGATGTGTGTGGGTGGGTGGAGACTTTTCTCTCTTCTTCCTTTTTTTCTGTCACTCTTTCTCCTTTCTCTCCCTCTTTCTCCCTCTTTTTCTGTCTCTGTCTCCCTCCGTCCTTTTCTTTCTTTCCCTCTGTCCCTTCCTTCCTTCCTTCCTTCCTCCCCCTCTCTCCATTTCTTTCTCCCTTTCTCTCTCTTTCTCCCTCTCTCCCTTTTCCTCTTTCTCTGTTTTCCTTCCTCCCTTGCCGATCGACTGCGGGCTGCGCCCCTCTGGCGCCTTGTTTGCTGGGGCCCACTGCTGGCTGCCCTTCCACCTGGGAGGGGGGAGCGGGGGTGCCCTGCAGGCCTTCTCTGTGTGGCCTCCCTTGGGGTTGCCAACCTCCAGGTGGTGGCTGGAGACCTGGCAACCCTAGCCTCTCCCCCCCACTGGGAGATCTACACCTGGTATGGCCCCCGAATGATGTTATAAATGTGCAAATGGCCCTTGGCAGGAAAAAGGTTCCCCACCCCTGTGATAGTGACATTATCATTCTAAACACAGCAGTTCTCATGTACAAAATACACATGTACATAACAGCATTAGGCTGCAGTGGTTTCATTTGATGTCTTCAGGGAGCAGCCCACCCCCACCCCTGAGCATGGCTGGTGAGGGAGGCGGATATGTTGCACTGACCAAATGGGGTCAGGAGGCAGTGATGAAAACACCAGGAAAAATGCATGGCCCCTGGATGGATGCATGACCTTCTCACTGGCAATTAACATCAATGCTTGCACTCATATCTGGTCCTACTACCCATTCAGTGCCTGCACATCAGGCTAGTCTACAGCCATGACCGCAACGCTGCCGCTGCCTTCTGATGGCCTCCGGTAAGGGAGTATTAACCATCCACCCCTTCAGTGGTGAGAACTGGAATCCTCACTGCAACCCGCCACGTGAACTGCTGCTGAAGTTAAGCCCTGTTTCTTGCTTAGAAAGCCCCATTTTGGCTTTGAAATTACTGCAAGTTGCTGTTAATTATGGCTAATTAATGAAGGGATTATAACCAGCTCATAGTCTAAGGTTGCCAACCTCCTGGCTGGAGATCTCCCACTATTACAGATAACCTCCAGGTAGGGTTGCCAACCTCCAGGTGGTGGCTGGAAATCTCCCACTATTACAACTGATTTCCAGGCGACAGAGAACAGTTTCTTTGGGGTAGGGGGTGGGTAGGTTCCAGAACTATAAAAAAGAAGAAGAAAACTCTCCTTTCTAAAAGTGAAACCTTCTTAGATTCCATCCTGAGAGTGCTTTTTAATATAGGAATGTATCAAACAAATACATTTGATGCATTTGCAATGAGTTCTCTTAATGAGTGCCTGAGAAACAAACTACTCTTGCCCTCCAAGCAGTTGTGTGAGAAGCACCACTTTGGTTACAGTGAAGTTCGTCTTCAAGACCTATTACAGGAAACGTGCCCTTATTAAAGTCACATTAAGTGCTGCTTTTTTTATTGATCTGATCCTCTGCCTTAATGATTAGAACTTACTGATGTTTTAATAATAACCCAGCCGGAGAGCTTTATCTCATTTTGACGGGTTGCGGTGCCCCCCAAAATGCTGGGAAAACAGGGCTTAGCATAAACATTTCACAGGGGTCTTTAAAGGCTAGAAGGAAGAGCAAAGATTCAGCAGCACCACACATTAACAAAGACAGCTGGGGGGGACGGGACCAGATAAAAGAGAGCCTTAGTGTGAACATCAAAGAATTGTTAATGACAAGAAATACCATTAGGGTTAGCACCCCTTTTGTTTCAAGCCTCTCACACCTGCAGTGAATCGCAGGCTCTGCCTTTGTTGGTCCATCTGAATTACCTCTATTAGCATTTATAGGGGGATGCTTGGCAAAACCACTGATATGTGCTCCTGGTCCTTCCTGTGTTCCATAAAAAAAAAGTCAGATATTAGTTCTCTGTGGGTTTCCTTTATGATACAGTATCTACTGCAAGAAAGGAAACTCCAAAGCCGGGACTGCGTTTGTTGCAAATGAGCCTGGCTGAAAGGGGGGGCGAGCTTTTGTTCCTGAAATGCAAAGTAATATAGGCAACTGTAAGAGAAGCTCAGGCATTAGCAAGAGCAAAATCAGAGCGTGAAATTCAGATTAGGCCCCCACAGGCTGTCAGAAGCGGTAGGGAGGTTTGGGGGGGGGCACAACAAGAGACGTATTGGGGGGGAAGACTTGGCATGGCTGAAGGTGTAACCCTGTTTCCTTGGGCCCCCAAAAAGCACTTTAACAGATGGTGGGACCAGCTGTCTTTTTCAGCCATTTAATAAACTCTGTGGTAGGATGGAAGGGGGATGAGGGGTTTTTTTATGTTGTGGAGGGGGTAAAGAAATCTGTCCCGATTGTCTTTGCCAAGTAGGAAAGTCAAGGAAAAAAAATAAAAGCTTTTTTTATTTCTAAAAAAATAAAAGGGTTTTTTTGGTAATCTAATTTGAGGATATTGCCCCAATGATTTGGGTTTTTATCTCCCCAAATGCTTCTTTTTCCCAATAACAAATAGACTCTGAAGTATGCCAGTGTATGAAAACACTTATTACACCGTTATCTTGATCTGTCATTTCAATTTCAGCCTTTGCAAAGGAAGCACCTAATTAGAAAGCTTAAATGAACTGTGGAATGAGAAATTGACTTGGGCTTCCAAGCTTTGAGCATAGGACAAAATAATAGCCCAAATGACCTATTTTTATCCGTGAGACAGAACAACTTTTAAGGTTCAAGCAACCAGCCATGACAAATACACCAGTCGATGAACTTCCGTGGTCTAAAATGCAGCTTTTCTGGCCTTGTTTATGCTATGAGAATTTTGATCCAAGCCTCAGTGATTCCAGAGAACCTTAAGCAGGGTAGCAGGAGATTTCCTCCCTCCCAAATAACATTGCTATGCCATTACTTTTCATTCAGTAAGATTGCATTTTTTAAAATTAAACTATTAAAAAAATTCTCAATGCAAGCAGTTAAAAGACAGGTCTCTGTTATGTGATAGATGTTTTATTTAAAAAGCGTATCTGATGTTTTTGAAGGGAATGGTTCTCTTTGCATATATACATGCTCCCCAGCTGAGTGGCCACCCCTTTAATTTGACAAGGGCCTTTTCTCTGCCTGTAGACATATTATAAGCCTGGATTCATATTTTTTGCCTTTAATAATTGCAACAATAATGCACATACTCTTCTTTTCAAGTTTGGGCTGCAATACAACAGACACATGCTCATTGGTAGAGCATCTGCATGACATGCATCTGCATGACATGCAGAAAGTCCCAGATGCAATCCCTGGCATCTCCATGTAAAAGATCTGGCAGCTGATGATGAGAAAGATCTCTGCTTGAGATCCTGGAGAGCCTCTGCCGGTCTGAGTAGACAACACTGACTTTGATGGACTAAGGATCTGATTCAGTACAAGGCAGCTTCATGTGCTTTGAGATTCTAGGGATTAAGAGCAACACAACAGAAACAAATCTGGCGAGGGTCATGTTATTTATTTATTTATTAAAATATTTATATCCCACTTTTCTCCAGGAGGAGACCCAAAGCAGTTTACCGTGACAAATAAATACAATATAGATAAAACAAAAACAATATTACTTGAATGGGTCAGGGATCAGTTTCTGGTTCTTCTATAGGTAGGGGTTCTTCCATAGGTAGGGTTGCCAGCTCAGGGTTGGGAAATACCTGGAGATTTTGGAGGCGGAGCCTGAGGAGGGCAGGGTTTGGAGAAGGGAGGGACTTCAATGCCATAGAGTCCAATTGCCAAAGCTGCCATTTTCTCCAGGGAAACTGTTCTCTGTCGCCTGGAGATCAGTCATAATAGCGGGAGATCTCCAGCCACCACCTGGAGGTTGGCAACCCTATCCAAAAGTACCATCTGCAAGACATAGGCCAAGAGCTGTTTGGCCCACACCCAAAGGCCATACCCAAGCTTTATACTACCTGCAAAAAGAGGACAGCAAAATAGGACTGTCAATTCGGTTCGGTCCGAACTGAAAATCAACCGAATTTCCCCTGATTCGGTGATTTTCAGTTCGGACGGATCCAAACTCAAATCTGGCGGGCAACCGGGGGGGGCCGAATTCAGCGAGTTCGGGAGTTCGCGAATAAATTCGGCCAATTCGCCCCCCCCTTCAGGGGAGCCCGCTGAAAGGCGCGGGCTGCCCTTTAAACTGATCTGCGCCTCCCAGCTGGGAGGCTCAGATCAGTTTAAAGGGCAGCCCGCCTCCCTTCAGCGGGCTCCCCTGAAGGGAGGCGGGCTGTCATTTAAACTCATCTGTGCCTCCCGGCCGGGAGGCACAGATGAGTTTAAATGACAGCCCGCCCCCCTTGACGGGAGCCCGCTGAAGGGAGGCGGGCTGTCATTTAAACTCATCTGTGCCTCCCAGCCGGGAGGCGCAGATCAGTTTAAAGGGCAGCCCGCGCCTCTCCAGCGGAGCCCGCTGAAGGGAGGCGGGCTGTCATTTAAACTCATCTGCGCCTCCCGGCCAGGAGGCACAGATGAGTTTAAATGACAGCCCGCCCCCCCTTCACGGGAGCCCGCTGAAGGGAGGCGGGCTGTCATTTAAACTGATCTGCGCCTCCCAGCTGGGAGGCTCAGATCAGTTTAAAGGGCCCCCGCGCCCCTTCAGGGAATCCCTGAAGGCGTGCTTCGGCCGAATTTTCCCCCGAACTCCGGATCCCCCCGAATTACCGGGGATCCGAAGCGGGGGAGTTCGGACTTCGGCACGTACCGACCCCACAAGGGTCAAATTCGGCCGAATCCGAACTGTACCGATTTTTTTTTTTTGACAGCCCTACAGCAAACATAGCATAGATGGAACTTAGCTATTGCTGGTCAGATTCCTCCTGGCAACCAGTGGGGGGATGGGACTGGGGGACTTACTGATGGTTGAGGAAGGAAATACAGCAATGTTGCCAGTCATGCATTGGCATCACTTCTAGTGTGCACCATTAGCAATGTTGGCGGTGATGCCACTGTATCACCAGCCTAGTTCTTCCCCCATCACTAGTAAGTCTTCCCACCGGCTGACTGACTGGCAGCAGAGGGCTGGCAGACCTATCAAGCAGTCTGTCAAATGGTTGGCTCCCTGCTTGTGACCGGTGGGCAGGGTGAGAGTCGAGTCAGTGGATGTTCCGGCATCCCTAGTGATCACACAGTTATTTGTTACAGATTAAAACTAAAGCTATAATCAGATTTGTTTGTGTGTGCGTGCGTGGTTCTCCTGAACATATGGTAACCAAACTTTACATCTGGTGTGATTTCCAAGCAAAAAATAGCTTTGCCTGATCTATTTATTCAACTGAAGTGGCTGTGTTTAATGTCATTTGTATTGAAATCCTAGAATTTTTTTTAAAAAGGTAAAACCGGAAGGGGCCCAATAAACCATACAGGCCAAGCTTTTTTGCAGAGCCTCTTGCACTGGAAACCCCAACAACAACCAAAACTTACCCGATATGCGCTAAATGGTCATGCATTTGTATCTGTTATGAATGTCAGCTTTCAAAAAAATTTGGGCGTTCGCTGTAACACAGAGATTGGACCTTTCTCACTCATGGGTGTATCAAAACAGTCAAACTTAAAATCCATTATATATATTGCTCAGGTGAATAATTTCAGAGTGGTAGCCTTGATAAGACTGTTACTGCACAAATACACGAATCTCGTGGCACCATAAAGATGAAATTTTATTCAAGCTTTTGTGGATTAGAGCCCATTTCAATCCATCTAAAAAAAATCCCTGCTTATTGTAGAGCCCGAGGCACTTCGATAACTAACCATGTCTGACGTTTTTGTTTCTTTTTTTCTCAAAAAACATGGGTTATGAAGTCTACATTACAATAGGGATCAGAAGCTAAGAAAACAAGTCACATATACTGGGGGGGTAATAGAATTTCTCTATTCTTACACTTGCACCTAGCCTCAGGTTGGAACAAGGGAGATTTTTCGTCAGCAGCCAAAAACACCACATCTTGAAACCGGATGAGCCAACAGTATGACAGAATGGAAAGCTGTGGGACATGCTCACCCATCACCATACATGTTAACAAAATAGAGAAGGGGATTTCTAAGTGAAGCCAAAAATGCATCTATGTTTGTACAGTGCAACTTTGAATATACCATATATATAATAGGTCTTTGTTGCTGGCCAGGGCATTTTTTGATCCACCTGGAGGACTGGTGTGTGCAGGAGGCTTGTCAAAGAACACAGCTTTCCTCGGGTCACAGACTATCCAGCCTTTACTGCCACCAAGGCAGCTGTTAACTTCACCTAGTCCCAGTTACAGAGTAGTAAAACCTGACTACTGGCCACCCCCAAGAGTGGCCCATCACCATCTCTAATGCTTGCTCCAGCATTGGGCCCCGGTCCCTGAGCCTTGCTGCTACCAGACCTATATCCATTCCGACTTCAGCGTATATGTTTTGTACTGGTTTTACCGGGTACCTTTTCATGTTCGTGTGATAGCTCCTGAGGATGAATTGAAGGTGCATAATTCTAGTGCCGAGTGTTAGAACTTGTGATGATGGGTACAAGAAACTTTCCCCAACTAGAGTTCATTCTGCTTTGTGGTGAACCACAGTTCTCATCAGGAATGAATTATCTTCCTGTTGGTTTGACCCGATTGCTCAAAATGGTTTGCATTTTATAACAAATTGCCTCAAGATTGAGACACAGTTGGATCGCTCTAAAATGTTTATAACTTTTTTCCAAATAGTTTTTTTTTTTTAAGATAACTGCATCTCTTAAAGTGCCACTAAGATGAAAGCTGGTGGAACCAGAATATTTATATACCACTAGAGAGATATAGATCATTGCCCCAGCTCTTATATTTCTTCCGAGCGTGGGAGCTCCGATGCGTACAGTTCTGTGTGCTCACGCATCTGTTCCCTGCACTGAAATGAATGATGCAACCCTCACCAATACGAGTAATTTGTATACATCAGAACTCAAAGGTTTTACAGGCTATACGTTTCTGCTCCTGCTTTGGGCCACAAATGTTGAGTTTTCTACTCTTTTATTTATTTATATGTACCCTGTTTGTCTCTATGACGGACTAAGGGTTAATAACTGTAAGTGGACGGAGCTTAAGGGAAATGACTCTGAGCTGCTGGAAGAGGTCTTTTACTCTGGATTCCGGTGTGATAGGTTGTGCCTGGTGTAACTGGGGCAAAACCCTGAAGGGTGATGAAAGAGAGTTTGGGGAGAAAGGTCCCTACTCTAGTCACTGAGGGGAGGAATAGTCTCTGGGGAAGGGGGTATTCCTGGCCCAAGTGTTGTGTGAAAATTACTTTAAGTGCTGTGAAGTAATTCCACAGAGAGATAGCAGATTGGGGACCCAAGTTGCCAGAGGTTGTAAATCACCGATTAGGCCACTGACCATCTCTTCCCATCAGTTTTCCAAACAGTGCCATCAGAATATCAAAACAGTATAAAAACAAAGCCATCCTGTAGAAAGTTAACTAAATGTTTAATGTGCTTTGATAATGTCACTCAACATCAAAATGGCAATTTCTTTGTATTTTTCCTAGCTTTCCTTCCCACTGTTATTTAAAACATCTGTTATTTAAAATATCTGTCCTCCAGATTACAACTACTGCATTGTAGTTCCTCTCTCAGCAGATATTTGCATTCTCCACAGGGCAGTTGTCTTTTGTGAGCCAGCCTACTGACATCCTCATGGGGGTAGTGTTCAGGTTTGCCAGCACTGTGGTGAGGCCCCAATCCAGAGAAAGTTAGCCCCGTTTAAAGTCCTTTCCAAATCCATTTGTCTTGCCCTCATTGATTTCAGTGAGGCTTCAGCGCAACATAACTTTCTCTGGACTGGTGCCAAAAAGAAGAGGGAAGGAGAAGCTCATGGAGAAAGCTAAGAACTCCTCAGTAGGTAATAAAATAATCTTCCACATAAAGAAGTCATATGTCAGAAAGGGGGCCGCTCAAGGTTTGTTTGAGATTCCTGACAGCTGAGGCACCCTACCAGGAGAGCGGCGGAGACAGAGGAAGTGGCTAATTTTTACAGACACTGTGATCAGAGCCTCTGTGAGGGCCATAAAATACCTAGCTGCAGTTAAAATGTGGCCTGCCCAGCATGGCTATAAATTAAGAGAGAGAATAGATCTCCCCAGAAGGAGGTAAGCCAGTGTGTCGGAAGGCTGAGATGGAAAGTTTGCTCATCTCTGCTGTTGTGTGCTACGATAATTCTGTGGAAAGTGAAGTGAAATGTTAAGCAGGAGGCTGTGTTTCCAGGGCTGTGCCGAAGGAGTCCATAAACAATGCTGCAATGCTAAAATTAGTTTCTCTGAGGAAGGCAAGAGGCACCTTTTCGACATCTTCTGATTTAGAAATGAGGGACTGGTCTCATATGAGATGTTTAGTTTCTAAAGTATAAATGGTTTTTGTTCCTTCAAAGTGAAACTAAGTTAATGACAACAGACAATAATTTTGTAAATCAAGTGCTAAAGCAGAGAGTCCATGTGGTGTAGTGGTTAGAGTCTTTGGGCTAGGGCCTGAGAAACCCATGTACAAATCCTACCATGAAACAAGCAGGGTGATCCTGGACCAGTCCTTTTCTCTGTCTAATCTTATCTCACAGGGTTGTTGTGAGGATAAAAGGAAGAACCGTAAGCTCGGCTGTTTTGGAGGAAGGGTGAGTTATGTTTTCTGAGTTGCTAGGTTTCTGGGAAACTTACTCTCAAGTTGGCATCTACAGGACAGTGGTGCCTCTGTGCCAAATGTAATGAACACCTTAAAGGTACAGAAAAGCAAAGCCAAGGAGCCAATGTGGTATAATAGATAAAATGTCAGACTGGTGAACTCTGGTTCAAATCCCTGATTAGTCACAAAGCATGTTTGGTGGTCTTGGACAGTACAGTGGCTTGGTGAGGATTTCTTTTGATTATTTTAATTGATCTCTCCCCCTCCCCCGCCCACTGCAGACTCCAACTCCTAATCCTGTTTCTGGGCATTTCGGGGGGCACTGGGGCTACAAAAGGTAGAGTAGGAAGCAAGAAATCAGCACTCCGCTGATGGAAATACCTTTGGTCAATGGAGATAGGAGGAGGAGGAGGAGGAGGAGGAGAAGAAGAAGAAGAAGAAGAGTTGGTTTTTATATGCCACCTTTCTCTACCTTTTAAGGAGAATCAAACCGGCTTACAAACTGCTTCCCTTCCTCTCCCCACAACAGACACCTTGTGAGGTAAGTGAGGCTGAGAGAGTTCAGAGAGAACTGTGACTAGCCCAAGGTCACCCAGCTGGCTTCATGTGCAGGAATGGGGAAAACCACCCAGTTCATCAGATTAGAGTCCGCTGCTCATGTGGAGGAGTGGGGAATCAAACCCGGTTCTCCAGATTAGAGTCCAGTGCTCCTAACAACTACACCACACCATTAACTAATGTGCAGGGTTGTTGTAAGAATAAAATGGGATAACCCTGTGTATGTCACCTTGCACTTCTTGGAAGAAGATTCATATATAATTATGATACATATCCATTAACATCATTTTTAAATTATATTGAATTTGCTATTAATAAATTCATCCTTATCCATTGACCCAGTTCCATCAAAGGCATCTATTACAACATAAGTTCTGTTAGTTCTGTTGCTACACACGTGGAGGAGAAAAGTGCCACCAAGTCACAGCTGACTTATGGAGACACCATAGAGTTTTCAAGGCAAGAGAAGGTCAGAAGTAGTTTGCCAGCATGGGCTGAGAGAGTTCTGAGATAACTGTGACTAGCCCAGGGTCACCCAGCAGATTTCATGCGGAGGAGTGGGGAAACCAACCCAGTTTTAGAGTCCGCCGCTCTTAACCACTACACCATGCTGGTTTTGTTGCTACACCTACATGGATGTGATGTGAAGTCCTCTATGGATGTGTGAAAAACATTTTCTAAGCACCTCCCTCCCCACAACCAATTAGTTGTACTCTTGGATGTCCTAAGACTGTGTAGTACCTTTGGGAAAGCCAAAATGCAGGCAGCTCCTCTCTTTCCCCAAAGAATTAATAATCTATGCAATTTTATTTCCAAATGTACCCTATGCACTTTCCCCCCCTAAAATGCTCCATTTGTTGACAAGGTGAGAACTGCTGTGTTGCAAATGTTTGAAGTGGTAATGAGAATGCTAACTTTAAAGCGATTTGCATTCAGGCAAATCCGTGCTGTTTTGCTCTCCTTAACTAGCACCAGCAGCCGTGCAATCTAAGAGACACTGAAGCCACTTCCACAACTGGCTATTCTGTGCATGCCTATGCAGTATACCATGAAAATACTGGCAAAAAAATGGCTGGTAGGAAGATAGAAAACTGTAGGGGTGACATACATTCTTTTCAGAGAGCCAGCGTGGTGTAGTGGTTAAAAGCGGTAGTTTGGAGCAGTGGAGTCTGATCTGGAGAACCGGGTTTGATTCACCACTTCTCCACATGAGTGGCGGAGGCTAATCTGGTGAACTGGATTTGTTTCCCCACTCCTACACACGAAGCCAGCTGGGTGACCTTGGGCTAGTCACAGCTCTCTCAGCCCCACCTGCCTCACAGGGTGTCTGTTGTGGGGAGGAGAAGAGAAGGTGATTGTAAGCTGGTTTGAGTCTCCCTTAAGTGGTAGAGAAAGTCCGCATATAAAAACCAACTCTTCTTCTTCTTCAGGAGGTTTCTGAAGAGAAAAGGAATCAAGGAGAAGTTACCATTACCAAAGTTTGTTTGTTTGCCTTCAGTCACAGCTGACTTAGGGCAACCCCACAAGGTATTTAGGGCAGGAGACAAGTAGAGGGGGTTTGCAATTGCCTCTGGGTAGCAACCCTAGACTTTCTTGGTGGTCTCCCATCCACATACTAACCAGGGCTGACCCCTGCTTAGCTTCCAAGATCTGATGAGATCGGGCTAGCCTGGGCTATCCAGGTCAGCAATACATTTCGGCATTGTATTTCATATTCATAAAAGAACACTGTTATTCATTAACAATTCTGTACCTTTTGGGGAAGTTCATAATGAAGTTGATCCACTCTGAATTGGTTTGCTAACTGCGTCGTCAGCAAAATGCTGATGTTTTAAAGCCACCCGGGTCTTATTTTAGCATCAACTTTTTCGCTTATTATTTTTTTACCCATCCTCAATTTAGAAGCTTATTTTTGTAAGGATTAATTGCATTGCAAATGTGTTACCCCTTATCTCTGCTCTGAAAGACATAATATTCTTAATATACATTGAACATTCGGGGCACACTCCAGCAAATGTAGAAAGATAGACAGATAGACACACTGGAGCACTGACTTTTCGAATGTAGCCTATTCACGCACATAAGGGAGGAATTTATTTCTCCCTATTTGCAGAGTTACTGCCACACCTATAGGTGGCAAAATGAAATTTTTGCTCACTAGGACAGACCCTAGTGTAACCTTATCAGTTGCGAAATTCTTTTCTAGGGAAATGATAGATGGAAAATGAATGATTAATTTTATCTCAGGTTTTTTTTTTTTTTTTTTGTGAGTTAGTTCATGGTCTCCAGACCAATAGAGCTGTATAATTAAAGTTGTGTGTTTTTTTACTGAGTCGGAAGTGTAGCACAATCCTATGCATGTTTAATCAGAAATAATCACTGAATTTATTGAGATTTACTGTCCAGTAAGTATGCACAGGACTGCAGCCTCAGTTGTTTAATTATCCTCTCAGTGAAATAGGATTTAACTTTTTCTAGATTATGCCCACAGACCCCTCCTCCTTCTCCTCAGAACTGAGGAATCCACTTTGAAGGGGACCATTGTGTTCCTCGCCCCACACATGGGAAGGAGAAGGGGAGGCAGAGTAACTGATGCAAAGAAACACAGGATCTCTGAACACTTTACAAGTCTCACTCAAACAATTATACATCCAGCTCCACTGATCCATGCTGCCTCTTGGAGAAATCAGGTCAAGGTCCAGAAAACAATGGCCTAAAATTAATCTCCAACTATTTCCACTTTTTAAAACTTCTGCTGTTTGTCCTATAGACAATCCAGAAGTTCTGATACATTCAGGAGACTGAACCGAATCACTGCTGGCTTTAATATTTTTTCAGATGGAAAGCAACAGTTGCTTCTTTGTCCCAAGAGGCTGTGGTGTGACATGACATTCCTCCCCCCCCCCACCCGCCACCAAGCCTATTCTAACCTAGCAGTGCAGTCCTACGTAGAATCACTCATGTATCTGTGCATAGGATTGCAGTCTGCCCCATTCCTCTGCTCCATTGTAAAACATATCATTTGTAGGCTTGGGTTTAAGAGCACACCTACTCAGCTTTGGAGACTGAACTATACCAGGTACTTTCTGACCATTATCTGGCCCGGTCTGCTCACGGCATGTAGCAACTCTTCCTGACTAATGAGAACAAGACTATCTTATCTAAATACACGCGGTTAACCCCCCTCTCCCCAACGTGTGTAGCCATATCAGTCCATTACAATCAACAAGACTCAGTAGGGTAATAGCAGGACCTAATGAAACTTCACAGAGTAGTATGCAGACAGTTGTTAACATTCCTTGGAACTCTTCTGTCATCTGGATGTTAAGCAAACAAAGAAGGGGTGTTGGGCATGAGGGCCTTCATTTGTCTGGGAATGTGTAGCCTGTATCACTCTGTCTTGCACTATGATTATCAACTCTTCCTTGGAAGCAAGCCTTGTTGATTGGACTGGAACTTGAAGTGGAATCTCCAAGCAGGTTTTGTCAGGAAATGGGGAGGCTGGATGGTCACTAATGCTAAGGGCTGACGCCTCAGGATCCAGTGTGGTGTAGTGGTTAAGAGCGGTGGTTTGGAGCGGTGGAGTCTGATCTGGAGAACAGGGTTTGATTCCCCGCTCCTCCACATGAGCAGCGGAGGCTAATCTGGTGAACTGGATTTGTTTCCCCCACTCCTACACACGAAGCCAGCTGGGTGACCTTGGGCAAGTTACAGCTCTGTTAGAGCTCTCTCAGCTCCACCTACCTCACAGGGTGTCTGTTATGAGGGGAAGGGAAGGTGATTGTAAGCCAGTTTGAGTCTCCCTTAAGTGGTAGAGAAAGTTGGCATATAAACACCAACTCTTCTTCTTCTACTACTACTATTACTACAGCCCTCTTATAAGGCTGCAGAGAGATCAACTGAAGTGTATGTCACTGCTGTCTAGTTTATCTGCAAGGTTTACTGGAACTGTGTATGTCTCTGGGCCCTAAATTCCCCCCCCCCAATTCTATGATACTCATGTAAGATTCATGGTGGGGGAGAATTTGAACCTGGGTGGCCTAGATCCTTCCATGAAAGAGTCTGCTTCTGATATGTCCTTCAGTGTTACTCCTCTGAAGATGCCTGCCACAGCTGCTGGCGAAAGTCAGGAAAGAAAATACCAAGACCAGAGTCACACAGCCCAGATAACCTACAAGAACCGTAAATTCAGAGGGATTCCCCCCCCCAATGATATGGACTCTACACTGGATCTACGAGACCCAGGTTCAAATCCTCCTCCTGACCGTGAAGCTTGCTGGATATCCTTGAGCTAGTCACTTTCAGCCCAACCTACCTCATGGGGTTGTTGTGGCTGAAATGGAGGAGCAGAGAACCATGAGAGCACCTCTCTGAGCTCTTGGAGAAAGTTTTTTTTTTAATGTACTAAATAGTAGGTTGTGAGGAAAGGCAGCATAGTGTCAGATCTTGGAAGCTAAGCAGGGTCAGTACTTGGAAGGGAGACCATCAAGGAAGACTTTGCAGAGGAAGGCAATAGCAAACTACCTCTGCTTCACACTTGCCTGGAAAGCTTCTTGAAAGCTGAGGTCCCCATCTGTTGGCTGGGACCTGAAGGCACTTTACAAACACAAACAGTAGATTTGGTGCCTGATTGCCCCTTCCTGCAACCCCTTCCCCTTCCCTTGTGTGGACACTACAGGCAAATAAGGCTTCTCTTAGCCCTATATACACCTTTGCAGTTGCAACTGTTATGATTTTTCCTTGTTTTGTCCCCTTCTCAGTCTGGTGCTCTGTCTCTGTCCAAGGAAAAAATTAACAATTTCTTTGCATTCTTTTAACCCTGCCTCTCACCACAAGTTACTTCTGTTCCTGTTTCCCTGCAGGATAAGGAAAGAGATGGGGGAGAAAAGAAGGGAGAAGTCCTGCACTGGGAAGGGAACCTTGCCATCACAGGATGGAATCTGCACCCACCTCCATCCCAGCCCCTGTTCTTGCTTCTCCAGCCTGCTTCTGGCCGGGCAGATCTGCTCTTCTGAGATCTGACTCCACCTCGCTACTCTCACCTGGCCTGCTCCAGTTGGAGCTTCCACAGAACATCATTTTGTCTCTGGGGCCAAACTGGAAGAGGGACAGGTGTTCCAGTGCTCCTTCTCATCTGTAGCTGCTGACATGTCCTAGGATGTCCTGACCTAAGGTCACTCCCAATCTCTTCTGGATGTAGCTGTCTGGACTCTGCTTTGGTTTATTTAATGACTCTCTGGGTCTTTCTTTTTAATGTTTTTATGTTCTTTGGTGTCTCTTTCCCTGCATTTGTGTCATGTTTGGATTTTTTTTTGGCCTTGACTTTTCCTGTGCGTCTCCTAATAACTGAAAACAAATTTGTGAAATAAAGACACATTGATCTTCTAACACATTAATTGCTTAAAAAAACACAAAGCAACTTTTAAACATTCACTGCACTTTTTTTCTTTTTCTTTTGCCATCAAGTCACATCTGACCTATGGCAACCCAGTAGGGTTTTCAAGGCAAGAGACATTGGGAGGTGGCTTGCCATTGCCTCCCTCCATGTCACAACCCTGGTGTTCCTTAGAGGACTCCTATCCAAATACTAGCTGGGGTCAGGGCTGAGAGTGTGTGACTGGCCTAAAGTCACCCAGCCAGCTTCCATGGCCTGAGTGGGTATTTGAACCTGGGTTTTCCCAGGTCCTAGTCCAACACCTTAACCATTACTCCACGCTGCTTCCCTCACTGCATTGAAGGATCCAAATAATTGTGTCCCTGACATTGGCTTCTCTTGCCTGGTGAGTAGGGTCCGAAATGAGAATCTGTTTCCTCCACTCTCCATCTCAACAACACTGTCACGCGTGGATCTGGTTTAATGTAATTCTGTGTGTGCTTACTTTGCATTCAATTCCAGTGATATCAAAGTTTTCCTCCAAACTTTTCCTGAAGCCGTTTGCAAAGGAAGAGAAAGACCATTTGGTTTTAACGCACTCCTATAAATCCATGTGCAGAAGGAAGTCCCACTTAGTCCCACATAAGTGTGCATAGGATTGCAATGGAAGTGAGGCAATCCACTGCTGATGTGGAAAGCCACCAGGGAAATAGATCGATGGGCAAATCAGACGCCTTAAACCTCTTACTCATGAGTAGTATCATTAGTACCAATGGCACTTTAAAAAAAGCTCAGGATCTAAGTGTAGGACTTGCTCCTAAACACTCTGCCTGAAAGTGAAATCCTACAGAAAGCAAAAGCATTCCCAATCCTAACCTTCCATTGAGATGATTATATGAGTCTTGTTTCTGGGTCACCTCTGCCCAGAAATCCCTCCAGGGGACATAAAGCTTTTCCTAGTCAAGTTTGTACATTCAATAGGATGCTTCCCATTTTTTACTTCTTCCAGCAGACAATGGCTCCATTCCAAACCTGCCCAGCACTGTATACAGGATGCTGACAAGTGAAGGTCTTAAGATCAGGGCTTCCCCCCTCCCCCCACCTTTAACATCCAGCCTGATAAAAGAGTTCTGGAGACATTGAAAACTTACACACAGGTGGTCCCACACGGCTTTTCTGACACTGCTAACGGGACATTTATGCACGGGAGGCACTGAACACCAATCCAAGGCCATTTATGCACAGGGAGGTTTTGCCTTGGATTTGCCACTCTCTTTATGCACATTTACCCCATCTAAATTCTCAAAACTCAAAAATAAGCTCCCCATGCAGAGTTTTCAGAATTTGCTCAGAACTCTGCATGGGGCTCATTTTTGAGTTTTGAGAATTTGGATGGGGAAAACGTGCATCTAGAGAACGGCAAATCCAAGGTAAAACCTCTCATGCATAAATGGCCTTGGATTGGTATTCAGTTGATAGAAAGAGGGGGATGAAATCCGGCTGAGGGTTGAGGGTTAGTTTTGAGTGCAAAGAGACCATGCGATCCCCGGCCCTTTTCGTCTTCCCAAGGAGTGCAAAGGTCACTTAGCGCATGGTTATGGCCTGGAGAAGAGACCATCTCGTGTTCTCCGCCCTGGTGGCTGAGCCTCCCCGCTGAGCAGGGAAATGGCAGGTGATTGATGGGAAACAAGGCCTTTCTACTCTTTAATGTCTCTCTGGCTGTCTCTCTTCGACCCCCACCCCCACCCCACAGTTCCACCCAGCTCAGGACTCCTCCTCTCCCCGGGAAACAGCCAAGCAAGTCTGAAAGGGCTCCCTCCTGCAAAGGACGGCCACCTCTCCTCTGCCAGCTTCAGCTGGGGCCAAGAGGAATGCTGATGTGCAATCCCGCATGGGGGTGCAACACGCAAGTTAAGGTTCCGCAGCAGTTAGGAAGGAGCGGCTTGGTTTCCAGCTCAACTTCGTTGAGTCCACTTAGGAACATAAGAAAGGCCCTGCTGGATCAGACCAAGACCCAACAAGTCCAGCAGTCTGTTCACACAGTGGTCAACCAGGTGCCTCTAGGAAGCCCATAAGGCAACTACAGCAACGTTATCCTGCCTGTGTTCCAAAACGCCTAGTACAATTAGGGTTGCCAACCTCCAGGTACTAGCTGCAGATCTGCTATTACAACAGATCTCCATCCAATAGAGATCAATTCACCTGGAGAAAATAGCAGCTTTGGCAATTGGACTCTATTGCACTGAAGTCCCTCCCCTTCCCAAACTCCGCCATCCTCAGGCTCTGCCCCCAAAACCTCCCACCGGTGGTGAAGAGGGACCTGGTGACTCTACTGCAGCAGCATTATCCTGCATATGTTCCTAATATAATAGAATCAAAGAGTTGGAAGGGGCCATACAGGCCATCTGGTCCAACCCCCTGCTTAATGCAGGATCAGCCAAGAGCTTGGGGGAGTTTGACTTGGGGTTTGGGGAGGCGGCATCTCTGAGCCTCCAAGCTTCGATTTAAACTCAATCGTAGCGGTGCTGATATTTTTTTCATACACGCACGTGGAAAATATACCAACTTGCATTTCCTGACATGATATGAGACGTGTGTACAGGATATGTCAACCGTGTCATATAAGCACGAGGTGGTGCCGAAGTGCTTGTCAAGTTTTTCAAGGGCACGGTCCGGGATCGGGGCCCTTTTTGCGTCTCCCCGCCACGCCTGCCTGCGTTGTCCTAGGGTCAGCACGATTAGGAGGGCCCGAGGCAAAGGCCTCTTCCTCTCTTTCCTCCTCTCCAGCCCCCCAGTGTGGGTGTGCGTCGGCGTCGATGGCCTGGGGGCCCGGCGGGGGGGGGGGCTTTCCTTCTCCCCTAGACTCCATATGGAGCCGTGGGAGAGGACGTGGCCCTCTAATCCCCTCAAAGAGGCCGATCGGATTCAAGCCCCCTCCAACCCTTGGGAAGCCTTTGAGAGGCCACGGATTGTTTGCACAGGGAAGCCAGATAAAGATCTCTCTGTGCCGGGCGTTTAAGAAGGCTTCGGTGGCAACGGCGGATACAATGGAAGCCGACCCAGCGCCGGGCGGCTCAGGTTACCTGGGGAAAGTTACAGAAATGTCAGCTCGTGGGGAAGGGAAGGGCCGCCCCGGCGCTCCCCTTTCCTCCCCCTCCCCGAGATACCCCTGGGAAGCCCCCTTCCTCATCGCCCCCCCCTTCGGCGCGTGCCCAAACTTCAGATGGATACAGAGGCCATTTCTGCAGGGGAGGTTTTGCCTTGGATTTGCCGCTCTCTAGATGCACATTTTCCCCATCCGGATTCTTAAAACTCTGCATTGGGGGCTTATTGTTAAGTTTTGAGAATTTGGATGGGGAAGATGTGCATTTAGAGAGCGGCAAATCCTCCTATGCATAAATGGTCACTGTTGCAGGGAATGCAGCGCCAAGGATCTGCCCAAGCGGAGAGAGTTAGGCCATTTATGCCTGGGAGGTTTTGCCTTGGATTTGCCGCTCTCTAGATGCACATTTTCCCCATCCAAATTCTCAGAACTCTGCATGGGGGCTTATTGTTAAGTTCTGAGAATCTGGATGGGGAAAATGTGCATCTAGAGTGGCAAATCCAAGGCAAAACCTCCCATGCATAAATGGCCTATTTACACGCCTGAAGCCGAATCAGAGGCGTCCTTAGGACAGCGCCTTGGCCTCTGGGAGATGGAAGCCGGCCTGAAATTTGCACCGAAGGTTCAGTGGTGGCACGCTGTATTAGTTTGTTTTTAAAAAGCTGGCACAGATTTTAAATTTATATCTTTTCTTTTTTTTACGGGCCACGAGAATGCCTGGGGCAAAAGAAGGAGGACGATTCTGAACCCTTCTTCCAGCCTTGTTTTGTAAAGCAGTTTCCAGAACGGAGCATCGCCTCTTCGAAAGTACGGTCTACCCTACAGCAAGAGGGCGTGTGCCCTGCTCTGCTTCCAAATTGGCCCTTTGAGAAACAGACTTCTGGCGGCTGAAGCGGCCCTGGTTTTAAAGTAAGACCCCTGCCCTAAATATATTTAAATGGAAGTAAGGGCCACTGATTTCACTGTGGCTAGCAAGACCACAGTCCTCGCTTTGATAGTCCAGGCTAGCCCGATCTGGTCAGTCCTCAACACTTAAGCAGGGAAAGTATTTGGATGGGAGACCTCCAAGGAATACCAGGGGCATGACACGGAGGAAGGCGATGGCAAACCACCTCCAAACGTCCCTTGCCTTGAAAACCCCATGAGGGGTTGCCATAAGCCGGCTGTGACTTGATGGCAAAACAAAAACACCTCCTGGGGGGTGGGGGGAGTCCCGCGACCTACTTAGGATCAAGTTAGAAATTTGTGTCGGGGAGGGATGAAAGGAGCAAACCCATAAAGGCTCTTTTAAAGCTGGCCCGGATTTCCCGGTCAATGAAGTATTTCTATTGAAGGTTTGAATTGTTCAGAACTCTTCCCTTCTTTGGGGCAGGCTTCTTATGTAGGGCTGGAAGACATTTTCCTGGCTGTCTAAAAAAAATAACAATTCCTTTCAAGGTATTAAATAAATAAAACGTTTCTTAAAACCCCAGCTAAATCATACCGTTTGTAGGAGACCAAAGCATCTCTCAAGGCTGAAACTCCCAAATGCAACAGGACAAATAGACAGGGGAAAAGGGGCAAGGAATTGGCTTTTTTTTTTTTTTTTTTGTAGCCGCTTGTGAAGGATCCCTCACTAGGAATTCTCTGTGGCTTCAGAAAAATCTCACACACGAACTGTCAAACTTTTGCAGTTGGATTGAGGGATCCACACCCACCGCAGTGAAGTTTTTTGGGGGAATTTTTTATAGAATTGTCGAGTCCCACCCACTGGAACATGAGATCAGGATGATGATATTGAATATCACTGGAGGTAGCAACTGTCACTTTAGAGTTCTGGAAACCCTTAATCGCAATATACTTTTTTTTTTAAAGGAAGGTAATAAAGACGAGATGGGGCGAAAAGGCAAGGTCTTGAGCACCCAGCGCGAGGGTCTCCAGGCGGTAAGGGCCCCTTTGATCAAGAAAATCCAATTATTTGTGTATATACATTTCCCACATAGTGATTACTTCATTAATTGTCCCGCCTTTATCTCCTCCCTTCCCATCCCCCGTAATAATCAGCTCTTTTATCCAGACCAACAAACACACCATAGGAGCTTTGTGGATTCAAAGGATTTGCTTTCGCTTCTGAAAGAGCCGCTATTCTTTGATGATTGGGCAGCGGCGAACTTCAAAGCCACAAATCTTCCCTCTGACTGGCTGGCGGCCCAGCAAAGTCCTTATCAAATTCTTGGAGGTGATCCCTGGCGCAGTCAGACAGTCCGCCGAGATCGCGCCGCGCCCGGGACTGGTGGGCTGGTGAAGCCAGGGGGGGGCGGGCGGGCGGGCGGGCGGGCGGCTGGGGGGCAGAAAGAAGTAAACTGGGCAGCTTCTGGGCTTGCTGGGAGCGACTCCATGCCGCGGCATCGCCCCCGTGGCCTCCTCTCGCCCCGGGCGCGGTAGCCATGGCCACCGTGGCGGTCCTGCGGAACGACCCTCTGCAAGCGTTTCTTCAGGTCAGTGGCCGGTTCATCTCCGGCCGTGGGGAGGGAAAGTCGGGGCCGGGGCGTAGGCGAGGGGGACGGGCGAGGTCAGGGAGGTGGGAGGCGATCCGCTTGGGGGCCCGGTCGCCCCGGAGGCGTGCGCGCCACCTGAGCTGCAGGGCACAGAGGGACAAGCAGGCTCAAGTACTGAACTCTTCCAGACGGGGGTTGTGTTGCAAAACCAACTTTCTGAAAAGCGTCCGGAGTAAGTGGCTTCTGGACTGGAAAGAGACGCGCTTATTTGAGCACATGAAGCTGCCTTCTACTGAATCAGACCCTTGGTCCATCCAAGTCGGTATTGTCTACTCAGACTGGCAGCGGCTCTCTAGGGTCTCAGGCAGGGGTCTTTCACATCACTTTCCTGCCTAGTCCATTTAACTGGTGATGCCAGGGATTGAACCTGGAACCGTCTGCATGCCTAGCAGATGCTCTACCATTGAGCCACGGCCCGACGCGCTCCTTTCGACCCAAAATGTCTTTCTCTGCAACTACGAGGTTCCCTCTGGACTGGGATCATCCCTCCCCACCCCCGAAGCCACAGTCTCCAAGCTACTTTTCAGTTTGTCGGAACAAGTCCGGCGACCTGAAATAGGAGTGGGGGGGGGGGTAGCGCGCAGTCCTCAGGAGCTAGAGGAGACCGGGGCTGCCAGTGGTACATTTTTTGGGGTGGGGGGGATGTGGGCGCGATGCTGACTCCGGGCACCCCTCCCTGTTTTTCGGGGGAACTCTCCCGCCCACGTGCTCAGCAACTGGTGCTTTGTGACTACCAGTAAACTTTCCGGTGGGCTGGGGGTACCCAAGTTTGTAATTTTAGAAAAAGTAAAAAAAGGGCCTTTTGACAGAAAGAGCGATAGGGTTTTAAAGCTTCTGGGTAGGGTTTAAATTTTCAGTATTTGTCAAGAAGAATTTCAGATTGTAAATTTGTTTATAGGTTATTTTTATCCTGCAGTTTGTGTTTGGTATGGACCACGTTTGCTGGCAGTTGCGACATGAGTTCGGTTGTACGCTGATCTTATTCCTTATGTTCATTCCCTGTACCTGTTTTTGTGCTGGTCGTAGACTGTAATAATGTAAAGGGTGGGGTGGGGGTGAAGGAGCTGGGCTGGAAGGAGGCGATCCGGGAACCGTCTAACATCCTTTCCTCCTCCTCCCCCCCCCCCGCCTGCAGGACCGCACCCCCAGCGCCTCCCCGGACTTGGCCAAGCACTCGCCGCTGGCCCTGCTGGCCGCCACCTGCAGCCGGATCGGGCAGCCGGGCGCGCCGTCGGACTTCCTGCAGGTCTCCTACGAGCCGGCCTTGGGCTCGCCGTCGAGGCTCTTCCACCCGTGGGGCGGCGAGATGCCGGCCCACTCGCCGGGCGCGCCGCCGGCCCTGGGCCTGGCCCCGCAGCCGGCCTTCGGGGGCGCGCACGAGCTGCCGCTGACGCCGCCGGCCGACCCGGCCTACCCGTACGAGTTCTCGCCCGTCAAGATGCTCCCGCCGCCGCCGCCGCCCTCCGTGGGCGCGCTGCCCTCCGGCTGCCCGCCGCCGCCCTACGTGCCCTACGCCGCCCAGGCGGCCCTGCCCACGGCCTACCCCGGCCTCCTGCCGCCGCCCCAGCCCTGCCGGCAGCTCTCGCCCGCCGCGCCGGCCCCCGACGACCTGCCCTGGTGGAGCCTCCAGCAGGCGGCGCCGCCCGCCGCCGTGGGCGCGCCCCGCTTCGCGCCGGGCGGCTTGCAGCGCGGCGTGGTGCTGGCGCCGTCGGAGCTGGCGCAGCAGTACCAGTCGCAGCTGGCCGCCCTGCTCCGCCCCAAGGCGCCCCTGGCGGCCGCGGCCAGGAGGTGCCGCCGCTGCCGCTGCCCCAACTGCCAGGCCGGCCCCGACGCCGCCGCCCCCGACGCCCCCGACGCCCCGGCGGGCCGCAAGAAGCAGCACGTGTGCCACCTGCCCGGCTGCGGCAAGGTGTACGGCAAGACGTCGCACCTGAAGGCGCACCTGCGCTGGCACACGGGCGAGCGGCCCTTCGTGTGCGGCTGGCTCTTCTGCGGCAAGAGCTTCACGCGCTCCGACGAGCTGCAGCGGCACCTGCGCACCCACACCGGCGAGAAGCGCTTCGGCTGCGGCGAGTGCGGCAAGCGCTTCATGCGCTCCGACCACCTGGCCAAGCACGTCAAGACCCACCAGAACAGGCGCCTCAAGGCGGCGGCGGGGGGCGGCGCCGTCAAGAGGGAGGCGGCCCGCGACGTGTGACCCCCTCCTGGTGGCCCCCGCGCCTTCGGACCGGCTGGCGGCCAGGCGTGGCCCTTGGGCCTCCCTGGGAAGGACCTCGTTCACACGAGACGCTTGGGCAGGTCTTGTGTGCGGAAAGGGCCGGGGCAAACTGCCGGAAGGGCGCCGTGGGATCCCTGTTTGGAAGCCGTTTGGGGACCCCCTGGGAGATTCCCTGCAGCCTCTGCCTGGAAGCCGTGGAAAGACCCTCATTCATTTGGGGACCCCCTGGGAGATTCCCTGCAGCCTCTGCCTGGCAGCCGTGGAAAGACCCTCATTCACACAGTACGCTTGGGGAGATCTTGTGTGCGGAAACTGCAGGGACAAACTGCTGGAAGGGCGCCATGGGACCCCTGTTTGGAAGCCATTTGGGGACCCCCTGGGAGATACCTGGCACTTGGAGGGTGGGCCTTTCAGTGGACAGGATCCCCCTCCTGGGAACAGCTGGGGGGGGGGGTCCCCTGGAGTGGATCCAAGGCCTGATACCTCCAGGAATACACATTGGGTGATTTCTATGGATTTGCATCTTCAGGTTTAGTAGATCGGCTGTCTGGAGCCTTTGGAAACTCTTTCCTATACCAGGAGTTGATCCTTCTTCAAACAGAAGTGACGTGTTCGAGACTCCGTGTAGTCTCTTTGAAATTGGGGACTCAGAGCGGATTTGGAAGTCGGGCTCACTGTGGAGCTCTGGGACTTGGGCGAGCCCTCTTTTTTTGGCTCTGGAATCAACCCCCTTTCCATCAGGATTCCCCAAAGGATGAGAACTACAAGGCCAAGGATTTGTGGGAATTGCTTGGACCTACAGACAGGCGAAGTTACTATTTTAAATAAAAACGACAGTATTCTTTTGGTTATGAAGGGTCTGGCTCCTCTCCTTACTGTTGTCATTAATATCACAATTTTGTGTTTCTTGAGAGGGGGAACCATCAACCTTTCTGTGTACAGCTTATTTAATAGCCTTGCTTGAAATTTTAAAAACTTTTTTTTTTTTTTTTGGTCTTTGGCTCCAGCATGAGATGTTTCTGTAAAGACCTTCAACTGCAGCGGGAAAATAAATACTTTTAACGCTGGGGTCATATCAGGAAGATCCCACTGAGTCGGTTTCATTTGATCTTTTCTTCCTTCTGAAGGCTTTACAAAACACCCTTCCCTCTGATGGGGGTCCATTTTTGTTTCCTTAGCCTGAACAAACAAACTCACCAATTTATTTGGTGAGCACCCCAACAGTTTGAGCCACAACCGTCTCATATTCATTTTTCTCAGCTTTTCTACAGCAATGCAAAGTTTACTGAGTTTCCCACATTGTGATTGGGGGGAGGGTAAATTGCTTTGTTCCCTTATTTCTGGATAGCTTCTTTTACTGAGCAGGGTTATAAATCAACATAAGCTGGGAACAGTAGCATCAGTTTATCAGTTGTATCGTAAGATGATTAAAACTTTTTGCAGGGTTAATGAAGTCAATGAGATTTCTAGCTGGGTCTTAAGCCAAATGGGCAACAGAAGCAAATTAGATCAGTATATATGTCAGTATCTTAAATAGACAAAGTGTGTATTGAAAGACTTTAAATCAAGGAGACTTGCTTCCTTCCATGTAATGGGAATTATGTAAAGCATTTTTAAACTCATTGGAAGTGCTAAATTTAAGTTGGCCCACACTAAAGTTTAGCTACATGTATATTCTATGTTAGAAAAAAGACACACCTAGATTTCCTGTATGTTCTTGTCTAATCTACTACACTGGTCCGCTTTTTAATTGTTTTTACTTGTTTACCCAGATTTAAATAGGAGAGGATAGAAGGGAAAAAAGGAGACATTCCCCCCCCCTTATCCTGATGCCAAAGTTCTTTGGTTATGAATTTTGTTTGTACTTTCTAGATGTTACAAAAGAAGTTCCACCAAATATTTGCCAAAAGTATAAAACACTTTTACTTACTGGTAGAAAAGGTCCCTGTACATTTGCATAAAATGTGGGGGGGGGGAAACAGTTTGAAATGAATTGTCTCTATTGGGAAGAAAACACTACCCCAGGGTTTGTAACAAAGAGAACAAAACAAGCTGAGTTTTAAAAATTTGGACAAAATTAATTTTTCTATTCTGATGCACATTTGAAAGCAAGTTCTACTGATATACTGAAACATATTTGTAGGACTGGAGTACTACTAGAAATTTCCCATTGACACAGATACATGTGACTTTAATTTTTAACATTTTAATTCAAGTTTTTTATAAATTCATATTTTGCTTGGAGCTAAGACTTCCAAGTAGCAGCTACAGCACAATTTAGACAGCTGTGTCAGAGCTAAAGTATGGGCATGCTTTTATTTTTAGATGCACACTAAAAATGCCATTGTGTAGATGTAGTGATTCTGTGGCTTCTGCAGGAACCGTTTCTGTGATTAATTAATAACTGACTGGATATTAGCTGTATAGTTTATGTTCTGTATGGGACAGAATCTCATGATTATGGGGGGTGGGTTGCCATCAACATATGGCTACCTGCAGGGTTTTCAAGGCAAGAGACATTCAGAGATGGTTTGCCGTTGCCGTCCTCTGCGTCATGACCCTGGACTTCCTTGGTGGTCTCCCATCCAAATACCAACCAGAGTTGACCCTACTTAGCTTCTGAGATCTGACGATACTGGATTACCCTGGGCTACCCAGGTCAGGGCATCTTATGAAATAGTACCTATAATTTTATTTTTCATACATATTCTAGTTGACTACCATTGCAAAGTAAAACAGGTTACGGGTCAAGCTTTTATTCAAAATCTTGTGGTACATCTTTTCCCATGCTGAGCAGGAATGTGCCATTATTTATTTATTAACTTAATTGTTACTTATTAACTTCATTTATTACCTTATTGCTTATTTATTAATTTACCCTGCTTTTCTCCCCAGTGGGGACCCAAAATAGCTTACATTGTTCTACGCTCCTGCATTTTATCCTCACAACAGCCCTGTGAGGTAGGCTAGGCTGAGTGTGTCACCCAGCAAGCTTCCACGGTAGTGTGGGGAGTTGAACCTGCATCTCCCAGATCCAACTCTGACACTGTAATCATTACACCACTGGTGAACCAATGCTCTAAACATCAGTAGGAAGTATTCCTATGCAGACGTTTAAGATCGGGTTGTAAATGCAGAACTGGCATAATTAGAAATATACCTGGGAAGCAATAATTTTCATTTATAAGTCATCAGTGGTGCCATCCTAAGAACACTTTCCTGGGAGTAAGTCCCATTGAGTAGACATGAGTAGGATTCAGTGTCAACCTGTTTAGGATTACTAAACAGTGCAGTGCAATCCTAAACAGAGTTTAGGAAGTCCAGAGTTTAGGGGGTCCAGAGAGCCAGTGTGGTGTAGTGGTTAAGAGCAGTGGTTTCGAGTAGTGGACTCTGCTCTGGGGCACCAGGTTTGATTCCCTGCTCCTCCACATGAGTGGTGGAGGCTAATCTGGTGAACTGGATTTGTTTCCCCACTCCTACACATGAAGCCAGCTGGGTGACCTTGAGCTAGTCACACTCAACCTCACCTACCTCACAGGGTCTGTTGTGGGGAGGGGAAGGGAAGGTGATTGTAAGCTGGTTTGATTCTTCCTTAAATGGTAGAGAAAGTCAGCATATAAAAACCAACTCTTCCTTTGATTAACTCCACTGAAGTCCATTGACTTCAGTGGACTTAAAAGGGTATACCTCTGTTTAGGGTTGCACTAGCGCTGAATTCTAATTACAGTGCTAGCGAATGATTTTTGGTAAGTGCAATATGCATAGAGCATCAGTTTGGCATTTAGTCAAGAGAGTCAAGAACATAGCTTTTGGCTAAACAATAAAGATCAAGAGAAGCCTGTATAAAAGCTGGCATTGCAGGGACCACAATATTTCTGCCTGCATAGCAGAAGTTTTATTAGTTTAGTTGCTGGCCTGTTCACTCCTTTAGTAGCTTGATCTATTTGCACTGAATAAAATAGAATAGTTTAGTGTTCGTGACATGGCACTGCAGCTCTTTCTAATTAAGTAAATTTTAGATTGTAAATGGGCTACAAAATCCCTTTGTTCCATTGTCTAATGAAACATGGGTCAGATTAATTACATTTTTATGTAGATTTTACTGTCTTAAAAAACCTTTAGTTATGAGTCGCTTGTAGATAATTTCTCAGCGTAGATTGGGAATATATCAATTCATGGTATACTGTATCCTAATTAGGAAATTATCTGACGTCCATTTTGGATGCTTTGTTTATATGACTCTGAATTTGTTTCAGGTGGGTAGCTCTGTTGGCCTGCTAGAACAGCTGGATTCTAGTCCAGTAGCCCCTTAGGGACCAACAAGATTTTCGGGGTATAAGCTTGTGAGAGTCGGTGCTGATAAATCTTGAAAGTTTATCCCCTGAAAATCCTGCTGGCTGGCCTCTAAAGTGCTACTGGACTCGAATCTAGCTGTTCTATGACTTTAAATTGTGAATAACCAGGATGAAGCATATTCCCCGTTGATTTTAATGGGTAAGTTTTGAGCACACGCTTAATTTTCCCTTTGAAGTAAATAGAATTTACAAGAGCCAGACTTTAATTACAACGTTGTGCTCTGGCCCAATATTAATACATATCTTCAGTTCTTTTGTTTTCCCCCAAACGGAACAGCTGTCCATTTTTAAAAAGTAAACGCTTAACAGAGGTTTTAGTTCCAGTTGCGGTCTGATCTAAAGTGCATCTTAGAATGGCCTGTTGGCTATGTCTCACATTTTATTCAGTCACAACTTTATTGTAATAAACAAACCAAGTCTTGGAACTGCTTCACATGCCGTGATTTCAGTGGCTCCAAAATAGAGATCTGGATCCACTAACGCTGTGTCACACAAAATTAGTGGTGGCTGAGGCTGCAGTCCTAAAGATACATTCCTGGGAATAAGCCCCTGAATAAATTGAACTTACTTCTGAGTAGATCTGCTTAGGCTCACTCCTTTAATCCCATTGAAACCAGGGCAACCAGTTAGTTGTGACTAACAGCTCAACCTGAAACCGAGTTACACCCTTCTAAGCCCATTTTCAATGGCTGTTAACTCTGTTTAGGATTGCACTTTAAGGTAAGTCCTGATTGTCTGGCTGGAACAATCACAACTAAGCTTTCACTTAGTCTAAGGCAGGGGTGTCAAACTCATTTGTTACGAGGGCCAGATATGACATAAATGTCACTTGGTTGGCCCTGGCCATGCCTCGCCAGCCCAGATGGGACTGTTGGGGAAATGGGATGGCTGCCTCGGCTGTCTCTGGGCCGGATAAGAGCTCTCAAGGGGCCGCATCCAGCCCCCAGGCCGTATGTTTGACACCCCTGGTCTAAGGATGATGTATCATAATATGGAAAGTTGGTTTCAAAGGCAGAAGATGGTGGTGTAAAAGCAAAGTGGTACATACGATAAACGTTGTAATAGGCCACAATCTGATCCTTTTATACAAGTGTCCTCCAGAACTGTTCCATTCTGCTGCTGTTCTAATTCCTTTATAACAATGACCTGAATTGTTTTGCTCATTTTGTGAAATGATAGAGGGGCCAAGGACTTCCTGACCTCCTGAAGCCGGCCGTTCCATAAGGAGGAGCCACGTCAGAGAATGCACATGTACTGGCTGCTGCCAATCTTCCCCATAAGTAGGCTGGCCCCTCCCCCCAGAAGGCTTTGCTCAGCTGGGCAAAGCTCGTGGGGCAAAGAATAATTGGAGAGGTGGTCCTGCAAGTATGTGTGCCCAAGGCCATGAAGGGTTTTGTAGGTTTTCGTATGCTGCTTTTAAAAAGTGTTCCCGTTTCTGCACGTGTTGGGGACCATCTAGAAAAAGTCAGACACAGTTTTATACATGTAAGTACTGAAGGTTTTTCATCTTTCTTGCTTTCTCCATATGTATTTCAGTTCTGGTTTTTAATTTGCTTTATGGTGTGCTTTTTCTGCTTCTCTGTTTTTAGTTGTTAGCTGCCTGGGTGGCCCTGATTGGGCTGAAAGGCAGGATATGCCGTGAATCTTCCAAATAAATAAAATCAGTCTGAATATCATGATACTTCTGAGAATATGTGGAGTGGGTCAGGCTGCCAAGTCTCATTAACTTGAATGGGACTTTGGGTGTGTCTAATTTGCTTCCAGAGGAAAAAAAACCCCTAGAAATATATTTTTCTGCTGACATGTTTTTTTAAATTGACATCCAGATTGTACAGTCCTTGCTTCATCTTGATCCAAGGAAAGGAATGATCGTACATCATTGGATATAGATCTGTTGAATTCAGGGCAACAACTTAAACACTTAATTAGGCATACAGCAGATGAAAGATGGTAGAAAATCAAAGAAGCTGGGGGATGGAGGGGAGACCTGGCAACAAGAAGCCACCAATCAGCCTGAAACACACTGATAAGAGCATTTACAATGCAATGCTAAGCGGAGGTAGACCTTTCTATGTCCATCGAAGTCATTGGGCTGAGAAGGCCATAACTCCGCTTGGGATTGCACTTCCAGGTGGGTGGGATATGTTTTAAGAGCCAGTGTACAGGACCCATAGAAGTTTACATTAGAGGTAAATCATAAGATCACCTTGGCCTCTGTCTAAAATATCCATCTTGCAGCCTTCCCGCTCATGTCTATTTATTTCTTTATTTTAAAGTGCGTCTGTCCCAGCTTTCTCCGGCAAGTCAGGAGAATGGCATTCCAGGATCTAGTTCACTGTACTGTTTCTATATTTTTGACAGAACCACATAGACCACAAGTGTATGTGCTTCTAAAGGACCTGATGTCAATAACACTACAGTCTTTAACCATAACACATGAAGCTGCCGTATACTAAATCAGACCCTTGGTCTATCAAAGTCAGTATTGTCTACTCAGACCGGCAGCGGCTCTCCAGGGTCTCAGGCAGGGGTCTTTCACATCACCTACCTGCCTTGTCCTTTTCACTGGAAATGCTGGGGGTTGAACCTGGGACCTTCTGCACGCCAAGCAGATGCTCTGCCACTGAGCCACAGCCCCTCCCCTATTAAGAATTAGCAGGGCAATTCTAAGCAGCAGGTACACCCTTCTGAGCCTATCAAAGTCAATGGGCTTGGAAGAGGATAATTGCTGAGGACTAGAGCCTTCACTTAAACAAGATTTAGTCCTCCCTCCCCTCCCCCAATAGTTTCTTTTTGCTGATTTGCATCATTTTTCAGAGTGGAGAGTTACACCCCCGCAACAAAGATGCCGAAATAATTGTAAATTACTCAAAAACTGGATCAGGATGTGTTTTGTGGAAGAGATAATCTTTGCGCGTTATGTCTTTGATCATCTTTATTTGTAATCTTTATTATTTGATGGGGGAAAGCGCTTGAGAAGTAAATTATGTTTTAAAGATTCTCAGCAGACTTTAAGTGCTGTTCTTAATGGTAGGAAACAACTGAAGGTGATGTAAGTAATATAGAAGTTTTTGATTTACTAATAGCTCAGATGATTGAGTGCTTCTACTGAACGCAACAAGAACGTTTTTAATAACATTTTATAAAGGGATATTGAGCTCTTTGTTCTTAAGTTACTTCATGTGATACTTCTAATGATGTGTTGCTATTCTGTCATTTTCTTTTGTCAAAGCACAATTTCCATCAGCCTCTCAAAATGTCCCATATTTGACACTTCTGCTGTTAACACGGCATATTTTACAGAGCCGGACAAGTAGAGGCAGGTAGGCATTTTTCTCCTATGACCTCAGTGATGAAAATCTTAGCTACAAACACACCCTTCTTTCTATTGCTTAAAACAGTGATACTTAGTATATGGCATGTGTCAGTATTTAATTCCATTGTTTACTAACAAAGGAATTAAATACTGCAAATATATCATAAACCATCTACATGGTACTCAAAACATATCATATGCATTTCTACCATGCATAAAGTTAATGTCTGTTGGGTATTCCTAACTGGGAACTTTCCAGTGAATGAGTGTATTCACACATGAGATTTGCATTTAAACTGGTTTATAATGTAAATATAAAACTTCTGGGAGCAAGCCTATGTCGATCTACTCAGAAGTAAGTCCTATGTTATTCAATAGACTTTACACTCAAAAAAGTGTTATTAGGATCACAGCCTTTGTTAGCTAGAATGTATATATTCATGCCTCATTATTGTGTACATCGACATATTCAGTTGTACTACTGTGAATGATGTCCCAGTGTGCATTTCAATTCCACTTCTTAAAAAATGTCTATCAGCCACTCTCCAGCGCAATACGTTGGGTCCAAATCTTCCACTCATGGAAGGACTCACTATGTTGGCAGAAGGAAACTTCTACTAATAAAAGAATGCTTCCATAAATGGAAAATTTCCCCCTCAGTGGAAAGGTATCTTTGGCTCCAACCCAATGGATTCAAGCACATGGAATAAAGTGGCACCTATGCCAGCGTGTAGGCAAACATGCTGGTGTCCAGGAGCCACAGAGCTCTGCTGGCTCCTGCTGCCAGCGCAGCCAGCGGGAACTAAATCCCAGAAGAGAATGCCTGCGCTGGCATGGGGGAGGCATTCCTGAGGACGGGAGCTGCCTTTGGGCAGCTTCCTAACCTTGTTCACCCTGGGAACAACCTCGAGCTGTGGCATGGTTGCACTACCTTTTTGGGTGGCGCAGTCTCGCTTTATTCAATGGGGCATTCCCCCCCCCCTTTTGTATAGTATTTTAAACTGCTCTTTTCCCCTCTGTGGTGGCTGGAAAGCCTCAGAGAAGGCGGCGCGGTTGCACCATTCTTGGCTGCTGTCTAACTGCCCCCCCTTTGGAATTGGGCTGTCAATTTCTCTTGCATGCTAAGATATACCCTGTTTCTACTTCCCCATCCCATGGAATCTCTCTGTGCTGGTTCTACCCCACATGAGGTGTGGAAGTTCTTGCTGACTTGCAAACACTCTACTGCATAATACAGGAGCACCAAAGTGAAAGACGTTTCAGCATAAATAAAAAGCTTAATTCTGATTGTTCCTTTTATGGCTGGAAAACGGAGGCTAAGAGTGACGTTTCCAAGTCCAACGGGTAAGTTTTACTGTATTGGTGTGATCCAGGGTAGAGTAACACCCTTCTAAGCCCACTGATTTCAATGGACTTAGAAGGATGTATTGGCATTGGATTGCACTGTTAACCTTCCATGTCAAATTCCTACATTATGTCCTGGACCACATTGCCTCAAAATTCTGCTTTACCACTGACTACCCATGTACTCATTTACTGGAAAGCTTTTACTTCCCATGAGGTAACTATCATGTCCTGCTTCATTTCTATGAAGGATAAGGATAAGAAAAAATCAGAAAAAGTCTGAATTTGTGTAGGCATATATCGTACATATTTGTGTATTACGTAAGAATAATGGATAAATAACTATGGGGCTAAGTAACTGCTGCTGTTATAATATAAACACATAAATACATAAAATATTTTTAGAATATACTTTTTGCATTCAAAGGTTTCTCCAGGACAGCCCACAGTCTCATAAAATAGTCATTAACTATTTCAAACTTCAAACCACTAAAACAATGGCAATAAAAGCACAGAAATCATATTGGCTACCGTAGTTTTTGATGCTTGGGAGAAGGGCAGTAGAACTAGAATGAGTTAACATTTCAGTATATAACCAGTGCATACCAACAAGCTTTTCAGTATAGCTAAACTCATTTTTAAGTGATAGTTCTGAAATGTAAGCCTAAATCACCATTTTCTAGGATTTGTCATAATAACCATGCGGTAATGAATTTTTCTTCTCTCTCTCTTTGAGTTTCTTTACACAACAATATATTCGCCCACTCTCAAAGGACATCACTATATTCATTTCTGGCCTTTATATAGGCCGTCCTCCAAGGGCTTCCTGCTGCCTATGCTACTATCACCCTACACTTCTTGCCCTTTCTCCTGTTTCAGTAATGGGGCTTTTCGCCCCATTGAGAAAAAAAAGGTAAAGGTCCCCTGTGCAAGCACCGGGTCATTCCTGACCCATGGGGCAACGCCACATCCTGACGTTTACTAGGCAGACTTTGTTTGCGGGGTGGTTTGCCAGTGCCTTCCCCAGTCATCTGGGGAAGCCTAATGTTAGCTCCTCCCCCCGGCCCGCCCTGGGAATGCCCTTCACCCTTGAAGGTCAGGAATCCGCTGATAGTTTTCCTGCATGTGGGAATCCAATTCTTCCCTTCTTGGAAGGGAAGGGCAGCTGTATGGGGAAAGTATGGGGAAGAGAAGAACGACTATGTTCTTCCTGTGGAGTTTAGCACAGAAAGAAGAACGAGGCGCTTTGTCTCAATACCATTCTCGGTTCACCGGGAGTCTATCAAGTGCAATTCTGAACAGAGTTATGCCCATCTTGTTGAGGCACTCTTGAAGTTAGAGGTGAGGTATTTTGTTTTTTTTAAACAAACTCTCCTTGCTCCATTCTTACAACTGAAATATTATTTGATGCTCTTAATATTATTAAGATTCGAAGACGTGAACTTATGAGGAAACGTGCATGGGAACTATTGAAAATCCCAGCCCACCCCTCAAAATATCTTCCTTCTATAATTTAATAAGTGTACAAGATCTTCAGCTGGCAGATTTCTCTGTCCCCCTCCTAAAACTAATCTATCCAGTACATTTTTAGCCCCCCCTTTCTTCTGTGTACCTTAGAGCAGCATAGCTGCCTCCTCTATATACAAAAGTCCTGTCCACAAGTTACAGTGCACACCTAGAACCCATGATGATAGTTTCAAAGGGTAGTCATGTTGGTCTGCAACAGATGAGCTAGATTCAAGTCCAGTAGCACCTTGGAGACCAACAAGATTGGGTATAAGCTTTAAAGAGGGGCTGTGGCTCAGTGGTAGAGCATCTGCTTGGCATGCAGAAAGTCCCAGGTTCAATCCCTGGCATCTCCAGTTAAAGGGACTAGACAAGTAGGTCATGTGAAAGACCTCTGCCTGAGACCCTGGAGAGCCACTGCTGGTCTGAGTAGGCAATACTGACTTTGATGGACCAAAGGTCTGGTTCAGTATAAGGCAGCTTCATGTGTTCATGTGCTCTCTTTGTGAGATATTGGTCACAGAGGTGCTACTGGCTCACATAAAACCCATGTATGCTTGTTTTTTTAAAAAAATACATGTGGCCAGTAATTCTTATGTTACATGTAGTACATGTACTGCTGAACGTCTGATACCAATCTCACATTTATCCAGGTACTGGTCCCCAGTTTCAATTGCAAAGTGAATGCCTGCTGGTTTTCTTATAAACAGATGCACACACAGGATGTGCATGCATTCCCTGTAACATGTGAACAGGGCTAGAATCAGCAAAACTCTGAATACCAGTTCTAGGAGGCAGAATCAGGGAAAGTCCTTGGCCTCTTTGCCCTTTTTGTTGGCTCTCCAGGGCAACTGGCATGAGTTGGTGCAGGTAGAATATCACTAGCCATTCAGCCTTTTCTCTGCTCAGAAAATATTCCCTGTTAAACACAGGTTGTTGGCCAGGATTGCATGCATATTCTACAAGTGGATTTCCTACATGGAAGGGATAATCCATTTTCACATGATTATTTGAAAGCTTTTCAATGAAATGCTCAGATAATATAAAAATGAAGGTAGTGCTGTCCTGCCCGAGATTGCTTGATCTGATTTCTTTGTCCTGATACTATACGTATGTACTCAAAAGCAAGCCTCGCTGAACACAAACAGCTGAAAACTAGTAAATGTGCTCAATATTCACCTAGACAACTCCACAGAATTCTTGGTGGGATTCTTCTTTTTTCTTAAATGTATTCTTCTCCTTTTGCTATTTCTTATATTCGAGAACAAGCTGAACTTTCCCGTGATTCAAATTTGTATGCTGAGTGGTAGAAGCGCAGGAGCAATCTGGTACATAGTGGCAGGACTACAATACTCTTCCTCTTAGGGAAACTGACAATTTTTTAAAATAAAAAACTCATCTAAAGGCTGCTTTTTCCATCTATAAAACTTACATCTGATATGAAAACATTACGTTTGAATGAGTCGTTTAATAAAATGTTTCCCACAGTTTATAATAAAATCTGCCCCATCTATTCATGTTAGAAAAAAAGGGGCTGCACCAAAACGAAATGAAGGCAAGAAAAAACATAATAATAGGTGCAAGGGAATTATATTTTAATAACAATTGCTTGATTGCTTGCATAGGACGCAGAAGTGGAGAAAGACCCCCCTGAAGCACTTGTTCCCTTGCACCAATTATTGGGGGGGGGGGGTTTGCCTCCATCTATTCATGTTACACATGAACACATGAAGCTGCCTTATACTGAATCAGACCCTTGGTCCATCAAAGTAAGTATTGTCTACTCAGACCGGCAACAGCTCTCCAGGGTCTCAGGCAAATGTCTTTCACATCACCTACTCACTTAGTCCCTTTAATTGGGATGCTGGGGATTAAACCTGGAACCTTCTGCATGCCAAGCAGATGCTCTACCGTTGAGCCACAGCCCCTCCCCTATGAAAACATTTAAGGATTTGGGCTTTTCAATAAAAATGAGCCTCACATAAAGCTGGTAGAACAGGAGGGCTTCACTTGTGCTTCTAAAATTATTTTGTCTTAAACCAAATGGTGTATAACCCACTTACTGGGGAAGTAAATTCTGATATTTGGGATGGAATGCATTTCTAGTGTAGTAATAGTGCAATCCTAAACAGAGTTGTGTGTGTGTGTGTAAAGTGCCGTCAAGTCACAGCCGACTTATGGCGCGAACAGAGGTGGTTTGCCAGTGCCTTCCTCTGCATATCCGCCCTGGTATTCCTTGGTGGTCCCCCATCCAAATACTAACCAGGGCTGACCCTGCTTAGCTTCCAAGATCTGACGAGATCAGGCTATACCATGCTGCCTTCCGTCCCTAAACAGAGTTATAGCCTTCTAAATCCATTGAAGTCAGTGGTATTAGGAGGGTGTAACTCTGCTTAGAATTGCACTGTAAATGTGTTTAGGATCAAAACTTGGCAGCTAGACTCTAAATTATGGACATGAGCCAGACAAAATTAACACTCCAGAAATAATTATCTCAATGAAAATTAATAATAGATAAAATATATTATAAATATGATTGCACTCAGCATCAATGTAAGTTTATGAAGCTCAATAATTAACAAAGTTTGCATGTTTCGGTCCCATTGATCTGAAAGAAAAAAATATCAGTATAAATCTCTCCCATGGAAATCACCCACAAGTGGTTAATTGGGACTAGGGTGTACTGTTGTGTTTGGCTTTCTATAGAATTCACTTGCATATAATAGTGATCATCCAGTCATTCTGTAAATATGTGCATTAATGAAAACAAGTGGCTAAGCACAGAACAAGACTACGCTGTAGATTATACTTTGAAGAAAATTGCGGGATGGTTAAAGAAGAAAGAAGTATACAAAAATAATTGTTTTGTGATGAACTCATTTTTAATATGGGATAATTGGAATACATTCCTAGCTCCAGAGATCTCACTGATATCTACTTTCTTGCCCAAGGATCTCAAAAAGGAATCTTTGAAGTGAGGAAAGAAAATAATATCCATAGATTCTGTGATATAAGGGAAAGCAGGACTCCTTTCCAAAAAAGAACTCCAGGACACATCAAACAATCTCTCCAACCAATGGTTCCAAAATCTACAAATCTAAAGTTTAATTGGTGACCTTAAAATGAAGAAAAACTATTTGGGGGAAAAAAGTCTTATGGTCTCTAGACTCTGTCTAATGGTTGGACAAAAATACTGATCCATTTTTTATAAAATTATAGCTCAGAGATCTAGAAAAAGAAGATGCTATATGGACTAAGTTGTGGTCTCCTCACCATCTTTCAGAACTACCTATGTAATTATTAGAGAAGTAACATACAAAAGATATATAATTATTAGAGAAGTAACATACAAAAGATAGCACTTAACACTGTATAAAACATATTGTATCCACAATATCCCAAAACATATTGGAAAAAATGGGGACAATTTATCAGTGTCACTGGTGGTCTTATCCCAAAGATGCAAACATGCTGGGATAGGATAATTAATCACAATGATAAAAACAACAACGAAATATTTAATTCTCAATGGCAATTATTTTGACGGCATGGAGAAGCCCCGTATATTACAAAGCTTCTCAAGGAATCAATAACCTTCCTGTTTTTACCTGCAAAAGCACAAATTACTAAATCTTGAAAAAGCAAACTTATACTTACCATAAGTATCAAGGATATGAGATATGATATGATATGAGAAATTTCATTAGCTGACAAAATAACAACACAAGCTAAACAAAATTCCTCTTATATAGAAATGTTGGTATCATTTTTTGTAATTTGCTGACTAAAATAAGATATGAGGCACATGCCTTGAAAGACTGAGATCTGTATATACCGTAACCCCATTGAAATATGACTGCTGAAATTTTACATCTCTTGCTATATGGTAACTAAAGAATGCAACTGAATGAATGTTATAAACATTTAAATAAAGATATTGTCGAAGGCTTTCACGGTCAGAGTTCATTGGTTCTTGTAGGTTATCCGGGCTGTGTAACCGTGGTCTTGGAATTTTCTTTCCTGACGTTTCGCCAGCAACTGTGGCAGGCATCTTCAGAGTAGTAACACTGAAGGACAGTGTCTCTCAGTGTCAAGGGTGTAGGAAGAGTAATATATAGTCAGAAAGGGGTTGGGTTTGAGCTGAGTATTGTCCTGCAAAAGTATTGTCCTGTAAGTATCAAGATATCTTGATACTTACAGGACAATACTTTTGCAGGACAATACTCAGCTCAAACCCAACCCCTTTCTGACTATATATTACTCTTCCTACACCCTTGACACTGAGAGACACTGTCCTTCAGTGTTACTACTCTGAAGATGCCTGCCACAGTTGCTGGCGAAACGTCAGGAAAGAAAATTCCAAGACCACGGTTACACAGCCCGGATAACCTACAAGAACCAATTTAAATAAAGAGTTACATACATTTTCACAATCCCTATAACATGGAATGACCCGGTGCTTGCACGGGGGACCTTTACCTTTATAACATGGACAAGATGTTTCTACTATGGGATATCCTTTTCAAAATGAAATTAGATGTTTTACAGAATGGTAGAATGGTCTGTTAAATTACACCTGCTTCTCCGAATGCCGACCCATTCATCAGACAAGATGATTATCTGGCTGACTGGAGAGGAGGAGATTGTGGCTTGCACAAACTACAGAATTCCAAGAAACCATTCAGTCCATATATATCTCTTCATACATTAAACTTATTTAAGGAGAAGAAACATGTTGGAACAAGAAGCTGTTGTGCCATAAGTGAATTCATTTAATTGCTACTTTAATCATACAAGCGCATAGTAATTTCTAAGATCAACCAAGAATGTAGTCACAGGCCTCTCTGCACACTGGCCACAATCCAACACGGGTAGGCCATTCCTGAAGGGGAGGGGGCAATTAGGCAGTAGCTGGGAGTGGCGCAGCCACACCGCCTCCTCAGAGGCTTTCCGGCTGCTGAAAATAAAATAAAATACTTTTTGAAAAGAAAATAGGGGAAATGCCCCCATTGAAAAGAGTGAGGCTACACCACCAATAAAGGTGGCGTAGCCATGCCACAGCTTGAGGAGGTGTTCCCAGGCCTAAAGGGGTTAGGAAGCTGCCTAAAGGTGCAGCATCACTGTTTTCTATTGGGGGTAGAGCCCTATTTTCTTTTTAATACTTTTTAAAAGGCTTTTTGAAGCCTTGCAGCAGCCGGGGAACCTCTTTGGAGGCAGCTGCACAGTGCCTTGGCTACAGTGTCCCCGGCAGCCGCAATGCTAGGGTTGCCCTAGCTCTTTGCCACTGGCAGGAGGTTTTTGGGGTGGAGCCTGAGGAGGGCAGGGTTTGGAGAGGGGAGGGGCTTCAATGCCATAGAGTCCAATTGCCAATGCGGCCATTTTATCCAGGGGAACTGATCTCTATCAGCTGGAGATCAGTTGTAATAGCAGGAGATCTCCAGCTAGTACCTGGAGGTTGGTAACCCTATGCAAGGCTCAGGAACATGCTGACAGGCTCAGAGAATTTGAGAGTTCTCTGCATTCAAAAATATGCCTCAGAATACTCAAAATTATACATTCTGTGCTGTTAGCAATCAAAAGCACAATTGTCTAATGCAGAACTGTTCAAATCTCAGTTCTTTATTGATATTTGCGTTTCCAGCATGACTAGGGTTGCCAGGTCCCTCTTCACCACTGGCGGGAGGTTTTTTGGGTGCAGCCTGAGGAGGGAAGGGTTTAGGGAGGGAGGGACTTCAATGCCGTAGAGTCCAATTGGCACTCGATATGAAGTAAGGAAACGCTAACGTAGTGTGTTATTTTGCATTGTAAGAAGCCGATGGGTGAAAGGCATCAATATGAAGTGGAGATATGCCTATGAAATATTGAATGTATTTTGACCGGCTGAAAACAGCTAAAAGCATGAAAAGTGGCAACTGGTGGAAATAAATAGCAGAGTGGCAGAAACGCAACGGGTTTGCTTCGAAGAAAGGGTGACTGAAGAAGATTATAACGAAAACAGGGACAAGCTACCGGAAACCTGTACCACCCATCTCCACCCATATGCTTTGGACTGCTGCTAGTATTGCATTACCACCCAATTGTTGGACTGCTACCATTTATGTATGATTAATTTGAATGAAAAAAGTATTGGGGCCACTTTTGCATCCTTAAAGTGAATGAAGATGCACTTGTAATTTGTCTTACATATGTATGATGACTCTTTTGTGAATATAGTCTGTTAGGTTGAAGCTGTGTTTTGATTTATTATATTATAGTATAAGGGTTAATTGATGCTATAGTGGCTGCGTATTTCTTATCAATTTCGACTTTAGAAGCTCAGGTCTTGTTTTTTGATACCACCTGGAGGTTGGCTTGCCTAAGTATGACAATTTGTCTCTATGTACTTGAAAGTTGTATGCAAACCAGTTTTTGTATACAGAAACATCATACTGCAACTCATTGGGAACCACCTTCCAGTGATCAGGATACCTTAAGAGTTGCTTTGGAGTTTGGAGGCTATTCATATTTAACTTCCTGTTAATGTGAGCAATCCAGAAGACACAGAGACTTTGGGCAAAAACGCATGGTCGCTTTATCTTCCTTTAATCCCTGTTTTAGCCAGGATCGAACGCACATTAGGCTAGACGCATGCATTCGATCCAGGCTGAATCCTGGCTGAAACAGGGATTAAAGGAGGATAAAACAACCATGCGTTTTCGCCCTTTGAATGGTATATTAATGTGATCACACTGTATTCTGTTTGGATGGTATTTGTTCATGTTTTACATTCTCACCTGCCCCAAGCATTCAGGCACAGCTCATTTCAAATCTAAATAAATAATAAGAGAAAGAGGGATGTCAACTTGGCAATAAATTGCAAGTGATAGATATTTCTGACTCGTCTACAAGTCAGCCAATGGGGCTGCAGCCAATGGGGATGTCATTCTTCAGATGGTCCACTGGAGAAGATTTTCTTCCGCAACAAGAACAGCTTTACAGTTGGCATAAAAACCTACATGCTTTCATTGGTTCTTGTGGGTTATCCGGGCTGTGTGACCGTGGTCTTGGTATTTTCTTTCCTGGCGTTTCGCCAGCAGCTGTGGCCGGCATCTTCAGAGGAGTAACACTGAAGGACAGTGTCTCTACATGCTTTCATTTATTTCTACATATTCTATATATTTGAAACAAAAGCATACACTATTAAATCTCAAGATATGGACACTTTCATTCCATAGCTTGGGGGGTGGGGGTGGAGATCAGTTGTCATTTCAGGAGAACCCCCAGGCCCCACCTTGAGGCTGGCAACTGGAGCTGGAATAAACTTTGTTCTGCCTCGAAGTGGCACTGACTCCTGCTTTGCTTTCCCTGCAACATATTTACAGGCCACTTTTCTAGGAGGAAGACCCACTGAGTAGGACGTCCCTGGAAAGTCGTCCTCCACGTGCCCGTGTCTCAGCTCCTCGCGTTTAAAAAGCTGGCAGCCCTTCCCACTCTTCCCTGCCAGGCGATTGCAGGCTGCTTCTCCTCCGCCCCGCTCTGCAGCGGAACCTTTTTGCTCCCGCGCGTGTTCCAAGCCGGCCCTCTTTTCCGGGTGGCTCCGAGCTCACTTAGAGCTTCTCGTTGCCATGGCGACGCCTTGGCTGCCCGCCGTGTTGATTGAGAGGCCGCAAGGCCAAGTGAGCGAGCCTTGGCGCCTGAGCCACGCCATGAACAGGTAGCTAGTCCTACAGGCCCCTTCGAGGGTGGAAGGCAGAGAGCAATGCGCACCTTACCCTTCACTCTTGTCTTCTCCATTTCTTTAGGTTCAATCTTGTTTTGGGCCAAGGGATTTCCAGGCCACCAGCCCCCAAGGTAGGAGACCTTTCCTTCCGTGGCTGTAAAAGGCGCACTCGCGTACTGTCTTGTATGCTGCAAGAAAAAATACTTTTTTAAAAAGCTGTGCAAGGAATCTAGGAGTGCCGCCCCACCCCCAGAGTTCATTTTAATACCCGTATTTACCAGAAAGGAAGATTGCCCCCCCCCCCATGTTATGCTCAAAAAGATTTCTGTTATTGGACATAACTGCAAACTGTATGCAAATATTTATTTATTTATTTATTTTTAAATTTAAGGTGTGTGTGTGCGTGTTAAGTGCCGTCGAGTCGCTTCCGACTCATGGTGACCCTATGAATGAAAGTCCTCCAAAATGTCCTATCTTTGACAGCCTTGCTCAGATCTTTCAAATTGAGGGCTGTGGCTTCCTTTATTGAGTCCCATCCATCTCTTGTTGGGTCTTCCTCTTTTCCTGCTGCCCTCAACGTTTCCTAGCATGACTGTCTTTTCCAATGACTCTTGTCGTCTCATGACGTGACCAAAATACGACAGCCGCAGTTTAGTCATTTTAGCTTCTAGGGTCAGTTCAGGCTTGACTTGATCTATAACCCACTGATTTGTTTTTTTGGCAGTCCACGGAATCCGTAACACTCTCCTCCAACACCACATTTCAAAGGAATCTATTCTCTTCCTATCAGCTTTCTTCACTCTCCAGCTTTCACACCCATACATAGTAATAGGGAATACGATGGCATGAATTAATCTAGTCTTGGTGGCCAGTGACACATCCTTACACTTCAAAATCTTTTCTAGCTCCTTCATGGCTGCCCTTCCCAGTCTCAATCTCCTTCTCATTTCTTGGCTGCAGTCTCCCTTTTGGTTGATGGTGGAGCCAAGGAATAGAAAGTCTTGGACAATTTAAGATAATTTAAGTTAACCCCCCCCCTTTTTTTGTGGGTGGGTGTGGCATAGTTGGGGGGAAAAACAGGTCTTGCATTGGAGTAAATACAGTGTATGTTCATCAGGCAGACATTGAATAGCTACAGCATCTCCCACCCTGCATTGCTACATTCCATGCTAGGAAATTCTTCACCTGTTGATTTTCTGCCTTCCCTGTAGTTATGAAAGGCCCAGCAGTCCCATCAGTTCAAAAACTAGCAACGCTAGCCCAAAGGGGCACTCGGTTCTAGGGTGTTATACAAAGGTCTCTGTTTATTTCCTTAGATCTCCACAACAGTGACCTAAAGCAACTTACATCAGAATAGGTACCACAAGGTGGGGAGAGGTTCAACTCTTCACTAGAAAAGGACATCTAAGTGCCACTAATTTTTGTTGCTTGGCAGATGATTTGTCTACCTAGCTCTGTTACCTTACAGTGCCATTCTAAGCAGGTCTACTCAGAATCATATTCCCAGGAAAATGTTCTTAGGATTGCAGTATAAATCAACTTCCTTGAAAGCTGGGAGGGGGAAAATAGCTTTAACGTCATACTTACATGATTTTTTTTAACACAAAGAGTACATATTTGTTTGTCAGCTGGAAATAGGGATTAAGGACTACTTGCTTCCTACTGTACTTGACATCAAGATGTTAAAAGTGTGGAGTCTGATTTTTATTGCACACTGTGGGATACTGTGGAGATTCTGTGTTCCTGGTTATGCATTTTAGAACTGAGGATAGCAAGTCATTCTGCAATTAAAGGAGTTAACCTGTTTGTGGTGACCAGGGTTAGAATAAATGCATTTCTGCATTTGTTATATTTTTATACCATTCCACAGCAAAGCACCCTGAACAGTGTCTGTTTTTTATTCTCCTTCCATCCCCGCCCCTTTATAAATGCTGGCTTTGGGGCCACATGAGTAATTAATCAAATATGAGCTACAAAGCTCTTAAATTGCGTTACTCCCATTTGAACTCGAGCCAGGCCTGCTGAATTCCACTTGATAACATAAACGAGTTTCTGATCGCATGGAGCAGCAGAGGTTCTAAGGCCCTGTGGAAATGACAGCTGTTGCACATATGAATGGTGCCCCCTCTTCGGTGTTTGTGTGTTTTGGTCACATGCAGATAACTTAAAAACTTCTATGTAAAAGAATACAGTGAAAGGGTGACTTGCAACAAAGAGTTTTGATCTCTTGGTTTACCTACAGAAGTAACAATAGCATTGTGCCAGTGGTCTCTGATCTGGAGAACTGGGTTTGTTTCCCCACTCCTCCACATGAAGCCAGCTGGGTGACTTGGGCTAGTCACAGTTCTCTCAGCCCCACCTACCTCACAGGGTGCCTGTTGTGGGGAGGGGAAAGGAAGGTGATTGTAAGCTGGTTTGATTCTGCCTTAAGTGGTAGAGAAAGGGAGCATATAAAAACCAACTCTTCTTCTTCATATGGCAACAATTGTATTTACTGATTGTTTTGTACTTTATCGTTCTGTATTTTTTTCCTCTGGCACCTCAAATAGTATCCAGAGATGCAGCATACCAATGTTTGAAATAAATACAATTAACGTGGTTGCTTTAACTCTGAAGGCAAAGTGAGCTCTGACTTGGCTGACCCACCTGGAGTGTTACGGTTATGCTTGCCTTCTTTTACATATGCTGCTATCCTGGAGATCTAATATTGATAGAAGTGTTTTCTGTTGGTGTTACAACCTGAAGAAAAAGCATCCCATCCCTTTAACAGAGGCTTAATGGGATATTATTTACCAGGTAATGATGTCCTTTACCTCCATGCCATGAAAAGCTTTACCTGCCTGTTTCCACACATTAAGCCTCTATTAAAGGTACAGAACATTTATTTTCTCCAGGTTGTTGTCAACGGGATGTTAGGTGTTAAAGGGGTGCTCGATGATAGCTATGGGAGGGTGCTTAATAGAGGAGGATGTTTTGAAGGGATCTCATTGAATGAATGGAGATCTTATATGTAAATAATTAATCTAATTTCTTAAGTATATATATAAATAATAAATCTGGGAAAGAGTCCTCTGAATTCTTCCTGGTTGCAGAGGAGAAGCGAAGTGTAGCCTAAGAAGTCAAAAGCAGAAGGTAAAAGGGGAGAAAATGCAAACTTCTTGTTGTAATTCTTTTTGTGCTGCTCAAGGTTTTTTTTTTTCTTCTCATGCTTTGTAACATTGGAAAGTCAGATTGCAAGGGTTTCATTTACCTGAGTGGGTTCAAAGTCTGGATGAAAGTGCACTTAGGGGTTTGACCCACACTCCAGAAAAGATTTCTTTCAAATGAAAGAAATCTCTTCTTGGCAACGCATATATTTGTGAGCATTCGTTTTTCTTTGCGCAAACAACACTTTCCACACTGGAAAGTTCAGCGCAGGCTTCATATTAGAAATGCAACGGGTAAATCAGCCGAACTGCTGCCATGCTCGCATAAATTTAATGCAAGCTGTGTTAATAATATGGAAATGAATTGCTGTCTTTTGGCTTGTACGTCTCCATGACCACCTTCAATGCTGAAGGAGTAGGCCACTTCTGACTAGCATTTTTTTCCTCTCTAAAAAAGGTCACTCTGATGAAACTGACTGTTGACTGGCTCACACAGCTGTCTGAAATGTTAAGGATGCTGTCATTGCAGAACAGATTATCTTTTTTGTTTAGTTTTAGTTTTAGTGATGTTGTTTTTAGTTTTTCTACAAAACTAAATTTGTTGTTTTGATCCTGTATTTTGCGCAAGATGTCACAAAATAATTCAAAATAAAAGTTAAGGCCACGGGTTTGTATTGTTGCATGTAAGTAAGCGTTTTGCCACCCCTTTTGTCGAAATCGTTTGATATTAGGATGGCAGATTTCATTCTGAGTTAGGGCTTTATCTCTGCAGTAGAAACCATTTCCCACTCTACCCATTGCAATCTGTATGACACAGGGTGAGTACATATTAGCACTTCTGTATCAATTGAATTTTTCAGAATTCTGTGCATTGGCTCTTGAGATGCCACCTTGTGCTAAAATCTGACACATGTTCCCTGTACCAGAAAGATAGATTCACAAGCAAAAACGCAGATGTAACAGTCCTTCAAAGGCATATTGTCAACACAAAATTGTCAGGGCAAGGGGTGAGGTGTTGGACCTTTGACCTGTTTTCCCTTGGGCAACTCATGATTTGTAGTGAAGAGTAACCTCTAGAACACTTCAGTGTGTCTTTTTATACCATCCTGATCTTGCTTGTCAAGAATGTTTGAACTTACTGAGGGTTGCTGTCACAAGCAAATGTTGTGAGAAGAAGCATTATTGATGACCTGCTGTGATGTACTCAACTGCAAATTAGTTATCTGAATGGTTTCTGAAGATCTCTTGGCATCTGTGAATGTCCAATATGTTTATCTCCTTCAGTCCTCTGCTCCTCGGAGATACCATTTGGATATTTTTCTTCTACATTTTCCATAGGTTTCTGGAATGCTGGAGGTGATTGCCCCTGAAGGTATTTTCTCTAAATAATTACTGGACAGTTTTTAGAGTAGTTTATTTTAATTTCTTTATTCTAAGGTTGTTTTTTTAAAGAGTATTTGTGTACTCAGAACATAATTAAGAGCATTTTGAAACATCAGCCCCTTTCCTTTAAAATGTTTTCTCTTTTAAGAATTCCTCATTATAACTGCATTGTGATTTTGTGTTTGATCTCTTACTCATATTTCAGAGCTAACAAGAATTGTTGACATGGGTTTGCTCACAAGGGTTTGCCATGAAGCTGACGTTCTTGCTCTGTGGACAGTTGTGCTTATCAAGGAAAACATGTGCAGAGCAAATGCCTAGTCCTTCTCCTCCTCATAAGCAAGAGCCACATCCTGTGGGATGTTTTAAATCACAGAAGTTCCCCTTGGGTCACTTCCATCTCTAGAAACATAACATAAGACAGTCTTCTATTCATGGCTTCCCGTATAACTTTTTGCTGTGGGTGGCTGTTGACAATCAGCTTCATCACGACACAAATTGTCACAAGGCAAATATTTATATGTCTGCTTCCAACTTACTGTAGTCAGATGTGGGTACCATCCAAGTTTTCTCAGCAAGAAAGCAAGTACCAGCTCAAGAATGTCCCTTTTCTTTAGACAAAGCTTATCTTCAGTTGTCTTAATATGACTCATCGAGGACTGAAGCAATCCTTTAAGTTCTCAAACCAGCACCTCCCTACAAAAGCTTGGTACACGGTCCTTTGCTTATTTTAGATCATTTAACGTGTCCCCCCCCCCCATTCTCTACAGCCCGCAACTGTGACATTTTCTAAAATGGTAATCATATTAAGCTTAAATGTTTGAGAAATTTATAGTGTACTTTCTGAGGCTGTCTAAAAACTCAATTCAGTTTTAAATCATGAGGATTTATGGTTGTAACATACCTGGTACTGTGTTCATCAGTGGTTTAAATCAGCTCCCCCCCTTTGGTGATTTAAATAAATCCACACCAGTTACTGCAGAGGTATTAAAGATGTTAAGTGCATCCAAATCTTACAAACCATGTAGTGCCTGTGTTTTTGCCTACGGTGCCATCTGTCTGTGTCTAGTAGTTGACATTCACAGAGCAGCACAATTTCTGTATGTAAATATTTATGTGACAATATTTGTGCTGTGGTTCATGTGCCACAAAAGTATTGCTTTTTACAGGGAACTTACCTATTTCCAATTTTCACTACAGCACTGAATTGGGAGTCTAGGTAAACTTCGACATATTTATATATTTATACATATTGATGTGAGAAAATTGACTGCTTTTAATAATGCTTTTAAAACATTTATCAGAAAGACAATAAAAAGAGAAGGAACAGAGAGAATACAGGAGCTTTATCAGTACTCTGAATCCTATACTTCTTTATAAAATGTGCAAATGGCTGGACCAAATAAAATACTAATGTGACATCAGAGTGCCATTTTTCTCTGTAATTTATAACTTCATATTTTAATGTCTTGCTTGTTTTCTGGACTTGTTTGGCTTTTATGAAGTGACCTCATGTGGCTGCTAAGGATTTTTTTTTAATTGTTTTAAATATATCTCAGAACTATTTCGTGTGATTCTGTGTTATCAAACTACGGTAATTTATACACTGAAAATACAATTTGAGGAAATTGCATTCAATATATCAAGCCTTTCCTTTTAGATGGATTCATCTTAGAAAAATGTGTGCCATTGTCAAGGTAAGGAAAGGAAGACAGGTCTCCATCTTGGTGAGAGTAGAGAGTCATAGTTGAGGCCTCACATATGATTAAAAGTTCCAGATAAGCAAGAGCTCTCTCATAAGAAGGAGAATTATTACATGTCAAGCAGTCCTTTGCTAATTTAATAAAATGATGAAGGAATAGCAGGCAGTGAACATGATATGACTATCACACTTGGGAACAGTATCCTAATCGGTCTCCCATGTGCAAGGAGATGCTCTTTCTTTTTCTCCTATTGATTCCTCAGTGCCAAAAGTTCAAGTGTGATGTGTTCTAAATGCATATGAAGAAGAATCTCCAACATACCGTGTGCTAATATGGATATGGTACAAATATGAAAAAATCTGTGGCGCTTTGAATCTAAAAGTAAGGTCTATGTCAATTGGAAGTGGGTGAAATTAATAGAGGAAAATGCTGAAGAGGCAAAATTGCTTTGAGATGTACACATGAACACATAAAGCTGCCTTATACTGAATTAGACTCTGGGTCCATCAAAGTCAGTATCATCTACTCAGACTGGCAGCGGCTCTCCAGGGTCTCAGGCGGAGGTCTTTCACATCACCTACTTGCCTAGTCCCTTTAACTGGAGATGCTGGGGATTGAACCTGAGACCTTCTGCATGCCAAGCAGATGCTCTGCCACTGAGCCACAGCCCCTCCCCAGGTTTTTTTTTTTTTTTTTTGCATGCCAATGCAGGTGTGCTTCAGGTATACTGAACACTGAGGAGAAACAAAAGGCAAAGTGGCTAAAAAATGGACCTCTCTCAGAAGTCTTTACCACCTCTTCCCCTTACCTCAGAACCACAAGGGATCTCTGATGTACCTCAGTAGAATGGAGCCATCTTGGAATCAGTAGTTGAGACTGCCAACTGATCATTTTACACCTACCTCAGAGTGGCAGGACTTTGAGTCTAGCAATCACCATCACATTACACCATTACATAGTTACATCGGATTACAGATTGATACCTGGATTATCATTTTCTAACTCTGTTCACTTCCCAGTCTTCCAGCTACACAACACTCTTCTATCCTGGTATACAGATATCTTGAGTATAATTTGGCAGCTATGTCCAGAAGACTAATGGGGCAATAGTTGGCCGGATCTAGACTGTCCCCTTTCTTAAAAATAGGAACAAACTACACAACACCTTCAAAGACCAAGTTATATTTTACTTATAGCTCAGCTAGAGTAACCATCCTCCAGGTGGTAGTGGAGATCTCCCGCCATTACAACTGATCTCCAGGCGAAAGAGATCAGTTCACCTGGAGAAAATGGCCGCTTTAGAAAGTGGCATTATACCCCACTGAAGTCCCCTCATCAAACCCCACCCTCCTCAGGTTTCACTCCCAAAATCACCAGGTATTTCCCAACCCAAAGCTGGCAACCCTAAGCTCAGACCAAAAATCAGGCAATAACATGAGGTACACTAAGGATTTTATTTATAGTCATTATAGATCAAAGAGAAGGTTGATTACTTAATAAGATTTAACCAGAATACATATAAACAGCATGTGATTACTCTGTCAAATGAAATATTGATACATTTTACCACCTGTGCTTGTTCTGTGAATGAAGTTCTTCTACAATGCAGGTTTTGTTTGCAGTGTTTCCCCCCACCCCCATGTCTAAACTGTTTCTTATATTCAAAAGAATATGCTCATTGTACAAATAATTTTACTTTGTACTAGGCATAATGGCTTAGGAAGGACAGATGCAATTAAGGTAAAAAGAACTCCCGATTTTCGTAGATATGTAAACAGAATTGATCTATTGGCATTTATTTGTTTTAACATTTATATCCTGCTTTCCTATCTAGTGGGGACCCGCTTGCAACATTTTCTCCCTTTCTCCCTTTCATCCTCATAACAACCCTGTAAGGCTGAGAAGAGTGTACCTGGCTCAAGGTCATCCAGTGAACTTGTATGGAAGAGTGGGAATTTGAACCTTGGCCTCCTAGATCTTAGCCCAGCACCCTAATCACTATAAAACATTGGTTGTAATGGTTTTATTGAGAAACATTTCAGTTTTAATTACTTGCACCCTATCTGTGCTCATGGGTCGTGTTTTGGTGTTTTATTGAATCTTTGTAAATGAGAAAAGGCATGGGGCAGGATTTCAATATGGAGCTAAGACCAAGATGTGTATTTATTTATTTAACAAAAAAATATCCTGTTTTTCTGCCCTCACAAGGGCCCCCAAGGCAGCTTACAATTTAAAACATACATCATAAAATTACATTATAAAACCATTCAAATCAACCCCCTCCCAAACCTGAAAGTTTTAAAAGTTTAAAATGCATACAGAACAGTAAAAATAAGTACAAAACATAAAAACATTGGTTAGAAAGGAGGTATCATTGAAGGAATGCCAAAACAAAGCAGAAAAGTCTTCACCTGCTGGCAAAAGATGGCAACAGAAGGGGACAAGTGAATCTTCCAGTGCTTTGGTGCCATGACCAAGAAGGCCCTCTCCTGGGTTGCCACCTGCCTATTCTCAGGAGGCAGGGGCACCCAAATCAGGGCCTCCAAAGATGACCACAGTGGTCGGTCAGATTGAAGAGATTAGGTGGTCCTTCAGGTATGTTGGTCCAAAACCACATAGGGTTTTGAGGGCCAAGACCAGCACCTTGAATTGTGCCCAGAAGCAAATTGGAAGCCTGTGTGGACGGGCCAAAGACTGGGTTGATATGGTCCCTACGATCCACTCCAGTCAACGTCCTGACAGCAGTTCTAAGTGAAGTTTCCGAACACTTTTCAAGGGCAGCCCCACATAAGAGTGCATTGCAATAATCTAATCTAGTTGTAACCAAGGCGTTCACCACAGTGGCTTTATCTTTTTTGCCCAGGAAAGGCCACAGCTGGCTAACCAGTTGAAGCTGGTGACAGGCACTCTGGGCCATATCTGCCACGGCTTAACCAGCAGTTGGCCTGGGTCCACGAGCACCCCCAGACTATGGTCCTTTTCCTTCAAGGGGAGTGCAGTCCCATCCAGAAAGAGCGGACACCTTAAATCTCAGGTCAGACCCTCCGCCCACCAGTAGCACTTCCATCTTGTTGGGATTAAGCTTCAGTTTATTAGCCTGCATCCACTCCAAAACTACTTATGCCATTAAAGGTTTCATTCATTCATTCACTCCAAAACTGCCTCCAGGCACAGGTTCAGGGTTTTTGCAGTCTCCCTGGGATCAACTGAAAGCCTGAAATAGAGCTTCGTGTCATCCACATATTGGTGACAGCCCAGCCCAAATCTCCAGATGACCTCACCCAGTAGTTTCATGTAAATGTTAAAGAGCATAGGGGACAAGATGGAACCTTGTGGGACCCCATAGGCCAAAGTCTAGGGGGCTGAGCAGCAGTCCCCCAACACCACCTTCTGAAACCTACCCTCCAAGCAGGACCAAGAACCAGCACAGAATGGGCCCTCCCAGTCCACATAGGCAATCCAGAAGGATACCATGATCGATAATAGTAGGAAAAGCCACAGAGAAGTCCAGGAGAATCAACAGAATCACACTCTCTCCTTCTGTCTCCTGGCGCAAGTCATCCACCAAGGTGACCAAGGCTGCTTCGGGCCCATAACCAGGCTTAAACCCAGACTGGAAAGGGTCTAAACAATTTGCCTCATCCAGGAAAGCTTGGAGTTGTCCAGCCACCACCAGTTCAATCACCTTGCTCTCGATTGGAACATTTGAGACTGGTTGAGAATTATTGAGAACTCCGGGGTCAAGGGTAGGCTTATTTAGAAGTGGACACATTACAGCCTGTTTCAAGACATGGGTGACCACCACCTCTCTTAAGGAACCGTTAACTACCTCTCAGATCCAGTCAGCCAGCCCCCCAGAAGATTTAAGTAAGCAGGAAGGACAAGGGTCATACAAGCAAGGGGTAGCCCTCAGACTTCCAAGGACCCTGTCCACATCCTCCTACTGAATAAACTGAAAACTATCCCACACAATTAGACAAGCTGGCACCATCTGACGTTGTCACTGCTAATGTGCAGTCCAAGTTGGAAAGGATGCAGGAAACTGCATGTGTCCATGTGCACCTAAAGCAGGGGTCCTAATTTTTAAAACAAAAATGAAGCGTGTGGGCAATAGGTGGCAATACTCTGCCTTATTCACTACGTTTTTTTGCTTCCTGCACTTTTATTCCTTCCTGGCTCACTTCTGATATTAAAGATAAGCTGGAAGAAAAATGTCGAAAGCATCAGAGTGCAGCTAAATAAAGCAGACAGGGGTCAGGGTTTAGCTCCCGTCTGTTATGTATTATGAAATTGACAACTCTATCACATGCCAGATGTAAACGCATGGATACGTGCAAAGATACATGTAGATCCCTCTCTCCTGCCACAATCCATGTCTAGTTTGCCCCTTTAGTGGCTACCCTTGGTTGGTTCTTACTTCTATCTGTGTTTTAGGAACAGAAGAACCGGCAAAATGGAAGGCTACATGTGTTTGGTCCAAAAGGTACGTAGTTTTTTATTTAAAAAATATCCAGAATGGGAAGGGTTACACTGATGGGTGCCGTTTGAGTAGGCTTCATTTACAGTGGTTCCCATTCAATTCTGTAGGAGAAAGTAAACGAACTTCAGTCTAGGCAGGGGTAGGAAAAACCTCTGTTTTCTGATACAGACAGTGTGGTCAGTAGGTGGAGGGGGGTGGTTTAAGCTCCACCCCAGTCACGCTTCTGAGGATGCCCCTTTCTCCTATATTCACTCCCATAGGGAAAAAGTTAAAGGTCTGAACCAGCATGTGTGTGCAAAGTGCTGTCAAGTCACAGCTGACTTATGGCGACCCCAGCAAGGGACTTTTCAAGGCACGTGAGAAGCGGAGGTGATTTGCCATTGCCTTCCTCTGCAGAGTCTTCCTTGGGGGTCTCCCTACCAAGTACTGACCCTGCTTAGCTTCCGAGATCTGACGAGATCAGACTACACCAAGCTGCCTTCCCGCCCCGAACCAGCATAATGGTGGTAAAATTCCCCACCTGCTGAATTACTTGACCTTCACTAATGGTATTCCAAGGTGTGTCTATGCACAGCATGAAGAAGAAGGAGAAGAAGAGCTGGTTTATATGCCGACTTTCTCTACCACTTAAGGCAGAATTAAACCAGCTTACAATCACCTTCCTTTCCCCTCCCCACAAAAGACACCCTGTGTAGTAGGTGGGGCTGAGAGAGCTATAAGAGAGCTGTGACTTGCCCAGGGTCACCCAGCTGGCTTCATGTGTTGGAGTGGGGAAACAAATCCAGTTCACCAGATTAGCCTCTGCCCCTCATGTGGAGGAGTGGGGAATCAAACCCGGTTCTCCAGATCAGAGTCCACTGCTCCAAACCACAGCTCTTAACCACTACACCACGCTCTTGGAGTTCAGGGAGCATGTGGGCTTTCCCTCTGCCCCCCTCCCCTTGACATTTAGCTAGTTCCAGATACTGGGAACAGTCTGTTGGGAGCGTGGATCTGTTGTGTAAAGCCCATTACAACTGATAGATAGGGGCTTGCAATCACATAGTTGTGCACAATCAACTTGTTTCAATTAATTTTGCGTAAGGAAACTCTCCACCCCCCCTTTTTGGAAACTTCAAGAGCTTTGAGAAAGAAATTATAGAAAAGGCTCAGGGGGGAGTGCTTAGAGTATTCTTTAGAGAGGAGTTGTAATTTTTATTAATGTTGAAAAGGCCTGTTAACAGTTATTTCTTGCTGAGTTTTTGATAAAATTGTTTTTCATCTCTGTTACATTTTAATAAACGGAATAAGTTCAGTGAACCAAAAATTTCACCTTGTTTTTAGAAAAAGTTGTTATTGAGCCAGTTCAAACAGCGCCACGGTAAGATGTCTTTTGTCATGTAGCTGGTTTTTTCTGTGCCTTTTCAAACAATTAAAGCTATATATTCAGACCCACAATAGACATAACTGAAACGGTATCCAAGATCACAAAATATAAAGCTAGACCAATTATGTAAGATTTCATGGGTTGATGGAACAGTCATTGGGAAGGGACCTCTGTCGATTATATAGATTTACCTTTCTCATACAGTTACTACTGCCATACGGTTTTATTTTTGCTCTTTTGAAAATAATTTCAAAATGTATGTAGTTGTCAAAGGCTTTTAAGGTTCCTTAAGGGCAACAGGTTGGTTAAAGATAAAACCACCAAGTGCTGAGGTGTGAATCCTCACAGTCCCAGGATCACAAGATCACCAGTCCCCTTAACCAGAGGTTCCTCAACTGTACTCTATGGAAAGATACTTGCGTTTCACCTCCTTTTGTCCCCTCAGTGTTGATAGTTGCCTAAATATTTTTCATATTTGATGAGTACCACCTCTAAGTGTGATTCCAAAATGTTCATGTGGTAATGTAAATGTTGAAAGAATTGATAAAATAACTGAAAATTGGACTGATAATAACTAATAGCCAGTTCTACCACAAACTTTAATAAAATCATTTTAAAAAATAGATACCGCTAATTGTATCATTAACTCCCCAGTCTTAGGCTTTTCCCCATCATAGCTGGACTTTATTTCCAAATAAGATTGCTGCCTAAATTATGATGATTATTTTAGATTTTGGATACAACATTTTATAATGCAATATTGATTATTGTCCGCTAACTAGCCAAGAACTCTCTGAGATTCACATTTATGCCAGCTGAAGTTCTGTGATAGTGTATCTTTGCTCTGTAGTGTTGCATGGTATGCATTCATTAACTTTTTGAAAAAAGTTGGATAGCTTGTTCTACAAGTTGAATCAGACTCTCTTTCATAACTTCTTTTATGCTTAGATAAATAATTACATTATTGATTTGCCACTATACCAAACTCAGCCTTTGATCTTGGTTACTCAGTATATTTAAACACAAGAAGAGAAAGAGAGGCCACAGCAGCTGGTTAGAATGTTTGCATTCAAGGGCCAAACTATTCACAACGTTAGAGTCGTGCAATAAGATACACAAGAGACAAAGTGCTGCCAACTCTAGGTTGGGAAGTTCTTGGAGATTTGAAAGTAGGCTTGGGAAGGGTGGAGTTTGGGGAGGGAGCTCAGCAGGGATCTGATGCCATAGAGTCCACCCACCAAAGTTGCCATTTTCTTCCAGGAAACTGATCTCTGTAGTCAGGAGATCAATTGTCATTCTGGGGGAACTGTAGGCCTCACTTAGTGGTTGGCAGCCTGTGATTTGCAAGCTAGGGGCCTATGGTCAACCGACCTAGTGAAGCAGGACCTGCCCAGGATATATTTGGGTTTGTTTATTTTCTGGCTGTTTAAAATATAATATGTAAATTTGATTTGTTCAGGAGAAAAGCAGGATAGGGATGCCTTGATAAAATAAATAAAAAATACTTTGGTTGCTAAAAGCAGATGGGGCAATATGGATCAGGATGACAGTGCTGAGGAAAGGGAGGTTTAACTGTTCTCATCTGTGCTGATTTCCCAATTGAAAATGCCCTCCCAGCTGCTGCTTTAAGATTCAGAAAGGGAAAATGACCTATACCCAGTTTTCACTGAAATGGTGGAAGGGCTAAGAGTTATACACACACACCCTTCCGCAGCTGTGTGGTCCATGCAGGGCCCCGTGTTCTTGATTTTTTTCAGCTAACCTACACAATCTGAAGCTGCAATCACTGGTAGTATGTAGTTTGGCTCTAAGCAGAATCAGCATTTTGCCCCTGATGTAAAACTTTTTGTGGTGGTTCTTCTTTTGCTTTTTTTTTTTTAACCAAGGCAGCATCGGATGTGGAAAAGAATCTACAAGCAGACCTTACACTCCATCAAAGCAGATCTTGTTACGTACAGCTAAATCATTAGAAAAGTAAGTCTCACTTCAGCTGAGTTCTTTGTTTTGGTAAGGGAATCTATTGTTGATCTTGAGCTTTTTCAGTAAATGTCTTTTGTTACAACACTGTAGGTAACAAACCTACTCTTGGAACACTGAGAGTTGATGTACGCTTTACACTCACCATGGGGGAATAATGGTTCCCTGATGTGTGTACACTGTGAATGGTTCCTGCCCTAGCAGTCTGTGGTGAACGAGAGGTAGAGGAACAAGAAATGCATTGACAGTTAACGGTGATGGAAAGGGACTCCAACATCTCTGTGGCTGGGAAGAAGGGGGGAAGATGTTCTTTGCCAGATAGAGAGCATCCTTTCCCAAATGAGAGGGAAACATGCTGGCTCTTTGATGTGTTAACACCTCTTGGTTGGAAGGTCCAGGGCTGGTGGGCTTTAGCCCCAGGGCATGGCACCCAGATTGGCCGAATGCCCTGGAGTACACATGGGGTGGGGTCTGAAAAGGGGAGCTGTTCCTTTGTCTGGGAGTGCGTTGTAGTTTGGAGGTTGGAATTGGGTTTTGGCATTTCATCAGGAGAGGAGTCTGTCCTGTGTCTGTTTGCCGTGAAGGATGACTGAGAGGAATAATGCTAAAGAGGGTTGCAGGTGCACCAGGGATGGGGGCATCTTGCAACTAACAAAGACCCGATATACCATGGATTGTGAGTACCTAGTTAGCAATGGTCCTTTGTTTATTTAGTTTAGTGCACCTAGATTCTCTTCTTGTAATTCGCTGAGTTTGTGCCTTGTAGAAATACAGTTGTTTAATTTGAGAGAGCCTACACAAGGCCTTACCCAGAAGACCTTTGGCTCCTTGGAATGCCACAGCAAGACAACCGCTTGTAGTTGGCCTCGGGCAACCCATGTGTGGGGGGGCTGGGTTTTTCCCAAGGTGGTGGCAGTGATTGTGAAAGGGAGGGGAAGACAGTGGCCCCACAGCGTGATGTAGATCACAACACAGTCATATTGAGAAGTGCTGGATGCTGCCGTTTTGTCGGGGGCTTCTTTGTCTTTGCTAAATGCTCCAAATAGTTGCTGGTTAGTGCATGGAAATTCGCACTATGATGAAGGCGTTCTCCATGTTAAGTATTTCTAAATGTTATTGCCACTGATTGCTCCATGGAAGGAGTTTTTAGTAGCGTTGCCATAGCAAGAATAAGGACACCAGCCCTGAGTTAGAGGGAAGTTAAAAATAAGCTCTAAGTCGCAATTTGTGGTTAGTTGGGAGGCCATCATGCAAAAAGGAACATGGAAGACGGTTGTGTATTGGGAGGGCTGGTTGAAGAGTCTAATCTTAAAATATACAGTAGAGTTATGCCATTCTTCTTTTACTCTGCAGGGAATCCACTGTGGAGCTCCATGTGCACATGGACATTCCTAGTTTCTTTGATCAGTTGATTAGGTAGAATGCCTTCTTCGGCACAGGAGACAGTGGGATAGTCTCAGTTGATTTGCAGTTCTGTGACCACAGTAGGCATGCTGGGTGGCTTTGGCTTGTGCCCGTGACGTGGAATCATTTTGTGTTCTTGCGCCGAAGCAAGGCAGTTCTGCAGAAGCAGAGTTGGATAGCTTTGGACTTTGGACAATTGGATATTAGAAATTGACTTCAAGGCATAATGTCTTTTTGTAGCCTGCATAAAACTTGCTGCTTTTTTTTTTGTCTTGCCCTGGAAAACAAAATGAAATGTTTAGGCAGACTACTCTAGCGAGGAGTTCCCAAAATCAAAATGCAAAGACTACTGTAAGACTTCATGAGACCATACCAGAAGAAGCAGGTAAGATTTTACACCTGCAGGTATGGTTTATAGCGAGCTTGTGGGGTTCTGTGTTTTTTGGAACAGGGCCTGGGAAATTCATGTTCAGAATCAACTTCAGCCATCTATACATTAATGACCTCCTTCAGTTTTCATGTTTAATGGAAATTATGTTGCCCTGTTTCACATGAGAACGGAACGATGGAGACTGTAAAGGGCATTAAGAGGCTGTGTGTATGATCCTTCCCTACGGGGACACAGTGCTGATGCCTGCGGATTCCCCATAGGGCTCCACAGAGCTTCTTTCTCCCTCCCCGTCACCCAGAATGTGTGCAAACTTTGGAGATCCTTCCATTGGTCCCTTCCAAGAGGGACAGGACAGGTTGAGGATGTGAGAGGTGCACACTGACGGGTTTTTTTAATTGCTCTGTATATAAGTAAGTAAATATTTATTTCTAGGTAGCCCAAAGGCTTTCACAAAGTAAATTAAACAATGAAACAAGAAAATTATACAATAAAGATAAAATGCGAGATGCCATTATAAATTATGATAAAATACATTATAATTGGAGTATATCCTAGCTGGCCATCAGTTCTAGCTGGTTACATTCTTTGGCGCCAGTCTAGATTGCTCTGTATGTGTGGCAGGGAAAGACAGAAAGTGGGCTGTGTTGGATCTAAGTGGGGGACCTCTCACATGTAGATTCTGTATCCATGTGAAGGATAAATGATTGACGATACTACAGGTCTCTATCTTTTTTCTTTTTTGCCATCAAGTCACATCTGGCTTATGGGGACCCCGATGGGGTTTTCAAGGCAAGAGAGGTGGTTTGCCATTGCCTGCCTCTGCATGGTGACCCTGGTATTCCTTGGAGGTCTCCCATCCAAATACTTGCCAGGGTCGACCCTGCTTAGCTTCTGAGATCTGACAAGCTTGGGCTATTCGGGTCAGGGCATAGGTCTCTATATTAGAGATTAATTTAGATTAAAATATTTATGGTTAACAGCACCAATAATAGTAATGACTGTAATTCACTGAGGTCACTGATGAAATTCAGCCTTTAATAAGGTTAGAATGTGATCACCTGATGTGTCTTGGGGACTATGATCATATGAACATATGAAGCTGCCTTATACTGAATCAGACCCTTGGTCCATCAAAGTCAGTCTTGTCAACTCAGACTAGCAGCAGCTCTCCAGGGTCTCAGGCAGAGGTCTTTCACATCACCTACTCGCCTAGTCCCTTTAACTGGAGATGCCAGGAATTGAACCTGGGACTTTCTGCATGCCAAGCAGATGCTGTACCACTGAGCCACAGCCCCTCCCATGGACACCTGTTCTTGTACTTCTGTTCTGGTAAAAGCCAGGAAGGCATCCCATAGGTTCTTCTTGTTACATTTCAGACCTGCTAACTTCAGGTTGCTTAATTGGTGTTAACAGTGCAATCCCGAAGGGGGGGGGGGCGGAGCTGCTTATGAGCTGGTATGACCCCTGCACCAGCATCTGTGCCACTTGCGCTACTTGCTTCACCCTCTGTTCTGATCCATCCCATAGGAGACTCCTCAGTCTCCCTTCCTTGGAGCTATCCTTTATTAGATTAAGGAGAGGGGAAATTAGCTTGTATCGGACTTCCTGATAGAAAGAGCACCTGAAAAAGACATGCACAGTCGATTCAACTTCACCCGACTTGCAGGGACATCCCCATTCTGATCTTGGTAATCTCCTCAATCTACCTTCTAGTATCACTGAGGGTAGGGCAGATCTTCTAGCAAGCGAAAAAGCTGTCCCTGGCCGTCCCTCTTTAGGATTGCTCTGTAAAGCCTGTATAGTACAATATCTGGTATTAAATGTTAAACTGGAACTCTTTCCCACTAATTGTCTATGATATAATAGTGTACAGTTCAACATGGATCCTCCTCCCTGTGAAATAAAAGAAGGTTGTGTGTATATGTGTCTAATTAACACCATGTGGACTGATTGACAGCATGGAGGCTTCATTTTTGTTAGTGTATGTTGTTTTGTTATTACATCAAATGTATTATTGATTTATGAATGAGCGTCAGGGGGCCTGCTCCCAGGTCTTAACATAAGTATGATGAATATCATATTAATGTCTTCTTTGGAATGGTGAGTTGTATAACATTTATACTTTGCAGTATTTTTAAACATTACATATTGTTCTTCCTTTAAATATATTTGTTCAGGAAATAAAATGTAGCTTGGAGCTGGGGAGAATTATGGATATCATCACTGCAGTTGATTGTGCTATGTTTTTTCACTCAATGTTTCTCTCCCCGCACCAGAAATCCATCATGATCCGCAGTTAAAATTAGATTTGCACAAACTGAATCATGAAACAGAGATAACTAGAGCAAAGACAGAATCAAAAGGTAATGGTTGGGGTAAACAAAATGTATATTTTCTGTGAATCTTTCAGCTGGCATGGCTATTTCTAAACTTGTGTTTAAGCACCGTTTCAAAAATTAATTTACCTGAGTCTATGATTACTTAGTTCCTTTTTTAATCTTCATTGGACCCTCCTAGATAAAGTAATAATAGCTCAAAAGGAATACAGCACAATAACCCAGTGATCCCCAACATGGCATCCATGAGCATCATGGCACTCACTTAGGGTTGCCAACCTCCAGGTGGTGGCTGGAGTTCCCCTACTATTACAACTGATCTCCAGCAGATAGAGAGCAGTTCACCTGGAGAAAATGACCACTTTGGCAATTGGACCCTATGGTATTAAGTCCCTCCCCAAACCCCGTCCTCCTCAGGCTACACCCCTAAAACCTCCCGCCAGTGGTGAAGAGGGATCTGGCAATTCTACACTCACTGATGGGTTTCCTGATGCACATTTGCTTCTTCAACAAAGCATCTCTTTCCTTCAACTCCCTGTGGTAGGAGGTGCTTCAAAGAACCCAGGAAGCATTCATTACCTGTATGTCTGAAAGGAGCACCCATTCAGAAACAGCTACCTGCATTATAGGATGATGCTTGGCTTGCAACTTCCCAACATTTTGTGAACAGCTCCAGCCCGCATGGAAGCCATTTTGTGATGGCCCTCTTGTGGCAGCCATTTTGTGGTAGCATCCACTCCCCCATTCTCAAAATTCCAAAACTGCCCTAAATATCAACCAGATTGGGGACCCCCTTTTCTAACCTCTTTTTTGATAATTGATTTTTATTCTGAAATACTGTACGATGTTTTACTACTAATAGTGGGTGTTTTATGTTAAACAAAGGGGAGAGGTATTGTATATCCTCTCTCTTCCATGCTGTGGCTGTGAAAATCTGAAATTCTTGGTCCTGTTCTTGTAACATCACGTATCTGAGAGCAGTATCAAAGAAACAACTTAAATTTGATTTTCTTGGTAATTTGAAAATGTAAACTAAATTAACATGAATTCCCTCTAGTATGACAGAGGAGGAGAACTGCCTCTTCTAAGATGGCAGCGGCCATCTTATTGTTTTTTGTGACTTTTGTGACAACTTGTGTTAGGTATTAATTAAACTTATTTTAAACCTACCACCAATTAACCAGATGCCTTTTTAGTCAGAGTAATAATCAAACTAATTAACTGATTAAACTGCAACCTTCGTTAACATTATTTTGTCAGACAAGACTTTGGGTATATAATAAAAGGATATGTGAATTAGACTAATTTTTAAAAAATATCTCTTTACTGGTATTATTTTTTCAGTGTTGGGTATCAATAAGTAAGAGGAATGTATCCTATGCAGCATATTTTTTTCTATTCTGTAGAGAAATCCTGACTTGTGAAGTTCAGTGGTACCTCACATTACCTTTTTATGAGCTAAACTCTAGTATCACAAATTGTGTGTGATGTCATTGCTTGCTCAGATTTGTTAAATAAAAGGCCAGGTTGATGTAGATCTCTAACCCTGTAAAGACTGACTGAAGGTTCTGATACAAGTAAAGTAAGCAATGGAAAAAAATACACCTAGTGAGTGAACTTCACAAGCAAGTGTTTTGTTGTTGTTATAAACTACCTTTTGTTTCCATTTGGCAAAGCAACGTTGTCTCCTCTTAGTTGTATGGGCAACTAACAATACAGGTTTAAGAACACTTTCCTGGGAGTAAACCCCGTTAAATAGACTTAAGTAGGATTCTGAGAAGGCCTTCTGAGGATTGCTTTCTAAATCAACAAGTAGATGACATTATTTTCTGGGCTTCTTAATGATTTACTAATAAACTCTTGCAATCCTATGATTTACTAATGAATTCGTGCTGCATCTATGTCTTTGGTCATTGTACAGTGAGCAGCGAGAAAGATCATGCATCACATCTTGAAGCTGCTGAGTCTATTGGTCTATCAAGGTCTATATTGTCTACTCTGACTGGTAGGGTCTTCTGTCCAGGGTGTCAGGCAGAGGTCTTTCACATCACATACTACCTGATTTGTCAAACTAGGATTGAGCCTGGGATCTTCTGTATGCAAAACATGTCTCTGCCACTGAGCCATGGACCTGCAGAAATGCTAATTTGGATAAACATTCTTGTATTTCCCATCTAAGTATACCAAAAGCATAGGGTGAGTTTGCTAAAGTATCCTCAAAGTGGGGTAGGTAAATTCCAGCAAGCATATTTCCAGGGGATAGCCAGTAAGGCTTCTGATTGACTATCGGAGATTTGATTGCTCATGCAGATACTTTTAAAGCATTGCTTTGGCAACAGCTGCCACCAATGCACAAGGATCCACACTGTGTTACTGAAGTTAAGCTGTAACAATCATTTTGTGGCTGGTTCCACCTCCTGCGGCAGCCATTTTGTGGCAGCCATTTTGTTGCTGCACCCACAATGTTGTGTCAGAATTCCAAAGGTGCCTGCAGGTTCAAAAAGGTTGGCCACCCCTGCTTTATACCATTCATCTTACCCTTGATTGAATATTTGACACAGGGAGTGGCTAAATGGCAAACACTTTAGAATACGTCACTAATCCCTGTTCAGCCGTCATTTTGCTTATATTTAGAGCTGTTCATTAATGTTACTCGTTAACATAACCAAACCTTTGCTCACTGATGCTGTCTCTTGTCTTCTTCCTGTGTGTGTAGGTGAAAAAGAGGAAACTTTAAAGAATGATGAAAAATCCCCCAATAGTGAGGCCGTGACTGATACCCAAGGGAACAGGGTGGATAAGCAAAGTGCCAATGAAAAGCCATCAGATAGTTCAGATGACGATGAATGCAACTGTGAGCAGAGTGATGGTGAAGCAGAGAAGAGAACTGCCCCACTAGAATTAATGGGAGAGGTACAGCATGATTTCTCCCCTTTTTAAAAACAAATAGGCAGTCTTGTAGAAGAAGGTTGCTGAGCTCCTCCTATCATACGGTATAAAATTCTCTAGTTCTGATTGAAATATGCATAATTGTCTAATTTAGCAGAACAGGGCTTGTGGTGGAAATGAAATATGAATCATTATGGTGTTCATCCAAACGGTGGGGCAGGCATGGCCACAACCAGAAAGTGTGTTGTGTGAATTCTCTTGCCATGTGAACCATAAATGGGAGCGGGGGGAACGGACCCAATTTTATACCTCAGACTGAATAATGTGTACTGGCCTATCTGCCTGCAACGTGAATGTAATGTGGATGCAGGTTGGTTGGTGAGACTGTAATTTTTTATGTGCCACTGTAAGTAACTGTATTCTAGTCAAACATACTTTTGCACAGTGCAATCCTAAACAGAGTTACAACCCTTCTAAGCCCATTAACTTCAGGGGACTGACAGCGCATACCTGAGCTTTAAGGGCGAAAGCCCTTAGGAGGCCAGGAAGGCACTGCGCCAGCATTAGGGGCCCCGCGCCAGCGTCCGGGCTACTTACACTGGCATTAGTGGCCCCAACGCCTGTGGGGAGGCCCAGATGCTGGTCTCCGGGTGCTGCCGTGGCAGCGCCGCCCTGGGACACCAAATGGGGCCTTCTGCCAGCATCCCACCAGTATAAAGGCCCGTGCCGGTGTTCGGGGGTGTTCCGGTGTCCCTGGAGGCGATCCTGGGGTGTTCCGGGGGGGAGGAGCTGCTGTTAGGCAGCCTCCTGTTCCCTTTCTCCCCAGGTATGCCAGCAGCGAGAAGAGCGAGGCTACACGCCTGCTTTTTAGCAGGCACAGCCTCACTTTTCTCTATGGGGTGAAAAGCTCTATTTAAAATTTAAAAACCCTTTAAAAGGCTTTTTTTGAGTTTTCGGCACCGGGGAAACGGGTTAGGAGGCGCTGCAGCGGTGCCTCCTCCCCGCCATTCCCCCACACTGAAAGCTCAGGAATGCACTGTTAGAAGAGCGTTTCTATACTTAGGATTGCACTGGCAGTCACTTCCAAGATATTGCGCTTAAAATTTTGTGCATTTTATGGCAACCTTCCAAAACCTTCCTTCAACTGACCAAAGTACAAGCAATATTAGCATATAATTTAATTTGAAATTCTCTTCTTTGCTTTACATTGCCTTAACTAAACCAGAACAAAAATGAAAAGGTTTACCCTGTGTATCAAAATGGCAGTATCAAAATGCTTAGCACTATGCATGTAGGGAAAGTCTCCTGAAGCTGCAGTCTGGGAAACTTTCCCCGACTTTTTTATTATACCCTTCTTGCTTTTTTCACTCTTTTCAATACACACCTTAGTATCCCTTGAGCTAATTTAAACAGAACAATAGATCAAAGACTTTCTGAATGAACATATTTCAAGCTTCAAATCAATATGTAACACTATGGATTTAAGTACAATCCAAGATGTGTTTTGGCAAAAACATTTTGTTCAAAAAAATCAAAGTCAGAGTGTTACTATTTCCCCACAGATTGGTTTTAGACACCATTTGTCTTAATAAAAAATCCAAAGTACATACTTTATGCATATTTGATGAATAAAGCATAATCCTAAATGAAAGAGGTCTTATATCTAGACACATCATGTTCTGATAGATGCGTTCATATCAAACAATATTAAAATTAATCATATATTCACTGTCTGTATTTTACTCTTGATCAATATTTATGGTACTGATTGCAATAATCAAGGTATTTAACACAACAGATGCTGATGAAAATGCTGATAAGTACAAATGTCATAGAATCATAGAGTTGAAAGGGGTCATACAGGTCATCTAGTCCAACCCCCTGCTTAATGCAGGATCAGCCTAGAGCATCCCTGACAAGGGTTTGTCCAGCCTCTGCTTAAAGACTGCCAGTAAGGGGGAGCTCACCACCTCCCTAGGAAGCTGATTCCACCGTTGAACAACTCTTACTGTAAACAATTTTTTCCTAATATCCAGGTGGTACCTTTCCTCCCATAATTTAAACCCATTATTGCGAGTCCTATTCTCTGCTGCCAACATGAACAGCTCCCTGCCCTCTTCTAAGTGAAAGCAATCATGTCCCCCCCTCAACCGCCTCTTGTCCAGACTAAACATTCACAAGTCTCTCAGCTTTTTCTCATAGGGCTTGGTCTCCAGGCCCCTGATCATCCTCGTTGCTCTCCTCTGCATTTGCTCCATTCTGTATACATCCTTTTTGAAGTGAGGCCTCCAGAACAGCACACAATACTCCAGGTGCGGCCTGACCAATGCAGTGTTCAGTGGAACTATGTCATCTTGCGATTTGGATGTTATGCCTCTGTTGATACACGCCAAGATCGCACTAGTCTTTTTTGTCGCTGCATCACACTGGCTGCTCATATTTAACTTAGGGTCCACCCGTACCCTAAGTTCCCGTTCACACACACTCCCATCCAGTATGCATGTTCCTCATTTTTGTTACCCAGATGTAGAACTCTGCACTTACCCTTGTTGACTTGCATCTTTTTCACATCTGCCCACTTTTCTCTCAGCCCACGCAGAGTTCTCTCGCCATGAAAACCCTACGGGGTCGCAATAGGTCAGATGTGACTTGACGGCACTTTCCACCACAGTACATTGGCTGATAGCAAGGAGCTATCTATTGAAACTCAAATAATGTTTCTAATGTTGATGAAGATAAATGCAATTGTGCTGATAATGACTACAGTGACTGTATAGAGAACTGTATTGCTTCCATATTAATTTAAGGATTTATTTGGCTGTTGACTTGAAAAAGGTGCCTAATTTTGAGAGCAAAGGTTACATTTAAGTATACTTACAGTGCAGTCCTAAGGAAGTCCTACTTACACCCTTCTAAGCAAGAAGGGACATCCTTATAAGCAAGAGCATGCCTCTGTTTAGAATTGTATTGTTAAATAACTGGCTAAAGTAATAGTGCAACAATAATTACACTTTACCTGTATTACCTGTATTTGCAACAAAGTATCTTAAAAGTAAGCTGTGCCTCTATAGTAAAAATAAACTGTGTTTGAAATAATTTGCTCTCTTGGGCTCTGTGCATTGTGCAAAACCATGGTTTAACTAAACTAACCATAGTTAGTGTGGTTGTCTGAATTCAGTCTGCTCTGCTACCTATGGTTAATTGGGGTCTCTCAACCCAGGATCTGAAGCCACTTTATTAACCACAGTTAATTTTAACTGTGGTTTTGCATGATGTCTGAATGCAGAGATCCAGGTTTAATTCTGGCTTGTCCTTTGGTGATGACCAGCTACAGAGAGAAGGAAATGAAATCAGTATTTGTCACCTTGCACCAAAATGTGTCACACAATTGTGACCTGAACCCTTGTTTCACAAGCTAACTGTGGTTGAAATAACCTATGGTTTTGTGAGATGTCTGAATTAAGCCTTAGAATAGTAATGTTCAAAATCGTGTATTAATATTTGTGGTTCATTTACCATTTTGGAGGTGTGGTATCAAATAACAGATTAATTTCAATTAATTCAATAACTATTGATCTAAAGATAAAGGGGAATCGGTATGAATGTGCAATAGAATTTGTTTCTATTAGGACAAGATATATGTGGATTTAAAATTTCCTGACTTTTCCCCCTAGGGATAATCACAGCTAGATTTCTGCTGTTTGTATCAGAATGTGTATAAAGTGTGTGTTCCTAAACTTTTATTAGGACAAGTGTTATCTATGGGAAAACGTCCATGGGGAAAAAATTAGTATTCTGACTTTGATTTTGTAATTAAAAATAAAATAAAACCTCAACATTTTTGGCCTTGGTATGTCTTGAATCAAATCAAAGTATCGATTTGAAGCTTGAGATGTACTCCTTCCAGAGTGTTCTGATCCATTATTCTGTCTTAATTATTTTGAGAGCTACCCAGCTATGTACAGAGAAGAGAGGGAAAAGCAAGAAGGGCATCATCAAAGCATCAGGGAACGTTTTCCAGAGTTACACTTGGGGAATTTTTTCACATGCCCATCTGAGCATTTTAGTGTGAAGAATCCTTTTCTTGCCATTCACCTGAGGTCCAGCTCCTTTTTGAGCCAGACTTCCTAGCCTTTTTCTTTCTTTTTTCTTTTAGTATGGGATATCACATTATGAATCTCCTTACACTGTCCCAGTGTCTTACCGCTTCCACTGAACAACTGCATGTCTTGGTCCTGCTTCACAAATGGAATATCCTCTAGGCAGCCTCAGGTGTTATTTCACAGACACTGAAGTTATTTTAGACAGTCTCCAGATGTCTGGCTTAATTTTCTCTTAAGCATACTTTTTCAGCCTTTCTCCCATCCATACGTGCAGGTGAAAAACTCGAAATCTCTCAAGTGTGTGGATAGCAAATAGCACTTTTAAATGCTCTTGTGCTTGGGTTCCGTGTGTGTGTGTTAAGTGCTGTCAAGTCCCTTCCAACTCATGGCGACCCTATGAATCAATGTCCTCCAAAATGTCCTATCTTTGACAGCCTTGCTCAGGCCTTGCAACTTGAGGGCTGTGGCTTCCTTTATAGCAGGGGTGGAGAACGTCAGGCCCGGGGGCCATTTAAGGCCCACGAAATCATTTGGTCTGGTCCTTCGTGGGTCCTGGCAGATCTCTAGCTCTGAAGGAACTAAGACTGGCAATCCTCCTCCTCTCGCGGACGGGAATAGCCTCTATTCAAGGTGGATGTGAGTTTGTTTTGCTGAGAAAAGGAACCTTTTTCCCCCTTGCAGAAGAGTCGTTAGCTATGGGGCTGCTAGGACTGCCCAAGAAACTGTATTAACCCTTTCCCACCCAGAGAAACGTATTCCCTAGGTACTACAAGAGGGCTGGGGGCGGAAGTGGCGACAATGGAGGGGTTAAAGGGGTCAGGGCCGGAATGTGCATGCGGGGGGGGGGGGCGAGTTCTTAGCCAGTGTGTCCTCATTTCATCCCTGCAGGCAGAGGTAGCAGGAGCTGGCTGTAGAATCCGGCCCCGACCATGCAGAGCAGGAGCAACTTTGGCGTGTGGCTGGATGGCTACGCCCAGCTGGTGCAACAGACCATCCTGTGCCACCAGATGGGCAAGTGCGCCACTGGTTGGATGCCTGCCTGCTTGCCCATGCTGGGGGGGGGGTCATCTAGGGCAGCTGCCTGCTTGGGGCTTGGTTGGCTAATTTTTAAGTTGATAATTTTGTATGATGTTATAAATATCCAAATGGCCCTTGGCAGAAAAAAGGTTCCCCACCCCTGCTTTATAGAGTAAATCCATCTCTTGTTGGGTCTTCCTCTTTTCCTACTGCCCTCAACTTTTCCTAGCATGGCTGTCTTTTCTAGTGACTCTTGCCTTCTCATAATGTGACCAAATGTGTCATTTTAGCTTCTAGGGTCAGATCAGGCTTGATTTGATATAGAACCCACTGATTTGTTTTTTGGGCAGTCCATGGTATCCGTAACACTCTCCTCCAACACCACATTTCAAAGGAGTCTACTTTCTTCCATAGGCAGGTTGGGTTCCATAGGCAGGTTGATTTCCAATTGCCTTTCAACCTTCCTAAATCCATGTGTGATTTCAGTCTCAGTCGGCCCCTAAGGTAGATATTTTGCATGGAGCAGTTTTCAGGACACCTTGCTGCCATAGCTTTGGAAATGTGATGCGGGGAGAGGGGAAGCCTGTTAAAGCTGGAAAATCTGCAGGGTTTGGTATTGGGGTGAGAAGGAGCTTCTAAAATCTCATACATCTTAAAATTAATTTATTTAAAAGGGCAATGTTTCAATGTTTGTATATAAAGAGTTATTTTTCTTCAAAGGTTGTTAAAAACTGAATATCTAGATTTTAATCTTTGTTTGGTACTAGCCTATTTGCTTTCAAATATGTTCTTTATAGTTTCTGAAAGCAATAATGGGACGGGACTACAATCTTGCCAAGAAACTTTGTCAAATGAGTAAGTATGTATATACTTTACCTGATTTCTGTTGTTTCTCAGTATCTCAGTTTTCTAAGTTATGAATTAGGAAGCCATTCCTAATTCTGTGGGTACAAGGACTGTAATGCTAATAACACTTTCCTGGGAGTGAGCACCATTGAATAAAATGGGACCTACTTCCAAGTTAGACCTGTTTAGAATTATTCCCAGAATCTCCTACATGAAATAGAATTGGAACTCTTTTTGTGTGTGTGTGTGTGTGGCAAATTTTCAGTTTTCCATGTCAACATTTCAACATGAATTGTCCTTCTTATCAAATTCCAGTTCTTATATATGAACCTCAAAATCCTGAAGCCCAGCAGTTTATTCCACTGATTGAGCGAAAACTGCAATTAGGTAAGTTTAAGAAAAAAAATAACTACTGCATTATAAATGTGCTTTCCAGTGGCAAAGAGTGATGGTGTCTGGAAAACAGAGGATCGAGACCTTCCTATTATGCCTGAGTGCTTTGAAGTTGATGACTGATGTATTGATGGTCTCTTAGTTATTTATGCTGATAGCAAATGTGATTTTGCTGCTTATTGTTGCCAAGGAGCATCCTAACTATAGACAGTTGACTTTCAAGGTGATAAAAAAATGTGAGTTATACATTTGTTGCCAAATTAGTGTTAAAAGAGTGGAGGAGAGGCTGTGATCTACTTCACAGTTTATGTTCCAGACTGCAGAAAGTGTGAGGAGGTCCACAAACATTTTGAGAACACATAACAGACATGTGCCAAGGTGCCACAATTGGTCATTGCTCCCTGGTGCACATGTGCTATAAGTTTAGAGTCATCTGTCTCCGCTTGACACATGTGTTTACTATGGTGAGTGCTAGTGTATGTGCATGTGTGGAACAGCTTTCTGAGGTCTGCATAAAGGTAGCATTTGCTATTATGGTGATCCAAAGGCCACTGTAAAAGAATTAGCACTCTAGGCATATATATCTTTCTCTTTCCAACCAAGGCTGGGAAATAGTATTGCTGATTCTAGGCAACAGTTCCAAAGATTTAGATGGCTGCTATGTGCAGAAATGAAGAAATATTTCAAGCACAGCCATAAAAATTGCAAATGCCCAGTCAATAAAGTGCTGGGATTTTTTCCAGACGTTTTCAGTATCAAAGTTGGCTGTTGAGCTAAGGGGAAAGCCAGATAAGCTTCACTCGGTGACTCAAGTTGGATAAGAATATAATATACAAGTGGGGGCCCACGAAACTCGCCAGGGAGGGAATACCTCCTCCCATTGCTGAGCCCCCCAAGGCCACCCCCCAGTCCCAATCACCTCCCAGTCCTGAGGCAGCAACTCCCCCCCCCCAAGATTAGGTACACAGAGTTTTGGGGGGATTAAAAACCCTCTGTGTTTTTTGTTTTTTTTAAGTTTCAGAGTTGTCAGCAGAAAAACCTGTTGGGCGTCAGTCTGCCCTCTATCTGCAGATTTAAGTATCCGCAGGCAGGGTCAGACTTGGGAATTGGATATATAGGGGGTTTTTTAAGAAAAAGCCATACTTTCCAGAAGATCACTGTACATCTGTGAGAAGAGTCTTTCAGTTTTGATACTAGCTGTGCCATTTTCATAGATATGTGTGACTTCACAGAATCCTGCCAGTGTTGTTGGGTGCGGTGCTGTTTTATATAGCCATCGCAGTGGTGCTTTCTGGGATGGTCAGGATAGCAGCATCCCCAAACAGTGAAGAAAGGAAGTCCTGCCAAGGGTTTGGTCCACTATGTAATGGAGGATTGATGAAATCCAACTAAATAAAGCAGGAGTCCGGTGGCATCTTAAAGACTGAGAAAATGTGTAAGCATTTGTGAATCAGAGTGCAGTTTGAAGTGAGCTGACTCATGAAAGCTTATTGCGGGAATAAATGTCCTTAGTCTTTAAGGTGTTTCAGGGCTCCTGTTTTATTTTGCTGCTACGGAATAAAGCAGCTACCCATCTGAAATCCAACTGTAGTTCATGTAAAGATATCTTTAACCAAGCTTGAAAATCCTAATTTGGGTTGAGGCAAGCCTCTTTGTGATTGGTTATTAATCAAAATCTGTATTCAAAATAAAATAATACCGTTATTCAAAACATACAGGAAGAACAGCCTAATAAACACGCATGAGACAAAATATCTTTGACAATAAACATATATGGAAATTTCATGTAACTAAGGTGTTAAACAAGTATGCTGTAAACATTTAAGCATACGGGCCACAGATGATTAAGGCCACTGGTTTCATAATTGATGGCAGGAAGTCAGTTCCTCTGCTCATCTTTTCACTGCTAATGGAAAACTCACACATAGCATACCATGCCTGTTGCTTTTCCCCTTAGATCTGGAAAACTCCTAGACCTGAGGGGGAGCAGTGGGCTGATGGGGTGCAGCTGCTGCTTATACCAGAAGTGGGGGCAGGAAAGAGGAAGTGTGGGGCAGGTGAAATGCTCAGGGGGTGGGCCAACCACTCTCAAGTTGAGTGACACTTGCATTCTCTCCATTTCCGTGTTAGAAAGCGTTCAGGAGGCCGATGGTGAAGGAACCGATGATGAGAGCACAGATGACAGTGAAGAGGATACTAGCGATTCAGTAGACAGCGGGGCTGAAACTGAAGCAAGTTCTGAAGACTCCGATACCTAGGAATTGGGGAGTGCCAGGAATGAGTGCTTTTTTTAGAAAAAAAATCTTGTTATTAAACCTCCTGATTTTAATGTGTACATTTTAAAGGATTTCCTTCTATGCTATATGTTTTTTCTACTTAACGTTGCCTCAGCGTTCCAGGACTTCCATCTGGAAGTTACGGCCGCACGCAAACTTGTTGACTGGAGACGCAACTCCTGAAATATATTCTTATTTGAGCAGTTTGGGGGATAAAAATCTATGATGCGTTTTATTAATTATGTAAACTTGATCCATAGGATAAGGTCAGTTGATTCTGATAGTATGGATTTTTTTAGGCTCGCTAGCTGTGAGGCGAGCAATGGTTACAGGGTTGGCACTTGGGGCAGATACAGATTTATTGGTGATCATTGCTATGTTTAAATCTGTCCCATGCTGTTTTCAGGTTGGGTTTTATTCCCCTCTTTTTTCTTCCCCTAAATATGTCCCATCCCAACTGTCTCACAATATAAGCCCTTGTGAGGAGAATATCCTGTTTTCCTGTACCCTGCTGAATGTCCTGTCTTTTAACCGTTGTATTAGAATAAGCATTCATACTTCCACAAGAAGTAAGAACTTGGATGGGCAGTTCTGAAATTTCAGAACTTTTATGCAGTATCCATCACTTTCCTTTGACAGTATTTCTGTTTTGTTTTTGTTTGGTGGGCAGGAGTGGAGGTTTGAAGTTTGGTTTGTCCGTTGACAAGGTATCACCTGATTGCATAATAAGGTTGAAACATTTAGTTGATCATTGGCAGTGCAATCCTAAGCAGAGTTGCCTCCTTCCATACTCATAGGCTTCAGTGTACTGAGAAGGGCAAAAACTCTGTTTAGAACTGGACTTCAGCTAACCGAAGGGTTATAATTCACTAGGCCTGATCTTAGGAGAAGCATTTCTCTTTTACTGGAAAGTCTCTTCCTAGATGGTGCCTACTGCATAATGTATAAGCAAATACAGTATACTTTTTTTCCCTTTGGAATAATTGTTTTCTCCATATGCAGAGTTATGCAGATTTAATCAATAAATTATCTATGTTGCTTCATCGTATGTGTTTTTGTAATCAATTAGAGGGTTGTTGCTTTTTTTAAATCAGGTGACTGCTGCAGCAAAGTTATAATGTGAACCTGCAGAGTATAATCAACAGAGTTCACAGCCCAGGTAAAAGTCTTTGCAAATACTGCACTCCAGATTAAAATGTAGAACTGCTTCACCAGAAGATCCTGCATACAACACATGGCGTTTTTCTGGAATATTTGAAAAAGTGGATTGCTTTTGAAGCTTACGGAAGGTGCAGGGGACAGAGCGCTACTTTAGAGTCATGTGCATTCCAAATGCCCAGTTGTTGAACCTAGAAAGAGGCTGATTAATCTTTCCCCAGGAAAATGCTGGGAATGTTTCTTTTTTAAAATAAATAAATAAAATTTTTGTTATATAAAGGGATACAAAAGGAAAGATAAGAAAGGGAAAGAATAAAAGTATCCAACATACCAATAACTAACTAAAAAATTACAATTTCAATGCAGATCAAACAAGCAACATTGCTTTACATTTCGATATTTGGACAAGTTGTATGAGTAGCATAATCAATAAATGGTCATCCTGGATTGTGTCTCCACACACCACATAAGTATCTAAACTAAAATTAAATTAAAATTACAATAGTATACCATTAAATATTGTCCATTTTCTCACTTAGAAATCAATGTATTCATAAAGTAATTTCAGTTTCTCATGATGCTGTTCAAAGGTCATTTCATTACTTGTGTTAATCATGTTGGTCGTTTTGGCCAGGGTGGCATATTCCGTTAATTTGTCTTTCCATACTTCTATATTTGGAAGAAGCGGTTTCTTCCATTTCTTTGCTAAAACCACCCTCCCAGCAGTTGTAGCATATTTGAATAAGGGGAATGTTTCTTTAAAATTGTTGGTATTAGAACACATTAAGAACACATTTGTAACATTAAAATGAACACAAACTAGATTATCATTGGTTGGTCGAGGGTAGTTCCTGTGTAAACAATAAGAGAAAATTAGATATCTTGCTGTTACAAGAGTAGATATGACAGCCAAGGAAGAAATGGCATATGAAATAAACGTATAAGGAAATATTGGTACATTTTATGCAGCATAAAAGAGGTAATCTTAATGGCCATTTGAGTGCATCTCCCTTTCCCCTCTTTACCCCCATTTTCTTTCTGGTTGTCATGCCTTTTTTATTAATCTGGTTTTCTCCTTTGTTTATTTTTTCATATCCCACCTTCCTCTCCAGTGGGGGCCCAAAGTTGCTTACATTTTCTCCTCCATATTCTCCTCGTAATAACTCTGAGAGGTAGGTTAGGCTGGGAGTGTTTGACTGGCCCAAAGTCACCCAGCAAGCTTCCATGGCAGGAGTAGGAATTCAAACCTGGATTTCCAAGATCCTAATCTGACACTTTAACCACTGCACCACACTGGCTGTACTTTGTTGTGAGTATGGATGGGCATAGGAGTGTGTGGTTGAACATTTTTTAAAAAACACCCTCCAAATTTTTTAATTGGGAAGAACTTTTCTAGAAGGCTAAAATTATGCAGGCATCAAGGGGAGGTTTGGGAATATAAATCTTGCTGCACTGAGGATCTCTGAATCCCTGTTTTGGATGTAATGAGATGCAGAGATTCAAATTTATGGAAACAAGTAACTCTCCTGTGACGGTGAGTAAAACACAGGTTAAAAGAGAACAAGGGTGCAGTCCAGTTAATGGGACAGATCCAAGTAGACAATAGCAAAGCCTTGTTCTCTCTTCCCCTCCCTTCCCCTGTAGTGCACCGTGCGTTGTATGTTATGTGATGTCAAGTCATCTCTAACCTACAGCGACCCTATTCACAGTAGGTAAAGGTAGTCTCCTGTGCAAGCACTGGGTCATTCCTGACCCATGGGGTGACGTCACATCCCAATGTTTACTAGGCAGACTGTGTTTACAGGGTGGTTTTCCATTGCCTTCTCCAGTTGTCTACACTTTACCCCCAGTAAGCTGGGGGCATTTAAGCACCTAGAGGCTGTATATAAGATTCCAATTGCATTCAGTATGCTAACAGGGGAAACAGTCCACCACTTCCCCTTTTCCCTCTGCTTTTTTCACTGTACATCAAAAACCTGTGTGAGGAGAGCCAGTGTTGTGTAGGCATTAGAGTGCTGGACAAGGATATGAAAGACCCAAGTTTGAATCCCCACTGTGCCATGGAAGCTTGCCAGGTGACTTTGGGCCAGTCACACACTCTCAGCCCAACCTGCTTTACAGAGTTGTTGTGAAGATAAAATGAAGAAGTGGATAATTTTGTGAGTCAGTTTTGGTCCCCAGGAGGCGTATATGAAGTAAGAACTGGAATCATAAGGTTACCCCTAGATTAGTTAATTGTGTGCTGTGTGCGTAAGCTAAGCCTGCTAACTTTTGCAGGGTATGATAGTTGAGTAGTTATACGGATGTACTCATGATGGAGATAGTTCATTCAACATAACAAGGCTACATTGTGCTAATGCTGCATTTATGATGACTTAATGGATACTGTGAGAGCCAGCATGGTGTAGTGGTTAAGGTGTCAGACTAGGACCTGGGAAACCCAGGTTCAAATCCCCACTTGTGCCATGGAAGCTTCTGGGTGACCTTGGGCCAGTCACACACTCTCAGCCTGGCTGGTATTTGGATGGGAGACCTCCAAGGAATACCACGATCATAACACAGAGGTAGGCAATGGCAAACCACCTCCAAAGGTCTCTTGCCTTGAAAACCCTATGGAGTCACCATAAGTCAGCTGTGACTTGATAGCAAAAAACAAAAAAAGAAAAGGGTAACATGGGAGAGAAGGCAGCATAGTATAGCCCTGGGCTCATCAGATCTTGGAAGCTAAGCAGGGTCTGCATTTGGATGGGAGACTACCACAGAAGGCTCTGCAGAGGAAAACAACGGCAAACCAGCTCTGCTTCTCACTTGCCTTGAAAGCCCCTAGCTGGGGTTGCCTTAAGCGCATGGCAGATATGTACCTAATGGGTACTGGACCTTGCACCAAATTTAAAAGAAAAGCAGGTAAATCTTTGCAGGGCATTCACAAACTAAACATCTAAATCCGAAAGACAGTAATCACTATTTTCCCCTGACACCAAGCTCCTCTCCAAAAATAAGAGTCATTATTTCAAATTCCAAGTAAGGCTGCTACAGCCTTACTAGTCTGTAGCATCAAAATAAAACAGGAGTCTGGTGGCATTTTAGAGACTAACACCCTTTATTCCAGCATAAGCTTTCCTGGGCCAAAGAACTCACTTGCATCTGATGAAGCCTCTTGCGAATTTCATAATAATTTAATGTTGAACCTTTAAACCAAATGAGGAGTTCAGAATCTGAGACTGACAGTGCAATTCTAAGAACTCTTTCATGGGAGAAAGCTGAATTGAATAAACCTGAGTAGGGTTCTGAGTAGACCTGCTTAGGATTGCTCTCTGAGATTTAGCGCCATCTGGAGGAAATTTCTTTTATTCTATGACCTTATTTGAAGAATCTGATCGCCCCTGCGGTTAACAACTAGTTCTTAACCGTTCTGTCACTTTCCAGCCCCCTCTTTCCTTACTCAGAGATGTGCCGAGATCTGTTTTGTTTTTAATTACTTTAGACTGTTGTTTATAAAGATATACATGCCACTAGTATAGCAACGTATTTTGTCCACACAACTACTATGAAAAAGACCTTTGCAACGTTTTGGCTGGAATAAATCTGGGTAGTCTTTAAAGTTGTCCCCAGATGCCTGTTTTATTTTCCTTGCAAAGTGTTATCCTTCTTAAACATGTAACTGCTCCAACGGGAGGAGGGATGTGTCCTTGTCAAATAAATACATACAAATTTGAATTATTTGAATCTCCCAGTGCCGGAGCTAGTTAAAAGGAAACCACTCACAGCAGAAAGGGGGATTCAGCCTTTAACTTCAGTTAGGCGACTCTGGACACTACCGAGGTCCATGTTCTGCTTCTAGTGACCTTGGGCTAGTCACAGTTCTATTAAGAGCTCTCTCAGCCCCACCTTCCTCACAGGGTATCTGTTGTGGAGAGGGGAAGGGAAGGTGATTGTAAGCTGGCTTGATTCTGCCTTAAGTGGTAGAGAAAGTCGGCATATAAAAACCAACTCCTCCTCTTCTAGTGGGCATCGCGCTTCCGTCTTTGGTAAAAAGGTGGCTTTCCAGGCTATGGGAGAGATCTCAGGTGTTGAAAGACCGGTTACTGCCACTTGCGTCGCCTTTTGCTCGTACTAGTGTTAGCTTTTCATTTATCGGTGCTGCATGCGCAGATGTCCGTAATACCTGTCAACTAACCGCTCTGTTTTCTGTCTGTGAATCCAGCACTGAAAGGGACGTTACACCTCCTCTGGTTCCTCTCACTGGCCTTGCTAATCACGGAGAGACAGACAAACAGCTGCCCGAAAGGGAGTTGGCACATAAAAACTGGGGGGATTGGAAAGGGTTAAGTATTCCTACCCTTTCTCTGCTCCAAAGCTGCTTCTGTCTTTTGTTCGAAGCTTCTTTTCCCTGGGAAAAGCGGTGGCAGCTCTTGTTGAGCCCAGATGCCTTTGGCATTCAGCGCTGCTGTCCGAGGTGCTGAAATCTACACTAACTTTGCAATCCTCACCTCCTTTTGGGAAAAATATCCTCCTGTAAACTACACGGTAGCCATTATCTTCCTCTTAACCTTTTTATAACCGGAAATACCGCATCTGCTAAAACCCGAATCAAAAATACGACCTATGTGGATGCCATTTCCCCCGAAAGTGTATTTTATTGCCTCGGCTGGCTTGAAAGGCTACTGTAGGATAACACGCTGTTGAATGAATGAATGCCAGGACCAATTTGTCTTTTTGTATTGGGCGGAAGGAGTGTTGAGGAAACTGGTTACAAAGTTTTTGAAAAACGGGTCATTTTATCCGGTCAGCGATGAACTGTTCGTCACAGGTGGCAGTAGCCTAAATACAAGGGAGTGGGACTTAAGTCTGAGACCGAAAAGCCCTATTAAAGCTATTTCTTGAACAATACAAAGAATAATATCCACTTGTAGCTATGGAATTATGAGAGGCCAGCTTAACCACAGGTGTTTGGTATTTTTTAAGGGATGCATATTTGGCATATAGCGCAAGAATGCCTGGACAGCTCTTATGCCTATCTCAGTGATCAGCTGAGCATTTAGCACCTTCCTGCCTCAGTACTGCTGTCCTGGTCGAAGTCGGTAAGTTTATTTTCACAAGAGAGTTCTTAAGCAAGAGTGCATGGCTGAACTCTCCCTGTGTGTGCGAGTGCGTGTGTGTGGCGGCAGTGCCAGAACAATATACTTTTTCCTTTAGAAAGGCACTTATTTCTGACAGCGAATAGCCCCTTTCGTGTGCTAAAGCTAAACATATATTTACCGAGGAGCAGTGTGTTTTTAAAAACATGCATTAAACGACAGGATGATAGTCCAGAAAATAGAAAGTCTTCCCCTCTCCCCCTCAATTCCATTTTTAGCAAAACTGCACAGTTTAAAGAAACCTTTTAATTGTGCAAGCGCGCCTTGCTAAATCTGACAATCCTAATAACCTGGTGTTCTCTGTAGCTTTATAATGCGGGGCGGGTGGATTAAAACGAAAGAACCTCCCGTCTTTGATTCGTTGGCGCCCTCCAGTGGAGACTCGCAGAAGTAATATTTGGCTTGAGTTTTCCCTCCCCCATCCTCTTGGTAGATAAACGGTAGACTCTCTATAAAATTCTTGAAACGTCTCCATATGAAGAGAGACAGAGACGTCCCCCCACCCCTTAAGAATATTGTCCAACAATTTTGCTTCGCGGTGCCTTCCATGGACCAAAGGATGGGACCAATCGCTTGCATTGTAACTTGTTGGCTTAGGGTGAAAACGCGTGGGAGGTTTTGCCTTGTATTTGCCACTCTCTAAATGCACATTTCCCCCAGGCAAATTCTCAAAATTCAATAGTAGGCCCCCATGCGGAGTTCTGAGAATTCAGATGGGAAAAATATGCATCTAGAGAGCGGCTTATCCAAGGCAAAACCTCCCATGCGTTTTCGCCCTTAGTATCTGTAGTTAGATAGATAGCCCTGACCTGGATGGCCCAGGCTAGCTTGATCTCATCAGATCTCAGAAGCTAAGCAGAGTCAGCCCTGGTTAGTATTTGGATGGGAGACCACCAAGGAAGTCCAGGGTTGCTATACAGAGGAAGGCACTGGCAAACCACCTCTGTTAGTCTCTTGCCTTGGAAACCCCAAAAAGGGGTTGCCGTAAGTCGGCTGCGACTTGACGGCACTTTACACACACACTACTCACTTAACAGACCAACCCGAAGATCACCTTATAGTCTAATAAAGAGCTGGCGAGAAGCCTGGGGTGAGGAAGAGGCCAATCTCCTCCTGGCAAGGCCTCTCTCCCAACGTGTCCATCTCTTGAAATGGAGTGTGGTTACGCCACCCTGTTGTCAGGTCCATCTTTTGCCCGCGATCTGGATGCCTCTAGTTGAGTCAGAAAAGCTGCTGTCACATGCGTTTCCCCCGCTTTCCTCCTGGAGGGAACCACACAGCACCTGCATGTAAGTCACGTTAGCTTGGGAAAGCAACTCCTGGAGGCGCGTGACTTCCATCCTTAGTCAACACCCGCGCTCCTAGCCTCCCCCCACCCCCAACTATCTCCACTTCCAGCTATTTTGCTTGCCGTATTGGATCAAAAGAGGTGGTGGTAACGCTGTGACTCATGCCTGCGTCGAATAGATCAGCCGACGATTCACATTTTAAAAAAGCAGATCCCAACTACTCGTGTGAAGGGGTCATTTCGAATTAAATCTCACCGCGCCATTGATATTCCGACGTCGTTGGTGGAGGGGTTTATAAACGCCAAGTCCTGCCAAAGCCCGGATTTCTCCGTGTTCTACATTTGGGACTCTTGGTCTAGCGTCCTTGGCTGGTAAGTCTTTTTTTAACAAAAAATTCTTAGAGGAAAACCAATTTCCCCACATGTCCCAGGAAAATGAAGTTTGGAATAGTCTTTCGGGATGTTAGGGCTTCTGGACCCGGCTGTTTCCCTCGGTGAACTTGAATAAAGGATACTAGGAGAACCGGTAGGCGGATGTTTATGAAGAGAACCTGTTACTTCGCTTCCTAAGCCTGGCCCCGAGGCTGCCGGTCTCGGGAAATTAAGATCAATAATTATAAACTAAATCACAGTGACAATAATCCCTAAAGATCCACTTGTTCCTGAAACGTCTTTGTGTTCTAGTGTATATTTATTCACGTGAAGGTTTATATATACAGGTAAATGCCGACAGGTGTTACTACGGGCATTGCTTTGATTTGCTGCGACCTTGGATTTTGCTTTCAAATGTGGGCAAAATAACTCTGAGCCAGCTTGCTCGTTGGAGGGAAGAAGGGAAGGCATTGATTGATCCGCTGGTTCCTGACCAATGAACCAAAAACTGTGACTGGAAATAGAATGAAATGTTTCCTCTAAGCAGGGTAAAGAGCCTAAATCCAGAAAGCAGGGTAAAGAACCTAAATCCAGAAAGGCCAACCAACACTACCTGCAAAGCCTCTCTGTATTACTTGTGGAATTTAAAATGGCAAACATTTTTTTTCCTAAATGCACAAATTTAATTGACCTCTGTAACTATGTGTGCGTGCGTGACTCCAGGCTTGTATCTTGTGTGTGCATGTGTATGTGTGTTCCCAGGTATGCCTTGCTGAAAGGAATACCGACAATGTTACCTTTTGTCCGCATTGTTTGCACCCGGCTAACAGTTACCGGTCCTGAGCGATATTTAGTCTGGCGTTTCATAAAAACTGGAAGAGCTCCGTTGCCACAAGAAATCCTTCTGCCCGGGTTTGTTGATCGCCATGGGCTTGATCGTATCCTACCTCCTTTGCTATCGTTATGTGTTTTTACAAGCCTGCTTACTGGGAGCTGGTTTCCAATTTGGCTAGAGCCATAATTGCCCTCTTCAGTACCCATTGATATAATTGCCATAGACTTTACGCTCAGCTGAACCCATCCTTCTTCTCCGGCGCGAGAGACACACTTATCAGCTTCCGCCCATTCCAGTGGTTTAGCCCCTCAGCCTGGTCCAGGCATATGTATATTTTTTGTGCGTGGTTACAATTGCCGTGTTTGCAAGAGAGCGCTGCCTTATAAAAACCAACTAGGTGTCCTCGCCTCCAGCCATTTCTCCATCCGCGTCGTTTTGGTTTGAGATCCCGAGAAAAGGAGGAAAGAGATATATGCGCCTTGTCTGGCTCCAAGAAACGTCTCGTAAGAATAAGGATTCTTCTTTCCACTCGAGGCGCAGCAATACGATCCTTTTGTGCAGAATTGCACGCCCCCCCCCGTCCCCACCCCGCCTCCGGCAGCCGCCGCTTCCCGACGAGTTTAATCGCTTATTGTTGGCTGCAGGATCACTTCTTGACGATCGGGGGGAGAGAGAGACCCCTTTGCCCGTAAGGATCCCATCTCTAAATCCGCCTTTTCCTTTCCTTTCGCTCCAGCCAGAGATAGACCGACAAGGAAGCAACCTGGGCTGAAAGGGCTTGGGCTCGTCGGAACCTCCATGGCCACCTCGGACCCATCCTCCTCCAACGCCGCGCAGGATCCCAACACGGCGAGTTTGCGACCCACAAGTAGGTGCTTCGGTTCCTTTCTTCGTTCCCCCCCCCCCAAAAAAAAAACACGTCGAAAATGTGCATGCGTTGTCGTTTTTAAAACGGGGGCTTTCCAAGAAACGGTCCCCGTTCGTCCTGGAAAGGCGATCCGGCCGGGAGGTCCCGGTTTCGATCCCCGCTCGCACGTCTCGGGTTGCTTTGAGCCAAACCGACGTGGGGCCGGGACCGCTGACTCGCGTGTAGCGTGTGTGTGCGCGCGCGAAACGGGGGGGGGGAGAGAAGCCGAGGCAGCTGGCCAGAGGAGGCACATCGGAACCACCCCGACTCCAGTCGAGGAAGGCTTGGAGCTGCGGGGGGGTAGGGGGTGGGCAGGGCGACGGCGGCCGCGGATGGGTAGGGGAGACTCGGAAAGGCCTTGGGGGGCCGGCCGGCCGCGCCCGCCCCCTGCCCTCCCCCGCCACAGGAGCCCCAGGCCCATTTCGGAGCCATTCGGGACAGAGAGGGCCTCGTGGGCGAGGCGGGGTCCCCCCCCCGCCTCGCCCACGAGGCCCTCTCTGTCCCGAATGGCTCCGAAATGGGCCTGGGGCTCCTGTGGCGGGGGAGGGCAGGGGGCGGGCGACCTCCCCCCCCCACGCCGGGGGAGGGCTGAGGCGTCCGGCCGGCCCGCGCCCAGAAGGGGAGAGCGCCCCCCCCATGAAAAGGGCTGCTGAAGCGCGACCGCCCCGTCGGGGGGTGGTCAGCCGGCGGCTGCGAGGGGCGCTGAGGGGGAGCGGCCCGCGCGCCCCCCGCCCCGCTTCTTGGTGGCGCCTTCGGCCCTCCAGGGCGAGGGTCCCGGGGTGGCGCCAAAAGCCCCGCCTCGGTTCGTGGGGGGGGGGGAGTTCGGCACCCCCGGGGGGGCGAGGGGGAAACGTCCGCGTGGGGGGGGGGCGAGGGCTGGCCGAGGTCTGCTCCCCTCCCGGCCTGTCAGACCGGCCCCTCCCTGGGCGGGAAGGAGCGCTTGAGGGAGGAGGGGGCTTCTGCGCGCGCTTTTCCCACCCCCCAGCGCACGCGCGCCTTCGCCTATTGTTTCCCGACGGCTGGCGCGCGCCTGCGCTCCCCCTCTCCCGCCCCCCCCCCCCAGTGTCCGGCCGGCTGAAGCGCCTTTCGCGCGCCCCTCTCTGTGTGTGTGTGTGAATGGGGAGGGGGGCGGCGCGGGTCTTTCGCCCTCAGCCCTGCCTGTCACTGTCACGCTCCAGCCCGCCTGCTCCAGGAAGCCTCCCTCTCACCTGAGGCCCCCACCTGCCCGGCCCCCTCGCCTTGCTCGCCCGCCGGCCTCCCTGCCCTGTTTCCCTGCCTCCCGCCCCTAAGGCGCGCGCCCTCTGTCGCCCCCTGCAGGTGATTCTCATCCCCCCCCCAAAGACCCACCGCCGTGCTCGCCCCCCTCTCTTCGCGCCCTTTGCCAAAGGGCCCGGCGCGCAGAAGCCCTCTCCTCCCACCGGTGAGGCTGCCGTCCCAGCCACGCCTGTTTGGCAGGAAGCCCCCGCCAGCTCTGCGCTGGCTGGAAAATCCTGCTGGGAAAGCCAGTCCCCTGCAAGCCGACGGGACTTTCTTCCCGTTCAGGGATAGGGGGGCTTCCTGGATCCCTCTTCCTCTTGTTGTTCCTTCGCTTCCCGACCTGCAGGCCCAGGCTGACTGGGGGCTTGACGGACATCTGCCTACCCCGCCTTTCTCAGCGGACTGGAGGCGGCTTGCATGGCAGAAGTTAAAACGGCGTCTTCTTCAACGCTTTAAAAAATGCCGAGCGGCCATGACTGTCCCTGCCTGCCGACAAAATCGACTTGCCCAAGAAAAATCGCCAGGGCACCTGAGTAGCTCTGATGGGAAGGTGGGGCGTGTCTAGATCCCACAATACAGGGAAGGGGATCCCAAGCTCTTCCGTCTTCAGCCCCTGTTGCCAATTCCTTCCAGAGAGGCGGGAATCACACTGGAAGTTCAGCGGGCTTTTCACGGAAATCCAGGGGAAACAGGCCGACTTCTTCCTTTAAGGCGTTGCTACTGTTTAGTTACATAGGCATGGCCTTGCCTTAAACCTATTTCAGGACTACTATCCAGTTTTACTTAATGGGCCTCCTTCAGGGGCACAAAGGGACCCGGGCACGCCTTTCAAAGCTTCGGCAGGATCGGGGTTTCTTCCTAGTTGCATCCACGCTCTGTTCCCGTTAGGATTTGACTGAGTAACTCGCACAAGCGCGGCTACAAATATTTGGTGTTAAAAACGTGCCTACGTCCCATTCGCTACACTTCTAGAAGTCTTTTCGCTCCACCACGCGGTTTTGGTAGAGGAAATCGGAAAGCTTCCCAGAAGAAGAGTTGGTTTTTATATGCCGACTTTCTCCGCCACTTAAGGAAGAGTCAAACCGGTTTACAATCACCTTCCCTTCCCTTCAACAGACACCCTGTGAGGTAGGTAAGGCTGAGAGCAATCTAAAAGAGGTGTGACTAGCCCAAGGTCACCCAGCTGGCTTCATGTGTGGGAATGGGGAAACCAACCGGGTTCATCAGATTAGCCTCCGCCGCTCATGTGGAGGAGTGGAGAATGGAACCCGGTTCTCCAGATTGGAGTTCACCGCTCCAAACCACCGCTCTCAACCACTACACCACGCTGGCTCGCCCGCACCCTTTATTCTGTGGCTTAGGCGAGTCCTTTACCCCCTCCCTACTTTATCCCTATCCGGAATTTTTTATTTCATTTTTATTTTTCTTCTGCTTTGACGCCTATCTTTTCTGTCCCAGCTTGTAATTGCTGGAAAACAGATTCCACAAGAGAAGGCGTCGGACGCAGGTGGAGAAGGGAATTCTCACAGGCTCGGCGATTCTGTGTGGTGTGTGTGTGTGTGTGTGTGTGTGTAGGGACACGTACAAGGTCGCTGCAAATCTTTCCTTGGGCGCTGATTGAAGGTCACCGTCGCCTTCAGCACTTCGGGGGCTGGACAGCGCCGCGCGCGCTCGGCTGGCCGCCGGGGCTGGGCGGGGCATGAATGAGGGAGGGAATGAATGAATGGGGTCGGCTGGAAAGTGGGGACCGAGGAGACGTGAGAGGCATTTCAATGCGTCTCCCCCGACTCGTCAGTCCGGCTGCAGCCTAGCCATGCAAGCCCGATCATCTAGTCAAATACTATTTTTCACCCAATTAATTCCTGAACTCTTCCATGACCCCATTTCATGCCGGTTTATTTTTAAGCTGCCACTTTCTTGGAGACCTGCCAATAAATTATTAGGAGACAGGTTTCTCCCAGATGCCTCTTCCTCCTCCCTTCTTCATGATGGGAACCATTATGCTACTAATGTCGGGCGGGCGCACATACACTCATCCTGATGCTGGCCCCCACACCTATTCCAGCATTACCCCGAGACTCTCTGAAAAGGTCTCACCGTCTTAAGTCTGTCTTTACTACAGACTCACAAAAGCGTGTGTCTGTGATTGTTAATCAAGAGTGTGTAGAGGAACTTCCCGCAGAAACAGCTGTGAATGCATACGGCTTCTGCCCATTGAGATGGTACTGAGATTGTAGAAATTACATATACACATTCCTTGAGAGCTTGTGCAAACCTGGCCAGGGTAAGAGAGCTCGCAGAGCGAATGAAACAGTGTCTGACCCGCCAGGTTTTTCCAGCCACACATTTCTCAGACTGGGACGTAACAGAAGAAATCCCTGGGCCAAAGGATACTGCTATTTGCCGCGAATATACAAAGAAACGTTGAGCTAAAGTCTGTAATTCTCTTTCACAAGCACCTTTGCTAATCTGAAAGACACCCCCCTCCCGTAAAAAAAAGGGTCTACATTTCGTGGTGGTAGAGAATAGAACGGGAAACGAGTGTTTTGAACAGAGCAGGGAGCCGTTCCCACTCGCCTCAAGCACCATAGATCCACTTTTCCAGGGAACAATAGCAGCCAGCAACCCTGCGCTCTCCTTATGCCTGGGTTACCTTCTATTTTGCGGGCATTTGTCAAAGTACACACATAAGCGCCCAATTACCACCACCACCACCCACCTCCGCAAACAGAAGCCTACCAAACAAAGGTATTGTTAGGACAATCACCTTGGAAAATATTCTTTCTTCTCTGGACAGTATCTACGCCTCTTAACATTTGGTCTGCGCGTTAACGACTGCTTGGGCTGGGGGTGCGCTGACCGCTATGTTTTTGCATGCCTTAAACCTTGTGTGTATGTGTGTTCTCTCCTTCCTTCCTTCAGCCTATGACACCTGGTGCGGAGTGGCTCACGGATGCACGAAGAAAATCGGACTCAAGATATGTGGTAAGTGTAGACAAGTCCCCCCCCCCATGTAGCCTTCTTCAGTCTTCTCCCCCTCCCCCTTACGCTGCTTCCGCCTGGTTTAGAGTCCATAATCAGCCCCGAAGCGTTTTTTCAAGCCAGGAATGAAACGTTTAGGCTGGTTCACAAAAGAGCGCCCACCTCTTAGTTTTCAGATAAAGCAAGAAAAAGAAAAAAAGAATGCAATTGCAAAGAGCGGCTCCTTCTCCACCTCCACCGAGAGCTCTAACGAGGCTGCGGCCAGCAACAATCCTAAATTCGTTGCGGAGAAGAGCGCGGGGGGTGGAGGACTTGCTGGGTGGGCGGGTACGGTGAAAATCGTATTTCGGGTTGGTTTTCTAACCCGTTGAAGGCGCGCCGGGCTGTGCCATAGGCTCGCGCGCCACCTGCTGGCAGAAAGGCCAAACACACCACAAGCCTTTTTTTTAGGGGTTTAGAAATCCTAATCAGAGCATCTGTCTTCGGCGCAATAATTTACTGATTCGTTTGGGGATTTGGTTTTTTTTTTTTTGGGGGGGTGTTTGTTTTTAAATGACGTTGCCCTGCTGCTGCAGCCATGAAAACAGGCGGTAAGGCGAGACGGGTGCTTGCGCGACGCACCCAGCACCAATGTGTATTTCTGGAAGACCGCTTTAGTGTAGGGCGCGGGGGAAGGTGTGAAGGGAGACCAGGTGTGCTGCTGATCTAAGGTTGCAGGGAGAGGCGAGCGGAGGCGGCAGCTGCTCATCCCTGGGCGTCGGTGCTTTCGACAGGCGCGCATTTGGTCCCTGCGATTTCCTGGCCGCCGCGACGAAGGCGGGTCCGCTTTGTAACTCAGCCAAAAAAGCCGCTTCGCCTCCTGCGAGCCGGTCAAACCGCGGAGGCGAGCAGAAGGGGGTGTGGTGGCTGCGAGAATGGGAAGCTGGCGGGGGGAGAGAGAAGAAGGCGGCGGAGGGGAGCTGGGCGGCGGCTGCTTTGCCACCGCTCACTGTCTGAGATTTCTCAACCTTATCGGCCCAGAAAATACGGATCTCCTGGGGGAGGAAGATTAACGAGAGCCTTATTAAAGAGCCATTCGTCAGCCTGCTGCGGCCGGGAGATAGGCGCCGGCAGGCTGGGAAGGAAAGGCGCGAGCAAGCAAACAACGCCCTGAGATTGCAGCCGGCCGCAGCGAGAGATTCATTTGCGGATAACGAGCCCTCCTGCCTCCCCCACCACCCCAGGTTTCTTTAAAACGCCCTCCCGGCCCAAGTCGGGGGGCCCTCAGAGCGCAGCCGAATCGATGGCCGCTTTTGGAAAAGAAAGCGCAATTCGATCCAGCCCGCCCGTCCTTTGTAACATTGAATTAGCCCGATCCTACTCACGGAGGAAAGAGTCCCGTTGACAGTAAACCCCAAGTAGCTGGACCTCCAAGGGATTTACTTATCAGCAAATAGCCATAGGAGAGGGCTGTAACAATAATACACTTATCACACGAAGCTGCCGTATGCTAAATCAGACCCTTGGTCCGTCAAAGTCAGTATCGTCTACTCAGACCGGCAGCGGCTCTCCAGGGTCTCAGGCAGATGTCTTTCACATCACCTACTTGCCTAGTCCCTTGAACTGGAGATGCCGGGGATTGAACCTGAGACCTTCTGCATGCCAAGGAGATGCTCTACCGCTGAGCCACGGCCCCTCCCCACTAAACAAGAGGAATATAGCTGGAGCGCGAAGGTGGATGCAAAGCCAAGGAAACAGCCCCTTCCGATTCGAATTCTATGTGTTCGATACACGGGAATCCGGATTGCGATGTGTCTTAAAGCGCCCACGCTTCCAATTCCTTCATCCTTGGCCAGACAGACGTTGCCTGGGAGTCGAAGCGGTGTTATTCGCTCCGCTTTCTCTTCTATAAATAGCTCCTGATCTACGCTTAACGGGCCATTTCCCTGCTGGTCCCTTCGGGGGCTGGAGCGCTGAGTGTTCCCCCTCCCCCATATAATCGTTTTAATTTAGCCCGGCAAGCAGAACTGATAGAGTAACGCACCACTGGCTGGGGGTTGCTAGACTACCAGGGTGGGGGCGAGGGCGGCCCTTGAGCCCAGCCGGTGGGACGCTGCCCTGCAATTCTCTACTCGCTCACGCCCCCCCCCCCCCGGGCTGGCACCCTTTTCCAGCCTGACACAAATGTAACCCAGCAAGCGCTTTCCTGAGCACCAGAGGCACTGAGATGGACGTGCACGGGAAAACCCAACCCAATTACGAATAAAAAAGCGAAATTCCGGAATCGGAGCTGGTTTCTGGTCCTCTCCGGTCCGCACGCAACCCACCTCAGTCCTCTCTGTGTTGAACCCAACCCGCTGGACTGATACTGTGTCGTTAGATCGATTCACTGCGCACTTGAGCCGTCCAGGTTAGGTGGGGGGAACCCAAGAATGTGTCCGCTTCAGTGGCTTTTGAAGCGCGCCGATTCGGTCCCTTAAAACAGATTATTTTTGTCGGAGGGTGGCGGTGGCTTGTATGTGTTTTTTTTTGTGGGGGGGCTGGGGTTTTGAGCGTTCATCATGGCCGGTCGCAAGCCATAAATATGGATGTCGACCGCTCCCTGAGCCTCCTACACTAGAGGTGAACTCTTTTAACCATCAAGCCGTGCTTATGCCGCTAGCTCTTTTGGAGAGCGGATGAGAAATGCAAACAACATCGTTCTTAAAACACATTTGCTTGTTTCTAAGAATGGGCAGGGTAGAGATTCGACTATCTTCGGTTTAATTCTCTTTAGCAAGCAACCCTCCGCAGTTGTGCTCAGAAGTAAATCCCATTTTAGTCAGCGGGGCTTACTCCCAGGAAAGTTAATTGCACTGATATACACACGCACACCCAAATATCCCTTAGCGGTAAATGTAATGGGAAAGCAGATCCTGTTTGCAAAGGGAGCCGAGCAGAATTCCTTTGTTCCAGCAGGAGTGGAAATTCAAATGTTAAAGACCCTGCAATTTTTAAGAGGATTTGTTACTCCGAGAGAAATCCACGCAACCCCTCCCCTCTAGCTGTGTAACCTCTGCCTTGTGTCCAGCACTTTAAAAGTCCGGTTGCGGCCCATTAAACCGCTTTCGAGTGGATTAACCGAAGCGCTTGATAGCCAATTAGCCAATCAAAGCAAACGTTACAGTACCTCGTGTCTCAAGGGCCATTTATGCATGGGACGTTTTGCCTTGGATTTGCCACTCTTTAGATGTACATTTTCCCCATCCAAATTCTCAAAACTCAACAATAAGCCCCCCCCCCATGCAGAGTTTTGAGAATTTGGATGGGGGAAAATGTGCATCTAGAGAGCAGCAAATCCAAGGCAAAACCTCCCGTGCATAAATGGCCAAGGAAACCTAAAAGAGGAAAACAACAGGGACAATTTCAACCTTTTTTGGGGTGGGTGGGGGCGGGAGGGGCAGATGGCACATGCAATTCTGCATCTCATTTCTCCGGTCGAAAAATCTTATTATTCTCTCGAAAAACTGCTCTGTAAAATCTAAAGGAAGGAACTGAACGATTATTGATCTTGATTTCATGTAGCGATGCAGCCAAGCCGATTTACAGGGCAATCCTGCACCCACTTACATGGGAGAAAGCCCAACTGGATACAATGGCACTTACTTCTGAGTAATCCTGCATAGAACTGAGTTTACTGTTTTAGGCCATTTCTGCATGGGAGGTTTTGCCTTGGATTTGCCGCTCTCTAAATGCACATTTTCCTTATCAGAATTCTCAAAACTCCGCATGGGGGCTTAATTGTTGAGTTTTGAGAATTTGGATGGGGAAAATATACATCTAAAGAGTGGCAAATCCAAGGCAAAACCTCCCATGCAGAAATGGCCTTACTGACACAAGTACATTTGTTCCAGTGATTGATCAGCAAGAGGACTAGCCGCTTTGTTTGGGGGGGGGGACTCCCGAAGGGCTTTAGGAAGGAGAAAAAAAGAATAATTTCTTGGCAGGACCAGTCCCTGCCAAGGGACTGAGGCAGCCGTGTGTAACACCTGCTTGTGGGGCTATAGCAGCGCCCCATCCCGAGAATTAGCCCTGAAGATGTGCATTGTGGATGTTAGTGGGTTGTAAGGAAAAACAAATTAAATATCCAATTGCCCCTTAAAGACACGTTTATCTAAACAGGAGCTTTCCTGAATCACACAGCTCACTTGTTGAGATCCTGCTTAAAGGAGAGGGGAGGGATCATACAGGGGGAGGAGTTAAGGCAGAGTTAAGGCTCAGCTCTGAGCCTCTCAAGGGTAAATCTGGGTGGTGGGGACAGGTAGAAAGATTAGGTCATAAAGCCTCCAGGTGGGAACTAACTGCCTGTGTGTCTGGAACAGAATAACAGTCACAAATAACTTTAATGAGAGAGGTCAGGGGCTCAAACAGAAAAGCAAGGTGATCAATGTAAGAGAAACTGTACAGTTGTTGGTATAAAAGTATAGTGTGGTTAAATATGGGTTTGTGTGTTTGATTCCCCACTCCTTCACATGAGCGGCAGACTCTAATCTAGTGAACCGGGTTTATTTCCCCACTCCTCCACATGCAGGCTGCTGGGTGACTTTGGGCTAGTCACAGTTCTCTCCGAACTCTCTCAGTCCCACCTTCCTCACAAGGTGCCTGTTGTGGGGAGAGGAAGGGAAGGCGATTGTAAGCAGCTTTGAGACTCCTTAAAGGTAGAGACTAGCAGGTTGTAAAAACCAACTCTTCTTCTTCTTTGTTATTTTGCCATCAAGTCACAGCTGATTTATGGCAACCCCGTGTGGTTTTCAAGGCAAGAGGCCAATAGACGTAGGTTGCCATTACCTGCCTCTGTGCCAGGACCCTGGACTTCTTTGGTGGTCTCCCATCCAAATTCTTGCCAGGATTGACCCTGCTTAGCAGCGGAGATCTGAGGAGACTGGGCTAGCCAGGGCTACTCAGGGCAGGGCTGTGGAGTTGTTAGAGACTGTAACAAGTAGGGAAATCCGAGTCTCTGTTTAAACCAGATTGACATACAGTATTTAATTTCTTGATGAGTTCTCAGACAAGGACTGTCCTCTTTTTGAAACTACGCTTTACTCTTAAGTAAGCGCACAAAGTTTTACAGGATTGGTAGGCATACAGAACAAAACCCAACAGAGTAAGTCAATTAAAAAATGGATGTTCAACATTCTTGAATTGCACACAACTCTCTTTCGGAATATCTAAAAGTATACAACAGAAAAAAGCAGACCACTACCCAAAAGCACACACCCTTCCAATCCCAGTTCTGAAGAAGTGAGCTGTGACTGACCCTGCAAAATTTCATACCCTGCCAGAAATCTTGTTAGTCTTGAAGGTGCTACTGGACTATTGCTCTTGTATATTCTCATCTCTAAGTAATCTTTTAAAGAAAAAGACCTGGAAGGTTTAAACGACTGCTAATTAAAAGTTTACACAACCGTTCATTGAAAGCCCTGTAACATGAAATGTGGTGTTGGAGGAGAATGTTACGGATTCCGTGGACTGCCAAAAAAACAAATTAGTGGGTTATAGATCAAATCAAGCCTCAACTGACCCTAGAAGCTAAAATGACTAAACTGAGGCTATTGTATTTTGGTCACGTCATGAGATGACAAGAGTCACTGGAAAAGACCGTCATGATAGGAAAAGTTGAGGGCAGCAGGAAAAGAGGAAGACCCAACAAGAGCTGGATGGACTCAATAAAGGAAGCCACAGCCTTCAGTTTGCAAGATCTGAGCAAGGCTGTCAAAGATAGGACATTTTGGAGGACTTTCATTCATAGGGTCGCCATGAGTCGGAAGCGACTTGACGGCACTTAACACACACACAACATGGGATTAAGTTTCCTGACCCACAAAAACTAAAGCAGAGAACGTTTTCAATAAGGCATAGAAGAAATAAAATGAAATGGGACTCCAGTGCCACCCTGAAGACTAACAAAATTTCGTGTGGCACTATAAACCAGTTAGAGCTCAGGTCAAAGCACTGACATGCATTTATAAACACGACCGACGATGTGTTTCCTTTTAATCGGTGTTGGATTCCTAAAGTAAAGTGCAGTTTGGTGCTTTCGGGTATGAGGCACAGATTTGTCTTCTGTATCTTACATTTATTAATGCAAAGCAATGAAAATATTCTCCGCTTTCTTTCTTTTTCTTTCTTTTTGTTTAAGTGTGCTAGTTGCTAGGAAGTCTCTTTTCATTTGAAGGGAAATAGAGTGGACAGTAATTTATTCTCTGCTGTTTCTAATGCCCCCCCCCCCGCAGGATAATTCTTACTTTAAATAACCCAACCACGTTTGCGATTCTTCTAGTTGAGTGCATTTGTCCCCCTAACAACCTTCATGAAAATCTAACACCCCACCCCCTACGCAGACCTGCTCTGCAATTTTTATCACCCAGTTTGGCCAATCAGAATCCAGCGAACCAGCTGTCATGGACTGAACTCTCCTAATGGGCTGTGATCCCCCTGATGTCATAAGAGGTGGGCATAGCTTTATCCAATGAGAACGCCACCAAGTTCTACCAGCATTTCTACCTAAATTCCAACCGGTGACAGTTCACAGAAATTTGCTCATAGGTTGACAGCAGGTGGTTCCCAGAGCTCATAGTGGAATGTGGTCATCCTCGAAGTCTAAGCATGTTGACTTGGAAGCCCCCACTGACTACATTCCCATCTGGAAATTTATGCTCCTGGTCTTCGAGGGTGCAGCAGATAAAAATTTAAATGTAGGACAAACTATAACCTCCTTTCGAAATAAGTAGCTGGAAGCCCCACGCTTGAAATACGCCTTTAGGAGGAGGAAGAAGAGTTGGTTTTTATATGCCGACTTTCTCTACCGCTTAAGGGAGAATCAAACCGGCTTACAATCACCTTCCCTTCCCCTCCCCACAACAGACACCCTGTGAAGCAGGTGGGGCTGAGAGAGCTCTAAGAGAGCTGTGACTAGCCCAAGGTCACCCAGTTGGCTTCATGTGTGGAAGTGGGGAAATCAACCTGGTTTAGCATCCGCTGCTCATGTGGAGGAGGAGTGGGGAATCAAACCCGGTTCTCCAGATCAGAGCCCACCACTCTTAACCACTATACCACGCTGTTTGCTCTGCAATGTGACAGATCAGTGCATAAATTCGGTGGGCTCCCAGCTCATTCGAAAGCTTGCCTGGAAGCGCTGCCCTACTCTCTCGGAACCCATTTCAGGATGATTTGGCCGAGTGGTCCTTAGTGGCTAGTCCCCGGTGAGGCAAAGCGCCACCGCTCCTTCCATGTTCCAGGAGCAGCCCCTTCTCCATCCATTCCCGGGCAGACTCTTCCTGGCTTTGACCCAGGGTTGTTCACTGAGGACACCCTGGTTTATATGAAAGCCTGGAGACTAACATTCTGACCATTTATGGATGGGAGGTTTGGCCTTGGATTTGCCGCTCTCTAGATGCACATTTTCCCCATCCACATTCTCAAAACTCAAAAAATAAGCCCCCATGCAGAGTTCTGAAGATTCGGAAATTAGAAAGAGACAGGACTTTCTATTGCTAACATGGAAGGTGCGAAGCAAAGACCGGAGCCTCAAGGAAATGTCTGTCCTAAGAAGTCTTACGGGGGAACCACAAAGAAGACATTCCTAATCTGGAATGCTCATGTGTGTGGTTGGGGGGGATCTCCCCTTCCCATTTCATTACGTTTTACCCCTTCCTTATTAATATTTTCACTTACTCTTTTATACCTTGCCTCGAAAACCATTTGCTTCCATTTTGTTATGCCCCGTAAAAGCCAAATCAAGACAGATTAGCTTCCTGGAAGGGGAAAAAGACAGAGACCGTCTACTGTAAAATAATTGCCTAATTTGTCCCCTTTACTTCAACATCGCTAAGATGCAACAACCTGGTTAACTTTATTAGCTGAAGATTTACTGATATATCATCCTTAGAGGTTCAGTTTCTTAAAAAAACAAGAATTGATTTAATTTGTAAAGAAAAAGAGTGGCTGCGGTGGTGGGGATACTGTTGACAGTAAAAACTAGATCTTGCTTTAATTGAGTTTTCTGGAAGTCGAAGCTTTCTGGTTTAAGTCTGGGTTAAGTCGCAGCCAATTTAGGGCGACACTATAGGGTTTCTAGTGTAAGAGACCAACAAAGATACCTCACCATTGCCTGCTTCTGCAAGAGACCTTGGACTTCCCATCCAAATGCTAACCAGGATCGACCCTTCTTAGCTTCTGGGATGTGGTGAAAATTGCTAGCCTGGGCCATCCAGGTATCAGATTGCCTTGCCAAGAAGCTACCAAAAATTTCGTGGACTTTTTTCACTTTGTCATGGCTATTAAGGGCAGCATCCAGCCATAACCCAGGGCTTCCCCCCTCTCCACACACCTATTACCTCTCCTCCCCATCTGTGACTCTCTCTTTCTCTGTGTGTCATAAGAACATAAGAAAGGCCATGCTGGTTCAGACCAAGGTCCATCAAGTCCAGCAGTCTGTTCACACAGTGGCCAACCAGGTGCCTCTAGGAAGCCCACAAGCAAGACGACTGCAGCAACATTGTCCTGCCTGTGTTCCACAGCACCTACTATAATAGGCATGCGCTCCTCTGATGCTGGAGAGAATAGGTATGCACCATGACTAGTATCCATTTTGACTAGTAGCCATGGTTAGCCCTCTCCTCCATGAACGTGTCCACTCCCCTCTTAAAGCCTTCCAAGTTTTACACTCCAGCACATTTAATTCTGCTTTCAACCCGGTTCACCAAATTAGCGTCCGCCGCTCATGTGGAGGAGTGGGGAATCAAACCCAGTTCTCCACATCAGAATCCACCGCTCCAAACCACCGCCCTTAACCACTACACCACGCTGGCATGATTGAAGATCTTACTCCCCCCCCCCTTCCTGCAGCCAGCGCAAAAGTCTACATTGTAAAGTTCCTTATAAATCTGTTCTATGGCCCTGAGAAACAGTCCTGTCTCCCCCAGAGCAATCCTAAGCAGGTCTGCTCAGAGGTAGATCCAGTTTTATTCAATGGGGCTTACTCCCGGGAAAGTGTTTGTAGGATAGCAGTCGTGGAGTGCGTGGCGGTTCTCTAGGAGTCGGGCGGAGGGGGGCTCTTGGATTTCTGAGCAGCTCTCGTGAAGACCCAGGACTGCAGAAGCTGCCAGAAAAGGTGGCTTTCCATGTGGGGACCTGAGTGGAGTGGAAGTGGCAAGGGGGAGACAGAAACGAGGGCTTGGGATGGCCTGATTTCTGCACGCAAGTCTTTCCCTGGGACTGACAAGCTGCCTAAGCAGACGCTCTCCGCCTCCTGTTGGCAGGACTCCAATTGGTTTCAGCCAGGCTGGATTGCGCCCCAAGGCAAGCTATCCTCTACAACATGCACTGCCCCTGGAACATCCACCGACCCTTCCTCCATTTCTCAATGTCTTGTTCACTTCTTAAACAGCAGCCCGGTGTTTGGTTTTAATTTCCACTTTTGCAGGACCCTCCAAAGTGTTGGACCTAACCATTATGGCAGATAAATACATCCCAGGGACTGGAGAAAGACCGCAGCCTCTTCCGAGGGATTTTTTGCCCTCCTCTTAAACCTATTTGTTTTGATCTAAATTCTTTTGACGTTGAGAGAGGGAGGGAACCACGTTCCAAACACGAACAGGCTTTTTGGAAGCAGAAAGCATCCTTGCAATAGAGGGGTGGTCCATTGAAGCCCTTGGCCTAGTACCAGTGACATGTTACCATGGAAACTAGGAGCAAAAGCAAACCAGAAACCTTCGACGCAATGGCCTGCAGGAGTGACCGATACATTGTGGATTGCAAAATAGAGGCATTGACCCAGATTTCAAGGAGACCTTCCTACAATCAAGTAGCTGGATCACATGTAACGTTTATTCGAATATAAATCCAAATGAATTCAAGAGAATTTTCTTCAAACTGAGTGTGCCGAGGTTTACAGGCATAAGCATGCAAATGGAAGACCCATTTTAACTTTCTGGGAAAGGCAAGGTTGTATGGACCAGTTTCAGCAAAAGGGTTTACGTCACTGGTACTTCCTTTTCCCTGTTTGTCTTCCCTGGGAGGTAGGGTCGCAAACTCCAGGCTGGGACATTCCTGGAGATTTGGGGGTGCCGCCCGGGGAAGGCAGGGTTTGGGGAGGAGAGAGACTTCCGTGGGTTATAATACCAATGAGTCCACCCTCTAAAACCACCATTTTCCACAGTGGAATTGATCTTTGCAATCTGGAAGTCTCGAGGCTCCGCCTGGATGTTGGCAACCATAAGGAAGTCTCAGTAAACTTGCAACCCTGTGCAAACTTCCTTGGAAGCCCCAGGGGAGGGGCTGTGGCTCAGTGGTAGAGCCTCTGCTTGGCATGCAGAAGGTCCCAGGTTCAATCCCCGGCATCTCCAGTTAAAGGGACTAGGCAAGTAGGTGATGTGAATTAGACCTCTGCCTGAGACCCTGGAGAGCTGCTGCTGGTTTGAGTAGACAATACTGACTTAGATGGACCAGGGGTCTGATTCAGTATAAGATGTGTTAATGTGTGAAGTTATCGAACAAAGTAACACCTCCTTGTACTGGGAATTTTTAAAAATGTAACTTCAAAATCTGGGGCTCCTCACCCATGCCTATTGAAATGTCTCTTATTTCCTTTATAAGATTTGAATTTTTCATAACATTTTACCCTGTATTACCTGTATTTCATGGCCCCTTGATCTCTCTGCTTATATTTTCATCCCCCTATATAACATGTTTGTCTAGTGAGGATCTGTTCACTGGAGTGGGCTCTAGTTCACAAAAACAAAATACCAAACTTGCACTAGAATAAATTGTTGTTAGTTGGTAAGGTGCTGCTACTATTTAGGCTGGAACAAAACAGGCCTTACTTTTGAGCACAGGATGGGCTCATTACTGTCCTCTCTCTCTCTTCAAAATCTTACCTGTGTGAACACAGGGGCAGAGTGGTAAGCTGCAGTATTGCAGTCCAAGCTCTGCTCACGTTGGTTTTGTTGGAAACTCTGCCCTTTCTAGGACGGTGTCACTTGCCTGCACATTGAGAGGGGGAACTGACCACAAAGTCAGATAGATAGACAGGACAGGGGAAGGTCATCTCTAGTTACACCTTGCCCTCATTTCCTACCCCTTTGATGTTTAGAGGATGTCTTGTCAGGGAAACCTCCCCTCTCTCTCTCTCTTTTCCCCTTTGCCCATCATCGAAGCAAGACCTAGGAGCCGGGCGCTCAGCACGCATCCAGGCCTTCCCACCCCAAGATGGCGTGGAAGGCAGATACCCTTTTATACCCAGAGAATTAGTAAGTTAGATCAGAATAGAGAACCCTTGTTTGTCCTTTCCTATCCAATGTGTATTTCAACAATAAATGTTTCTTAGTTTGATTAGAGCAAACAACTGCCCCCTTTTTATTTTCACTCACGCACACACGCTTAGCTTCTGCTGCAGCTAAGCTTAAGGCACTCTGCTAAATACCGGAATATCCACACGATAGATATTCCAACAGGTTTCAGATAGCCATCTCAAGGTTGACTCAGGAAGAATCAAACCGGCTTACAATCACCTTCCCTTCCCCTCCTCACAACAGACACCCTGGGAGGTAGGTGGGGCTGAGAGAGTGTGACTTCCCAGGGTCACCCAGTGGCTTTGTGTTTAGGAGTGGGGAAACAAATCCAGTCTACCAGATTAGCCTCCGCCCTCATGCGGAGGAGTGGGGAATCAAACCCAGTTCTCCAGATCAGATCCCACCGCTCCAAACCACCGCTTTTGCTCAGGGTCTCTCTCTCTTATAACACAAAACACTGGGCTCTGGAACAGCAGCAAAAGACATCTCCAGGGCCAACGTTTCTTGGAGGTGGTGTCCTGATCGACATTCTGAAGAGACATATCCTCTGGTTTAATCAATGAGGGCTGAAGAGAGAGAATCTGACACCTGCCCCAGTTTTCGTCCAGCAGCTCCTTTTACTGCCTGCTTTCTAAAGCCCAACATTTCGCCTCTGGGGTGGAAAGAGAAGGATGGGTGGGGGGGACAGGTTGGCTGCCATAATTGCATTGACTTGTCCTGAACTATCTTCTTTCCGGTGGCTGATTACTGGAGTGGAATCTGTCTGATCGACTTAATAAGGATTTACCACTGCACTAACCGACACACAAAAAAGTGGTGTGGGTATGGGGGGGTTGGTTTTTGTGTGTGTGTGAATTTGTGCCTGGCTGGCTTTTTGCAATTGACTTCATTTGAGTGCTCTCTCCTCCAGGCGAATTATTTTTCCCTATAAATACTGTTCCTCCCTGACCTCATTAGGGCAGATCCACCAGAATCAGCCCTACATTGAACGGGATCTGGCCAGGCAAGCAAAGAGGGTGGGGCAGTGGCAGGCAGGCTATTGCCTTGCCTGTGACTGTGTCCGCAGCGATTATTTTCTGCTACTAAAGGGCTCATTTGTTTTAGCCAAGATGCTGGGAAGCGAGAACAAATCCCCTCTGACCTGTGCACCTTGTAATAATGATGTAGGGTTCTTGCAAAGGAATAACAGCCTGGAAGACAAAAGCCGCTTGGTGAGCGCACTCAAGGAAAGGCAGTCGTCCAAGAACCTGCTGGCCTGTGAAAACAGCGAGAAAGAAGTCAGGTTCCGGAGGACCGAGACAGACTTCTCCAACCTCTATGCCCGGGGTAAGCCATCTCTGTTCTGCTTTCTCTTGTACATCCCCCTTTCCAGGGCTTTTGAGTCAGGGCTAGGCCTGCCTGCAGCTCCCCAACCCTTTGGTGTCTAGAAGTACCAGCTACATTCCAGTGATGATGGTGACATGTGTGTGTGTATGAGTGTGACAGCTCAGCAGGGGAAATACACTCTGTGCATGACCAGATGCTCAAACCACAGTTAAAGGCATAGCTGAGCATTGGAAACAGAGAAAGAGAGGGTTCTGGACGAAGGTTGCCAATTGCTTTTGATCTTGGGCTTCTAATGCAGGCATGCAAATAAGAATTCAGCAAGCCATGTTTCTTTTCACGGAATGGGGATGGGGCAGAGAAGACTCCCTTCCAAAATTTCTCCTCGTCATGCAGACTGTTAAAAAGTTCAGGAGCTGCACAAGAAATAAAAGTTGACAACCTTGTAGGGTATTGGGACAAACTCAAGAGAGATGATCCTATGGCATACATTTGAGGGCTACTTAACTATAGGCACAATATGAGTGGCTGAAGAAGGGGTTAGTATTCCACATCGCTTCCTTGCATGCTTTTGGGTGTAGAGAGAATTCCCAGTCTGCCATAGTGATAGGGGCCATGGACACACACTGGCATAGTCGGTGTTAAGTAATCCAGAGACCCACACCCTGACTAATATTAATAATCCTTAACACAGATCCAAAGCTCCACACATCTTATAAACATGCACTGAGACAACTGGGAAACCCCACCCATTTACCATTTTAACTATGCTGTTTTTCCAAATCCATCCACTTAAAGGTAACTAATCTATGTTTGACAGTCAAGAGTACGATCTACGTTTGCAAGATGCTTGGAAAAAGAGAATGAAGAGGCAGGGAGGAGCTAAAGGAATTTCCTGCTGCCCCTTAAGAGTGATTGCGTTTGTTGGTCCATTTCTTAGATTTGCTGCCGGCCAAGAATGGAGAGGAGCAGACGGTGCAGTTCCTACTGGAGGTGGTGGACATTCTCCTGGCTTATGTACGGAAGACCTTTGACAGGTCCACCAAGGTGCTGGATTTCCACCACCCACACCAGCTCCTGGAAGGCATGGAAGGTTTCAACCTGGAGCTTTCTGACAACCCAGAGTCACTTGAACAGATCCTAGTAGACTGTAGAGACACGTTGAAATACGGAGTCAGGACAGGTGAGCGATTTCTTTCAGCTTTGCAGGAAACTAGGGGTAGAGACATTGCAAGGACCATTCCCAGGGGTATTGAACTGCATGTGTGAAGCTATGAATGTACAGGGAAAGTTATTCTGTGTATGCATCCTTGGCTTGCATGATGGAAGGAGGGACAGCTGGAAGAAACTTCTGAGTCCTCTTTGAAACTACACAATTTGTGGCACTACTTTAATATGAATTCTACGCAAATATAGAACCTCCTCCACCTGGGCTGCTGAGAACCTGAGCATTATGAGAACTCCTTATTTAGGTAGGCCTATGTGGGTCGAGGGTGGCTACACTCTGAATTAATTTGCAAACAGACAATGGATTTGCATAGTATTTTGCTGTGGTTGATTTTTATACCTTCTATTGCTATAGCGGCATTATTAACACAGGTCCATGACCGACAAGCTGAGGGATTCATACCCAATACATGGGCACATTTATCAGTTTATAACAAGAGTAACTCAATATGTCTCATCATAGGGTTTTCAAGGTAAAGGTTGGTCAGAAGTGGTTTACCAGTGCCTTCTTCTGCGCAGTACTAACCAGGGTTAGCCGTAGTGGCACTGCCGTTGTCTACGAAAGATCCTCTGCCAGTGTCACCTTCCTCTACTGCTGCTGCCCAGTAGCTAACCTTCAGGGATTCCTCTGCCCCCATCACCATTGGAACTGCCTGTTCTCTTCTGCAGATGTGGCCATCGATCCCTTAAGGGGGTGGATGCATCTTCGTCTGGTGTCTCAGCTGTGACCACTCCATCTTGAGTGACTCTGCTAGGAGTTTAGTCTCTTGATAGAGTCTAGACCCCTTATGGTATTGCTCTCAGCTTCCCTGACACACACAAACCCCCTCACCACATTAAGGTGTGCATCCAAAAAGATCTGAGAGCAATACCTGTCAAAGGCTGTCAAAGATAGGACATTTTGGAGGGCATTGGTTCATAGGGTCGCCATGAGTCAGAAGTGACTTGACGTCACTTAATACACACACAACTCAATCATGTTTAGAATCAAGAAATGGGCCAGAAATGAAGGTGCATACTTCTTAATTGTATGCAGTCTGACATGGAGGGGCAATGCCCCTCTGCAGACCAGTTATACCATTAACATATCTAATTCTCAGTGTGGCCCCAGCTATGGATACTGAAATCGAGAGACTGGGGACATGGACAGATGAGACAGATCTTTCTACAAACCTGAGAAAATCCCCAGGATTGCAGAAAAATCTGAAATCTAAAAAAAAAGTGTAGTTATGAGGATCAAATGTGGGAGAGGAGAATGATGTAAGATGCATTGGGTCCCCATATGGAAGAAAGGTGGGGTATAAATTAAGTTTACAAAAAAAATAAAGCCGAAGATGGGGTGGGGGGCAGATAAAAGAAAGGTTGGTTGATGAGTGGGAAGGAGAGAAGAAAACAGGGAAAGGGGCTGCCAGGAGGAGAGAAAGGAAATGGTATGGGTAAGGGGATACAGGCCCTAAGAGCCCCGTGATGCAGAGTGGTAAGCTGCAGTACTGCAGTCCAAGCTCTGCTCACGACCTGAGTTTGACCCCAACGAAAGTTGGTTTCAGGTAGCCGGCTCAAGGTTGACTCAGCCTTCCATCCTTCCAAGGCCAGTAAAATGAGTACCCAGCTTGCTGGGGGTAAAGGGAAGATGACTGGGGAAGGTACTGGCAAACCACCCCATAAAACACAGTCTGCCTAATAAACGTCGGGATGTGGCGTCACCTCATGGGTGCTTGCACAGGGGACCTTTACCTTTTTAAGGAGATACAGGAGGAAATGAAGGGACCCCCACTGTTTGAAACTACTCAAAGCAACCCCTGTCTTATTGCCTATGCTAAGGTAGTTCCGCTTGTCATGCAAATGGGCATTTTATTGTGTTGTGTGTAAAGAGCTCAGAGAAGCACACTTTAAAAATCGTAATCTCTTGCCCTTGATGGAAAGCAAAGGGGCTTGTGTCTTGGGGGAACAATATCATTAGGTAAATGAGGGCATAAATGACACTGAATTTGCAGTTTCTCTTCTTTATGTCCTCAAGATGTTTAATGCCAAAAACAAAGGAAAAAAGGAGGGCTTAGTATCATTAATAGTTGTAACCCCATTGATAACTCATTACACAAGGAAAGGCTCCTGCTTCCAAGTCATTTCTGAGTAAGATATCAAGTATAATTTCAGTCGTAATTCTCATTCTCATTCTTCAGCAAGTGCTATTTTCAGGACAAATGGTTTTAATAGCTTTAATTTTCAAGTATCAGGTGGGGGGTGCCTGACATATTTTAAGTCTTTCTAGAAATCTGAACGGTTCAGACTCTCTGGACATAAATTTAGTACCCACAAAATACTTCCAGAACCTTGGCACTAACAGAACAGATCCTTCCTAGTCTGTCACAATCCTATTTATATGTATGGGCGCCAAGTATTCAAGAATATATGATGCTGGCAGCCAGAATTTGTTATTGGTAGGTTTATGAAGAATATTTCCAGCCTCTTAGGTCTGAAGGGGGGAGAGATGTGATTAAGGCTTTGTTTATTTTATGTGATATTCAGAATTATGTGGACAGTTCTGATATTCCTTCTGACTCTGCTCCTCTCGCTCTTTAGTCTGGATAAACATATGGGATAAGTTAAACGGTGGGTATGGGAGACCACCAAGGAATACCAGGGTTGCTGTGCAGAGGAAGGCACTGGCAAACCACCTCTGTTAGTCTCTTGCCATGAAAACCCCAAAAGGGGTCGCCATAAGTCGACTGCGACTTGAAGGCACTTTACACACACACACACACACACACACACACACACACACACCAGTCAGTATAGCTAATAATGAAACCTTCATCTTTCGCAATAATGCCTGATTATCTGATGCTAGAGGCAGAAGAGATCTATCACCAACCATCACAGCCTGCTTTTTCCAGAGAAAAACAGAGAGAGAGAGAGAGAGAGTCAGAGAGAGGAGGATGGGAAGATATTTCCAGACCAACCAATGGAAAAAGCTTGGATAAAGTAAAAGAAAATATTGTGGCTGCCACGTAACTGCTCTTTTCTCTGCAGATGTGGAATAAGGAGTTTTCCAAAGAAGAGGGTCGGCCTGACCCAGGTCCATATATACCCCTTCTTTGGGCCAACCTCTTTTTCTGTGTCAGGCTTCAGGTGTGAATGTAGACTGGCTCTCCCTTCATGCTAGCCAGCAGCCAAACCCTGCCCCCTCCTCTCCTTCTAGATCATGTGAAGTGATGGTATCGCTTTATTCTGCTCTGGTTAGACCTCACCTGGAGGACTGTGCTCAGTTTTGGGCACCACAATTTAATAAGGATGTAGACAAGCTGGAACATGTCCAGATGGCAATGAAGATGGTGAGGGGTCTGGAGTCCAAGATGTGTAAGGAAAGGTTGAAGGAGCTTGGTATGTTTAGCCTGGAGAGGAGATGATAGAGAAGTGATATGATAACCATCTACAAGTACTTGAAGGGCTGTCATATAGAGGATGGTGCCGAGTTTTCTGTTGCTCTAGAAGGTTGGACCAGAACCAATGGGTTGAAATTAAATCAAAATAATTTTCAGCTCAACATTAGGAAGAACTTCCTGACAATCAGAGCCATCTTCCTCGGGAGGTGGTGAGCTCTCCTTCTTTGGAGGTTTTTAAGCAGAGGCTAGATAGCCATCTGATTGCAAAGCTGATTCTGTGAATTGAGGCAGATCATGAGAGGGAGGGCAGGAAAGTTTGCATCAACGTTTGGCTCTCATGGCCCTTTCTTACATGCCCAGGGTAATGCTGATTGCCACTTTGGGGTCAGGAAGCAATTTTCATCCAGGCCATATTGGCCAGGGATCCTGGAGGGTTTTTTTTGTTTTGTTTTTTGGCCATCTTTTAGGCATGGGGTAAGGGGTCACTGGGGATGTGGGGAGGTAGTTATGAATTTCCTGCATTGTGCAGGGGATTGGACTAGATGACCCTTGTGGACACTTCCAACTCTATGTTTCTATTATTTCTATGATTTCAAAGGTGAGGATGGAGCAGCCTTGTGTCTAAAAAGCTCTGAGTATAGGAGCTTCCTGTTTTTATGAGCAGAGCAAATGTTCTATGGATAACACATGTATGTGTGTGTGTGAAGTGCCGTCAAGTCGCAGCCGACTTATGACGACCCCTTTTTGGGGTTTTCATGGCAAGAGACTAACAGGTGGTTTGCCAGTGCCTTCCTCTGCACAGCAACCCTGGTATTCCTTGGTGGTCTCCCATCCAAATACTAACCAGGGCTGACCCTGCTTAGCTTCTGAGATCTGACAGATCAGGCTAGCCTGGGCCATCCAGGTCAGGGCATAACATATGTATACAGGGCATTTATTTATTTATCTACATAATCTATATGCTGTCTTTCTCCTCAAGGGGGATCCAAAGTAATTTGCATCATTCTCTTCTCCTCCATTTTATCCTCAAAACAACCCCATGAGTTAGGTTAGGCTGAGAGTATATACCTGGCCCATGATCACCCAGCAAGCATCCATCGTGGATGGGGGATTTGAACCAGGGTCTCCCAGATCTTAATCTACCACTCTAACCACACTGGCTCCCTTTCCTTACATACAAGAGAGGGGAGTCCCATATTTTATACTGGACCCATTAAAATTTACTGTTTAAGATAACATGCAAGTTGTAAAAAACATCTGCTGGATGTTCTTCCTCAGGAGTTCTATCCAGAAAAGAACAAAGTGGATTATGCCCAACAGGGCTGCTGAAAGGGAGATGGTGGACTGGTGGTGGAGGAAAGTGCTGTCAAGTCTCACCCAACTTAATGGAGACCCCGTAGGGTTTTCAAGGCAAGAAATGAACAGCTTAGGGCTGTTTAGATTGGAAAGAAGGGGAGACATGATAGTTAAGGGGAGACATGATAGAGGTCTATAAAATTATACATGGTATGGAAAGAGTGGACAGGGAGAAGCTTTTCTCCCTCTCTCATAATACTAGAATGCAGGGTCATCTGCTGAAGCTGGAGGGTGAGAGATTCAAAACAGATAAAAGGAAGTGTTTCTTCACACAACGCATAGTTCAATTGTGGAACTCCCTGTCCCAGGATGTGGTGAAGGCTGCCAACTTGGAAGGCTTTAAGAGGGGAGTGGACATGTTCATGGAGGAGAGGGCCATTCATGGCTACTAGTCAAAATGGAAACTAGTCATGATGCATACTTATTCTCTCCAGGATCAGAGGAGAATGCCTATTATATTAGGTGATGTGGAACACAGGCAGGATGGTGCTGCTACAGTCGTCTTGTTTGTGGGCTTCCTGGAGGCACCTGGTTGGCCACTGTGTGAAAAGACTGCTGGACTTGATGGACGTTGGTCTGATCCAGCATGGCCTTTTTTATGTTCTTATAGAAGTGGTTCACTATTGCATGCCTCTGTGTAACAACCCTGGACTTCCTTGGTGGTCTCCCATCCAAGCACTACCAAGGGCTGTCCCTGCTTAGCTTTTGAGATCTGACGAGATTAGACTAGCCTGGGCCATGCAGCTCAAACCAGAAGTGGATTAGGGGTTACAAAATTTGAAGGTCTTGGCCTCCTCAGGGAGACCAGGGGGGTAACACAAGATGTTGCTGGGGGCACAGCAATTGGAGCAAAACCAGCTATTGCAGTGTTGCTCCAGAACTGCTTTGAAACCCCACCCCAGGAAGTACTTCCTCTCTGAGATAGCTGCCATTTGTGTGTTAGCATTGTTTTCACTCAGTGGGGAACCTACCCTCTGGAAGTGCTGTTAACATTCAAGAATCTAATGATTTTACTGATGACAAAGGCTCTGTTGTGTGTGTGTGTTAAGTGCCGTCAAGTCGCTTCCGACTCATGAGGACCCTATGAATCAATGTCCTCCAACACAGCCTATCCTTAAAAGCCTTGCTCAAGTCTTGCAAACTGAGGGCCTAGAGTCAATCCATCTTTGGTTGGTTCTTCCTCTTTTCCTGCTGCCTTCAACTTTTCCTAGCATGATTGTCTTATCAAGTGACTCTTGTCACTGTGACCAAAGTACAACAGCCTCAGTTTAGTCATTTTAGCTTCTAGAAAGGCTCTGTTAGAGAGGACAATACATCCCAACTTGGATAGCAGCATTATAGAAGGGTGGCAAATCATCATTCACTTTCCTATTATACTTTTACCACTACAGGGAGGGTGTTGTTTGGATTTTCAGCTTCAGTGACCGAAATATTTTGGGCCACCTCAGTTTAAGTCTTGGATTTTAATGAAGTTAAGAAGAGGCATAATGGTCAATCTCATTCCTTACCCCACCCGTGTGTAGGATTAGGATTAGTATCTTTTAAAATTTAGACTTTCTTACCAGAGGGACAGGTTTGTCTGACATTAACAGTGAAGGATGTTTTGTCTGCTGAAAATCTGTTTTTCACTGAAAAATATCACAAGGCTTAAACTTAGGTTTTTGTAAAAGCCCTTCTGGGTGTGTTATCAAGCATAATGTGAGTCCTAATATGACCTGACAGTGTTCTTCTCCGTGGCCAGGCACTGAGCTTCACCGGTTTTATACACTGTGTCAGAACCAACCATTAGAACGTCGGGAGGACTTTTCATGAAATATGTTTTCTGAGTTACCTTCTGTTTTAGGGCAAGGGAGAATCAAAGACTGCGTCACTACCTAAACCTCTATTACTCTTTGCAGAAACACCTGATAAAAGGGGACTACTTCAAAATAGGGCATGCAACAGGCTTTTAAACCTTACCATTTTGATTTCATATTTACCTGAATGAATGCAATTCTAGCCAAACAACAGTGGATACTTTGGGTCTTTCCACAAAATGACTGTGATAAGTGTACATTTACGTACTCATTTGGTGCAAATGACCCTCATGTTTTTACATGGCTGCATTTATTTTAGAAGAAGAAGAAGAGTTGGTTTTTATATGCCGACTTTCTCTACCACTTAAGGGAGAATCGAACCGGCTTACAATCACCTTCCCCTCCCCTCCCCACAACAGACACCCTGTGAGGTAGGTGGGGCTGAGAGAGCTCTAAGAGAACTGTGACTAGCCCAAGGTCACCCAGCTAGCTTCATGTGTAGGAGTGGGGAAACCAACCCAGTTCACCAGATTAGCATCCGCCGCTCATGTGGAAGAGTGGGGAATTAAACCCAATTCTCCAGATTAGAGTTCACCACTCCAAACCACCGCTCTTAACCACTACACCACGCTGGCTGTTACAAGATTACATTTTTACATGTTTTGTATGTGGAAAAAATGCAATACTTCCCACAGACAATTCATCTGCGGCTATTGTGGCCGCCATTATTACATTAGGGAGGCTTGCTTGATATACTGAGAATGCCTGAGTGGCATAGGCATGTATTGGCTATTACCTGTTTGAGAGACATTGTGCAAACAACCAGTGTCAGGTAATGGTTAGTGTCTCATATTTTGACTGGGAAGATCTGCATTCAAATCTCCAGCGGTGAAGCTCACTGGATGACTTACTTACAGTGCCAGACCAAGTCCACTGAAGTTAATGGACTTAGAAAGGTGTGGGGTGGGCAAACCAACATTGATGTTGGGGGGAGGGGTACGCATGAGGTTACCCCAGCGGCAGAGGCTAGGAGCCATACAGGGCTTGTGGTAGCAGCTGTGACTGTGGCAGGGGCAGGAGCTACAATACTCATGGGAGATCTCTTCCTCCTCTTTAATTTAGTTTAAGTTTAAAGCAGGAGCTCTGACTGGCCACTGGCAGTAACAGGGGGGAATTAAAGCTAACAAGGGGAAGGGACCCCCCCCTTGCAAGTATTGTGGGTCCCACTTGTATATTCTAATAGTGAAAGTGTGGCCCCATCTGTGGATCACTAAATCCACTGATTGGGGCCGGACAGAAAGAAAACAGATATTTGCAAACTTGGGGGACCCCTTATATTTGCTGAAAAATCTGAAACTAAAAAATAAATTGGAGGGTTTATCCTCCCCAAAACAAAAGTATTGCCTGTGCAAGTGCAAATAATGTTCTTACCTCCTCCTCTGTCAGTAGGCCTGGTAGGAGGGATGGAAGCCTAGCTGGGTCCAGCAGCAGCGATGGGGGGGGGGGGCTCAGCAGACCCATCAGGAACTGAGGAGGGAAGCCTCAGAGGGCCCACCAAGGGCTACGTTGGGCTCACCCTGAGAGTAGTGATGTGGGGGGTGAAAGAAGCTGCATCGGGCTCTACAGCAGTGGCGATAGTGGGAGTGGAGATGACCAAGAGCGGCAGTGGGTAGTGTCGGGATAGAAGAAGGCTAAGAGGAAGGAGGAATCCCCCCCTTTGAGTATCACAGCCAGCCAGCATGGAGTAGTGGTTAAGAGCGGTGGACTCTAATCTGGAGAACCAAGTTTGATTCCCCATTCCTCCATATGAGCGGCAGACTCTAATCTGGTGAACTGGGTTGGTTTCCCCACTCCTGCACATGAAGCCAGTTGGGTGACCTTGGGCTAGTCACAGTTCTCTCAGAGCTCTCTCAGCCTCACCTATCTCACAAGGTGTCTGTTGTAGAAGGGAAGGAGATTGTAAACCTGTTTGATTCTCCTTAAAAGGTAGGTAAACATTGGCATATAAAAATGAACTCCTCTTCTTCTATCGTGGGTCCTCCTCACCTGTATAGTAATAATAAGCAATGCCATTTCCAATTTGAAAGTATAACCTCATGTAACAGAACTTGGAAAACCAGATTGTTTGGACCCTGAAGAAACAGCACAAAATCTCAGACGCAGCAGCAAAAATTGCATCCTTAAGATGGTATGTTTCATTCTTCTAGGTCATCCCCGCTTTTTCAACCAGCTTTCTACAGGACTAGATATCATTGGCTTGGCTGGGGAATGGTTGACATCTACGGCTAATACAAACATGTAAGCATTCTCTTATTTTTCTCTCCATTTTATTTGCTTGCCAGGAGTCAAATTATTGCTTCTTAACTATAATATCCCTCTCTTACCTACTTAAATTATAGGCCTATCTTCCAGCTGTATGCAGTAATAAACAAGCACTAACAATTCCAATTTGAAGGTAGCATTTTATGCAACAGATCTTTATAGTATAATTTTATAAATGTTATCACTTTTGTGGCTTACAGTAGAATCCTAAGTAGAGTTATAGCCCCTAATGCCAGTCACTTCAATGGACTTAGAAGGGTGTAACTCTCCTTAGGATTGCACATTCAGTCTATGATTACTGTGACTACATATGTTAAGCACTATATAAATGCTGATTATAACACTTAGTTCTTTAACTGAGTCTTTAAAATAATTTCTGATACCTTTCGAAATCTAAAGGTAAAGGTAAAGGTCCCCTGTGCAAGCACCGGGTCATTCCTGACCCATGGGGTGACGTCACATCCCGACGTTTCCAAGGCAGACTTTGTTTGCGGGGTGGTTTGCCAGTGCCTTCCCCAGTCATCTTCCCTTTACCCCCAGCAAGCTGGGTACTCATTTTACCGACCTCGGAAGGATGGAAGGCTGAGTCAACCTTGAGCCGGCTACCTGAAACCGACTTCTGTCGGGATTGAACTCAGGTCGTGAGCAGAGCTTTTGACTGCAGTACTGCAGTTTAACAGTTTAACACTCTGCGCCACGGGGCTCGAAATCTAAGGAGATATAAAGGACTTTTAGAACATAATTGAAGAATATTCAAGGTTCCCATACTGGTTGGGAGGGGGGGTTTGCTCTATGCAGACCTCCTCTGATTTCTGAACTTTGTATATGTATACTCCATGTGCTTTCCCATGTGCTGGAGCTCTGATGCACACATAGAGCTCTCCCACCAGTATGAATATCCCCTTTCTCATCTGCATACATATTCCTTTGAGGCATCCCACAACTGCAGGACGTTTGTATGTGTATATCACATGAGAATATAAAAGGTAAGCATTTGAACATGCTGAATCTTTTGCACAAGCATGAACATCATAAATGAGTAAGGCCAATTCACATGACTATTCCAGTGTGTAGTCTACATCTTCTTCAGGCACTGTTGAATTTCTTGTGTCCTTGAGTTCTGGTGGTCTGAATGCAGCACAAGCTGGAAAAAAACTTGATGTCTATGAGCAAAGCTTTTTCCATTGCTGCCATGTGTAGACAGCTCTGTCAATTGACCCTTATATCTGGTGAAGTTTGAAGGATACTAGAATCATTTTGTACAATGTGCGCAGACACCAGACAACATTTGGTGAAATGCCTGTGTTCAATGGCTGTTACGGTTACTTAAAACCAGCAAGGGGCTCTCAAACATCTGTCCTGCTCTTCTCTATATGTTAAAAAAAGAATCATAGCATATACAACAAAAAGGAACAACAGAGTAGAACAGGTTAGCTTGTCTTAGTTCACTTTTCTTTTCTTGGAGTTGGGATCTGCTCTCTGCAGCCTGAATGAAATTCAGCTTTGGTGAGTAAATAGATAAGTTAACCAGCGAGTTTACATTGCAGCTGCATTTAGGCTACGGTGGAGCAAGCAGAGGAGAAAATTAAAGGAGTATGGCCATGTTATTCCATGTATATAATGCAGGGAGACCTCTGGACTAATATGCAAAGGGAGAACCACCAGAGGACAATATCCCCCAGAAATATACATTTGTTTATTTATTTCACATGTCTATGCTTCTTTCCCCCCCAAAGAAACTCAAAGTAGTTTATCGAACTTTTACAAAACCATATAATTCCAACAAATACAAAGACATCCACGTGGGTCCTCATTTGCTGGCTTGATCATCATAGGCCTTGGCTGCAAGTGAAGAGTGGCTTGCATTCAAGAGCTTGTGTCTCTGGTCACACTCAGACTTAAGTATCTGCAGGCGGAGGAGAAAACAAAGTCAGCCCAGATCATATTCAGCTACTGAACTTTTCCCAACTTCATCCCTTGCTAGTCAAATAGAAAATTGCCCTCAGTTTATCAGTACAACAAATGGGAAGGAGGGAAACGACTGTCAGTATCCAGTTTAGAAAGGGTAGATTGGTGCTGACACACCTCCACTTCTGTTCATGACTTATTAGAGTGGCCCATCTAGATCAAATCAAGCCTGGACTGTCCCTAGACACTAAAATGACTAAACTGAGGCTATCGTACTTTGGTCACATTATGAAAAAACAAGACTCATTGGAAAAGACAATAAGGCTAGGAAAAGTTGAAGGCAGCAGGAAAACAGGAAGACCCAACATGAGATGCATTGCCTATGTAAAGGAAGCCACACAACCCTCAGTTTGCAAGACCTGAGCAAGGCAGGTAACGATAGGATGTTTTGGAGGACATTGATTCATAGGGTCACCACAAGTTAGAAGCAATTTGATGGCACGTAACACACAAACACATCTCACACATTTAGAATGAGAACGAATATGATTCAAATTAAACTTTTTCTGGTTTTCACGTACATGCACAGCTGTGTGTATAAGTGCCTTTGTTATAGCTAAAGGTTTATTTCTGTGTGTCTTTGCAGCTGACGTGCTTCTCCTCCAGTCTATTATTTTGGTTAAGGTTCAGTAAGATCAGGACTGGATTAATGGGTCTGATTTTAATCACCTGTTATCATACAATTTGTAAGATACTCGCTACTGGAATTGATTAAGAACCATAAAATGAGGAAATATATATGATGTATTACCATCATGCTTTAAAATAGCATAAAGTGAAATCAGAAGTGAACACACTTGTAGCCAGTATGAGATTTCATAATTTATGATATACCATTACTGTAGAAAAAGTTTGTTTGTTTTAAAAAAAAAACAAGTTCAAGGTGACTGATTTTAACCAAAACCGACCACTTGCTCCCCGCCATCCCTGCACCGCCTACAACGGGATGGAAAACAAGTGTGGAAAAAAGGCTTTAGGCAGTTTTAAATTGCATATTGATTTGCATGAGCTCCGGAATGTATGACACAATAACTGTTAAAAATACTCATCAGCCATCAAAGGCAGGTTTTTATTACAGAATGCTATTAGATGTGTGTAATGTTGGAAAAGCAGGTTCTTGGTGGCTAATGTGTAAAAAAAAAAGTAAAGGTCCCCTGTGCAAGCACCAGGTCATTGCTGACCAATGGGGTGATGTCACATCCTGATTTTTCCTAGGCAGACTTTGTTTACGAGGTGGTTTGCCAGTGCCTTCCCCAGTCATCTTCCCTTTACCCCCAGCAAGCTGGGTACTCATTTTACCGACCTCGGAAGGATGGAAGGCTGAGTCAACCTTGAGCTGGCTACCTGAAACCAACTTCCGATGGGATCGAACTCAGGTCGTGAGCAGAGCTTGGGCTGCAGTACTGCAGCTTACCACTCTCCGCCACAGGGCTCCTAGGCTAAGGTGTAACAAGGCAAAATATGCTTCACCTGCACACCGAACAAGGAAGATTATACCACTGGAACTGCAGAAAGGCAGATATTTATAAAGTATTGCTTCAGAAGATCAATACAGAGAACCTCCTTAAAATAAAAACATAGATCTCATTGGTTTTAGGGAGCCAATGTTCCATGCAGCATTATAATAACAATGAAGAAATAATGGTTTTTATGGCTGATCAGCAGCCTGAATCTGCCCTCTAAAGCAATTTATCTGCCCCCTCCTTTTAAATCAAGGAATATAATTTAAAAATTTGCCCACCATTTTTCTTGTAAGGGGGAAAAGGCTTTGAGATTTCAGAAAGAGAGGTACTCCAGAGAAAGAAAGTAAGAAAATGAAACCACACGTCATATCATTGCGGCATCACAGTAATAAACCGACATGATTCAGCCAAAGTTATGCTTTTTCAAGTCCCACTGATTTTATTGGGAAAATCAAGCACTTGCTGAAATCTTTCCCATTTAAATTAATCAGCCTTTAAAGTGTTTCACTTCAGGGGGGCTGAGCCATCTTTGGTGCAATCTGACTCCGTAAAATTCAATGTGTTTTGCAATTATCGTTAAAGATATATAGATTTCAAAGTAAAATTAAGTATGATAAATAACCAACATTGCTGGGATGCAAACTTGCCCCAAACGTTCTTAATATTGCACCTTAAAAACTGTTTGTTTATATCTTTGCATACCTCTAATATTAGGTTCAAACTTGAATGTTGTCAATCGTCTCCTTAAACTGATGTTGGGCAGATGATGGAACGCTATCTTAAACTGGCACAGTCAAAATTAGAGTAGTTTTAACTACTGATACGTGTGTTAGAAATGTCTTGTTTGCATCCTAAAAACTATTCCTTTGTTGTGATGCTCTGAGTCCAAGACCGTATGAGTTGGTCAACCTGGACTATGCCAGATTACGGAGAGGTGATGGTGGTGGTCTCATGCTTGAGGACAATACAAAATAAAAATCCCTGCACATAGAAAATTGACTTGTTGGGGAGAAGATTGAATTAGATCATTCTCCCTGAAACATAGCTTGTAACGTGTAGGGAACTATTCTGTATGGAAGAGCATTTTATCTGGTGGGGACCTGTGATAAAGCCCGTTTTATGTTTGTGAAAACTAGATGTGGTTGACACAGTGAGTACTTGGCTATGTAGTCTATATGTGGTAACATGAAGTGGCTTCTTTTTATTTTCTGTGGAGGATACAGCATTTCTTTGCTGATTTGGATCTTTACAAGGTCCAGCATGTATTCATGTTTCTTAACCCATTAGGAAGATTTCTGCAGCATCCTATATTAGAAACTATCCTAATAGTGAACTGATAAGGGAAGGCCTCTGCTCGGCATGCAGAAGGTCCCAGGTTCAATCCCTGGCATCTCCAGTTAAAGGGACTAGGCAGGTAGGTGACGTGAAAGACCTCTTCCTGAGACCCTGGAGAGTCGCTGCCGGTCAGAGTAGACAACATGACTTTGATGGATCAATGGTCTGATTCAGTAGAAGGCAGTTCCTGTGTGTTCCTGTGTGTTAAATAGATTTTTCATGGCATGTCTTGGAAACTTGTAATCCACCAAATTTAACATGGGCCCTGTGGCGCAGAGTGGTAAACTGCAGTCCAAGCTCTGCCCGCGACCTGAGTTCGATCCCAACGGAAGTTGGTTTCAGGTAGCCGGCTCAAGGTTGACTCAGCCTTCCATCCTTCCAAGGTCGGTGAAATGAGTACCCAGCTTGCTGGGGGTAAAGGGAAGATGACTGGGGAAGGCACTGGCAAACCACCCCGTAAACAAAGTCAGCCTAGGAAACATCAGGATGTGATGTCACCCCATGGGTCAGGAATGACCTGGTGCTTGCACAGGGGAACCTTTATTTTTACCTTTTTTTATCAGTCACAATTTACCAGGGACTACATTAGTCTTCTATTTCTGCTGTGTGCTTGGATTGCACAAATTAATGGAGGCGGGGGGGGGGGGAATACCTGGCAGGACCTAATACATGGTGGTGCGGGGTCACAAGTTGTACTGGCTTGATCTTGGAGTTAAGGTCACCCTGTCAATAGGTTATAGCAGCCTTCTATTCTAAAGCTGATTGTCACTGAAGCCATTACATTCAGGGTTTCATCTTGTAGTCTTTATCTCCTAGTATGAGATTAATCATTTTCCAATAGTTTACAAATATGCAGATGTCTTATGCTCAACACATGTATAAGCCACTAGTCCTCCCCAAAAAAAGTTCTGATCATGGGTGTTTTGGCATTTGTGCATACAGAGAGTCTGTGCTCACTGCTGGTCTATGCACACCAGCTTAAACCATAAACCATATTAATAAATTAGTCCACCTTGAAATAAGCATGAAAGGGTCATGAGAATTGTCTCACTCCATAAAATTCCCTAGATATCCAACTTGACAGTTTGATGATGATGGGAGAGCCAGCATGGTGTAGTGGTTAGGAGCAGTGGACTCTAATCTGGAGAACCGGGTTTGATCCCCCACTCCTCCACATGAGCGGCGGACTCTAATCTGGAGAGCTGGGTTGGTTTCCCTACTCCTGTACATGAAGCCAGCTGGGTGACCTTGGGCCAGTCACAGTTCTCTCTGAATTCTCTCAGCCCCACCTACCTCACAAGGTGTCTGTTGTGCGGAGAAGAAAGGAAGGGGATGGTAAGCCAGTTTGAGACTCTTTATAGAGAAAATCAGGGTATGAAAACTAACTCTTCTTCTTCTTCTTCTACCCTTGCTCTGAATTGTGATGTAGTCTGGCTCTTTAACTATAAAATATTGCTTACTCCTGATCCCTGTTATGGTCTGAAGGTAGACAATGAAATTACCTTACTGCTGCTAACTGGGTTTGGATGGGAGGATTCCTGAACCCCCTCGCCCCGTATGTCCCACCTTATGATGGGAAAAACAAGCATGCTAACAATGTAATAAATATCAGTGTAGTATAGGTCTGATGCTATTAAATTAGAATTCAGCTAGAGAGCTGAATGGATCATTGTTGGCCCAGTTCATTACCATAAACACTTCAGTGCCTTTTGAGAAATCACAGCAGCCATTTCTTTAAAGTCCTAAAAACATCTCTGTATGCATACTGTCTTCTTTCAAGCTTGGGAGATATTCAGAAATTCATTACAGATACTCAAACACCAATTCAAAGAGCACTGAAGTCAATGGTGGAACTCCGGCTGACTTCAGTGAGACTCTGAAATTAATGATTCAGGCTGTAATTGTCTTTTCCTGAGACCCAATTGGCCAGTGAATGGGTATGTACTGTTTAAAAGCACCATCACTGGATCATAGCTTTATTTCTTGCATGCAATACTGGCAGAATTTAATTGAATTATTTTATTATCCACAAACTACATAGGTTAGTATGGGTTGGTTAGTGGATCACTTTCTTTTGCTTTCATTTTAAGGCATTATAGGCAGTTTTTAAAACCCAAATTCCAATCTTTTTTTTTTTTTTTTGGTGGCTTTTGGTGGCAGTGTGCAAAAGCTAGGAAATATATTTGACAGTAAATTGACTTTAAGGCTTCTCTCAGTGTGATCCTAAACATAGTTATTCCCATCTAAGCCCATTGATTTAAGTGGGGTTAGGTGTAAATCTTCTTAGGATGGTATGATCTGTGTAAGAAACTCTTGCCCAAAGAGCAAGGGTTCTCAGTGCTAAGCTCTGGGCCAGGATTTCTTTGGAGTAAGTTTGAAGATCATAGTTTAAGAGCCTTTGAAAAACCTGGATTTTGTGCGAGGTTTGAGTGTACTGCATTCTAAATGTATTTTTGTACAGTGCTTGAGATAAATACAATCTGAATGAGACTAGAATGCATCCTACAAGGTCTCAGAAACAATATGAACAAAAATGAAATATGATTTTTATAATTATTTTATTTATTTCTGTAGAAAATCTGTTTTCTGCCTCTCCAGAACCTACCGGTACTTGCGGCGGATCATAGCAGAACACTAGAACAGTACCAACAATTCAGTAAAACAAAACAAAAAAGTCAGGCCAATAAAAACAACTAAAGCAAGTCAACTCAATTAAAAACCTGCCAGGACATAAAAGCAACATAAAATAAACAGAGTGGTTAAAAATGATATTGATTAAACAGTCCTCAGATTAGCAGCAGATCACACACACAAAAAAGCTCAAAAAGATGGATCCCCTGCTTTAAAATCCTAAAAGAAAGGAAGATGGGTGCTATGCAAGGCTGAAAGGAAAGGGCATGCCAAAGGTGAGGTGCCACCACCAAAAAAGCCCTGTCTCTGGTTGCCACCAGTCTCATCTTCATATGGAGGCACCATAAAGAGCACAGCTTGAGAAGAGGATCTTAACTGGAGTGCTGGACAATATGGGAGGAGGTGGTTTCTTAAAATGTCACTCCATATGACGTAGCCTATGAAATAAAGTTAAAAGGGCCCTGTCCCTCTAGCACCCACACAAAGTTGCACTGGAGTGTCAGGATCACGACTGGATCCAGAAAATAATGAAACAGAGTTCTGCTCATGCAGCTAGGCTTTCTTCACACCTCCTTCCCTCTGCAGTCTCTCACAGCCCCTCAAGAGGTGTTTCTGAGGATTGAGTGAATCTCTGGAATGACCGGGGATGAGAGGAATGACAGGGGACTTCCTGTCTCCAGCAACTGGGAGGGGGGATCAGTAGAAGGTGTGGAATCTTCCTTGAGCAAGTGGAAGTATCGTCAGCTCATCCTGTCTGATATTAGCTGATATACACACAGAGGGAGGGACCCAACCTTAGGCTGGAAAAAGTTCCTCTAGCCTAAGGTGAGTCTCTCCGACTTTAATGGGTCTTCCATTGGAGGAAGGAGCTTTAGGCAGGAGGAAGGCTTCAAACTTTGCTCAGTGCAGTGGTACAATAATGGTATGATCCACACCGGACACCGCCATGTATATTCACAGCGTACCCCATGACATGCAAGAGAATTGGCAACTTTTTTTTAACCCAGTGTACATGCTACAGAAAAGGAGCCCCGTGGCGCAGAGTGGTAAGCTGCAGTACTGCAGTCCAAGCTCTGCTCACGACCTGAGTTCGATCCCAACAGAAGTTGGTTTCAGGTAGCCGGCTCAAGGTTGACTCAGCCTTCCATCCTTCCAAAGTCAGTAAAATGAGTACCCAGCTTGCTGGGGGTAAAGGGAAGATGACTGGGGAAGGCACTGGCAAACCACCCCGTAAACAAAGTCTGCCTAGTAAACGTCAGGATGTGACGTCACCCCATGGGTCAGGAATGACCCGGTGCTTGCACAGGGGACCTTTACCTTACTACATGCTACAGAAAGCTATACAAGTACTTACCTAGTAATTTATATTATATATGAAGCAGCCCTCAGGATAACAAAGGAGGGGTTTCAAGACATAGGAAACACCCTCTTGTCTTATGTAATGTCTGTTGCATTTGTTAAGGCTCAGGCCTCTGATTTTTTCTGTAGCAGCAGTAAAGACTAGGCTTGAATGAAAATTTGTGGTATTCTATATATCTGGTTTTATTTATTGAATGGTGGTGGTGGTAGAAAGTGCCATCAGGTTGCAGCCAACTTATGGTGACCCCGTAGGGTTTTCAAGGCAAGAGATCCTGCATTCAGGTGCTGTGGAATACAGGCAGGATAATGCTACTGTAGTCGTCTTGTTTGTGGGATTCCTAGAGGCATCTGGCCACTGTGTGAACTGACTGCTGGACTTGATGGGCCTTGATAGGGTTTCCAACCTCCAGGTACTAGTTGGAGATCTCCTGCTATTACAACTGATCTCCAGCCGATAGAGATCAGTTCCCCTGGGGAAAATGGCCACTTTGGCAATTGAACTCTATGGCATTGAAGTCCCTCCCCTCCCCAAACCCCGCCCTCCTCAGGCTCCACCCCAAAAACCTCACGCCTGTGGCAAAGAAGGACCTGGCAACCCTAGGCCTTGGTCTGATCCAGCATGGCTGTTCTTATGTTCTTTTGTTTAGAGGTGGTTTGCCACTGCCTGCCTTTGTGTAGTGACCTTATACTTTCTTGGTGGTCTCCCATCCAATTACTTATTATGGCAGACCCTCTTTAGCATCTGAGATGAGATTGGGCTGGGCTGGGCTATGTCTATGAGCTACAGTTCTGTTTGGTTCTCTTTTGTTCTGTTTCCAGCATGGGTCTCCCTCTCCGCTATATAATGCTGAATAAAAGTTTTGCTGTGCAACTTTAACAGAGGGACCGTTTCCCATACAATATTGTTTATGCCAACAGTCATTCTACCTTAGTCTTTTCTTGGTCTCCAAATGGAACAAAACAGACCCTATCATATTGCATTGACATTTTTAGAGCACAGAATACGTGACATATTAGACCTATACAGTGTTTCTGGCCTGCATTGGGATGGATAAAGCAATGGACTGCTTTCTTGTTATCTGTAACTGGTAATTAGAAAATCATCCTTTTTAATTACTCTTGACAGGCATTGATTGTGTGGCATTGTATAATTAGTTGTCCTTGGAGGCTATATGTAGAATAAATCCACATAAATAATTGCATTGGGATGGGTCTGAAGCCTCAAGTTCAATATTTCCTATTATCTTTGTGAATAGTCCGCTGATGTCTACTACTTCCATAACTCTAGTTCTGGCAATACACGTTGTGCAAATATGAATCTAGCACTTTGAACACCCCCCAAGCATTTAAAGTCTAGCATTTTTTGGCACTAACCAGCACTGTAGTTACAGTTATAACTAGGGGGCATAGCTCAGTAGCAGAGCATCTGCTTTGCATACAGAAGGGCCCAGGTTAAATTCCTAGCGTTGCAATATGATGACATCACTGAGGCACAAGAAGCTAATTGGGAGTACTATTTTCTGGAGCCATCATGCTGAGTAGATACTTGTCCTCTACAGCAGCAGTGCGGGGTGGGGGAATCATTGCTGAAAGTTTTCACAAAAACTGCCCTCCTTGCTTTTAGCTCAATCCTTTTTTCACCATCTTGAAAAGCTTCTGGTAGACTCAAAGACAAGGTTTCGTGCTTGCTTTGCCAGATAGGCCTGTCCTTCCCTTTCTTGCTTTCCTCTAAAACAGACTATCGTTACAAATCAGGGTGAATTGTAAGGCTGTACTATTAAACCCCTGAAACTATAAACCATTTTGTACTTATCATTGTGGAGTAGGTCTTGATAACTTTTTTAATTTCCCTTTGTATATCCATTTGTCCAGGTTTACGTATGAAATTGCGCCTGTTTTTGTGCTCATGGAGCAAATAACACTTCGAAAAATGAGAGAGATTATTGGATGGTCAAATAAAGATGGAGATGGTATCTTCTCACCTGGTAGGTTCCATTCTTGATATTTTGCCCCAAATGCTAAACTGTAGGTAGTGCTGGAAGCAGACAAATATATGCCTTGAAGTGTATATTAAGAAAAGCAATGTTCCACCTAATGTATTAGTTACTCTTAGATTACCCACAAGGCCTTTTAAAAATAATCTGTGGATACAGTTATGACTTTACTAGGGCTTGACAAGCCATCTTTTGGGAAAGTTTGTTCACCATTCCTGATCACTTTGAGGCATGCCAGAAAGCTTCTGGGGAACTTCAGTGTATTCTGGAGCATCCTTTGAAAAGTCACTTTGTTAACACTGTCAGTATGAATGGGAGATCCTTTGAGAAATCAGAATTGTTTATTCTATCTTGGATTAGAGTACCACATGGGTGGTTCTGCCTATGGAATGTATCTTCACTGTGAGCCCCTAAACCCTGCCTCCAAAGATGCTCCTGAGGGTCAAGGGACCATTGGGAACAGAGCAGAAATCATGAGCTTCCATCTACACAAAAATATCCAACCCTTTCTCTTTAAAAACATTTAGTCCAATGAATCTAAATTATAAATTCTTGCATGCTTGATTGAAGTGTTCACAGCACATTTCATAAAGATGCTTTTCTACTTTTGTTCAGGTGGAACAACGGTTCAGACACCTTTGTTTTACACCTTGGATCGGGTTTTTCCCCTCTCATTTCTCTATCCCCACCTAATATTTTATTATCATGTACTCTATTACAGGTGGTGCTATATCCAATATGTATAGCATCATGGCAGCCCGCTACAAGTATTTCCCAGAAGTCAAAACCAAAGGCATGGCTGCAGTGCCGAAACTGGTCCTTTTTACCTCAGAACACGTGAGCTCAATTGCCTCATGTGAGGCTGATTAATTATAATTACTGTAATTACTGGGGGAGGGCAAAGGATGATGCTTTCCCATTCCCATCTGTCCAGTGACAATGCCTCATTTCATTCCTTCCATCCCAAATTTCAGCTTTTGGGAGTCTGCAGCTGTCACAGGAAATTTACCTCAAAATGAACCATTAATTGCTGGCAGGTTTCCATCTTTTACATGGCTGTCAGAGGATCATTATGATATCACCATGAAACATTCTCCAGCAGAGAGAGAGCTCCCTATTTGAAGAGAAGTCCTCAGAGTAAGCATCTTTGGCTTGGGAGGAGAGTAGGGCCTTCCATCTAGGAGGGCTTGAGATAGGACCACCATCTCTGCCATTAATAGTTAACTTTTGGGACAGTGTACATGAAATGGCTGCCTCTTGGAGTCTGCTTAAAAATCTTTCTTGGGGCAGATGTGCTGGGGTTTTACTGTGTAAATACGTAGCTACTATGCCCAGAATTATTTACTAGTAATAAATACAATTTACTCTGTAAGCTCCTTAAGTTTTGCAATATGTATGCACATCATACAACATGCCATTCAAACTTGCCGGGGTTTTACTGTGCGCAATAACTGGCCACACTGATTTCAGGATTTTCTCCGTTAGTGCACTCTTCCACCAGAATGACATTTGGGGTTGTAGCATGGATTGGGAAGGAAGGAAGCAAAAAGATTCCTGTGGGGGTGGGCACACAGCAAGAGTCTTAGAAGAATTTAAAGCTTGCTATTGGATATATTACAGAATAAACTGACGAAAAAGTAATGAATTTTCCAAAACATTTGAGGTGGGTTTCTTTTAGTACCTTATAATAGTTACAGAAACATTATCAATGCCTAGGGTTGCCAGCCTCCAGGTACTGGGGGAGAAACAGGCACCTCTATACTAATACCAAAGGTTAGGAAAATAGTATAGGAGCGAAGAACATTTACAAACAAGGTGCAATTTATATAAGCTACTGAGATACCTATATACATACAATGTACAAACACAAGTAACCACACTATAACCAACACACAGTATGTACAAAATATACAATCAAAGGGCAAAAAGTCTTTCAAAGGTCTCTGCTGATCTCTGTCGGCTGGAGATCAGTTGTAATAGTGGGAGATCTCCAGCTAGGACCTGGAGGTTGGCAACCCTATGCCCACACCCCAACTGCCGTGGGGAAGGGGCGAGGGAAAGCACCAAGAGACAGAGGCGAGCACAGAGTGGGGGAAGGGAAGGCCCTGTCACTTTTTGCTTTGCAGTTTTTGAGATGTTAAGTACATAGATACTCTTAAGTACTGCCTCAGCCTCTCCTGATAGCATTCTGAAAACGCAGTCCCAAACATTTTTTTTAATTAATACTTATAGCATGTGGAGATCCTTCGTTTCAGTTTCTGAAAATTATCAGACTATTTCTTACTGGACTTTACCTGTTCCCGGTCATGACTGCATTCACTCTGCTGTTGCCAAGAAACAGACACCATTGATCAACTGTGCATGATGGTGGCCCCTTTTTAATGTGTGACATTAGCACATAGCATGAAGTGGTCCCTCCGCTGGCAGTGTTTTACAATTCATTTTTAAGTTGGTCTGTTTTTGTCGCTGTTCTTATTGCAGAGTCACTATTCCATGAAAAAGGCTGGATCTGCACTTGGCTTTGGAACTGAAAATGTGATTTTGGTAAAGTGTAATCAAAGGTAGGTCATTACATGTTGTTTACATGGCATTATATGCAGTAATAACTGTGCTGGTATGGAGCTGCTAATGGCCTGTTAACAAGATTTATATAATTTAATTCAGCTGCTGCTGGACCGCTTTTTTTGCTTAGTAGTTTTTAAAAAAAATCTTGGGTTTTCTTTCATTGCTATTACAGGGGCAAAATAATACCAAGTGATTTGGAAGCCAAGATTTTGGAAGCCAAACAAAAGGTAATTTTTGTTGTTGTCTTTATGTATTTCGTATTACTATTGCAATGAATAAGCCATATTTCTGCTTTCTGCATAAATTCAGAACACTAACTGGCTAAGTGGAACTTCCATGTTCAGAAGCAAGATACCTCTGAGAAACAAAGGCTGGGCACAAGCACCTAGGAATGGCCCTCTCCTTGTTATCTTGCTTGTCCACAAACATCTGACTGGGAGCTGTTGCCTGTCCGAAGCAGAATGCTTCACTAGATTCTCTTGGTCTTCCCCAGAAAAACTCATCCTTGATGTCCAATTGCACACAACTCAAGAGGATTAAATTTTATTTTAAAAATTATAATTGGATACTCTGCTATAACAATGTCAACAACTCAGCATTATGCTAAATCACACATCTGTTTGAATTTCAACAAAAGACCATCATCATCATATCTACTATACAATATGTACCTATTGTATAGGGAGGGATTCACTGAAATGCTTTCTCTCCACTGTAAGTTCATGGTTTTTTTGCAATTGTCTCCCTATGAGATCTGTTCAGGGAACAACATCAGAATTAATCCAGTATACATCAAGGCCCATCACTGACATAAAGCAAATAAACAAAAGCTAGGCTTGCCAGATACATTGATTGTATTCTCAAGAATACTCTACCTTTGAGGTAATTATAGAAAGACATGGGGTTGAATTTAAGGGTTTGCACAGAAGGATGTTACCCACCTCACCCTAGTGATTTCCAGCACACCCCAAAATTACTCTGCTGAGGATCAGTGGACATTCATAAACAAATGCACTACAGCATGGGGGTTGAAGTGAGAAAGGGGAATTGGGTAAAAGCATATCTCATCGCTTTTCCCTTGAAAGAGGAAACACAAGAGAGCAGGTTTTCCATTTGCACAAGTGGATGTTGGGTGATTCACACAACACACCTTCTCTACTGCACCTCTCGTGATGCCTTTTGCTTATATCAGTTCCCAGCTTCTCAGCAGATTTCATACAGGGCTAGTGTGGGGAAAGGAAGGTGGGGAAAAGATTAACCTCTGTGAACTTTTCAGACTTGTATTACCACCCATGAATTGTATTACCACCCATGAATTGTATTACCACCCATGAGTGAAAGACTGACACCTTGAATATATTATTATTTATTTATGTAGTATGTGTAATAGGTTTCCACCCTGATCTGGATGGCCCAGGCTAGCCTGATCTTGTCAGATCTCAGAAGCTGTAAAGGGTTAGTACTCAGATGGGAGACCACCAAGGAATACCAGGGTCTCTATGCAGAGGAAGGCAATGGCAAACCACCTCTGTTAGTCTCTTAGTCATGAAAACCCTACTGGGTTGCCATAAGTTGGTTGCGACTTGACAGCACTTTACACATACACAATAGGTTTCCATGGAACAAATCCCTTCCTATGATACCCTTTTCTATTTGTTGGACATAGGGTTTCCTGAGGGTTTTCAGAAAGACTGAGGAAAGAAAATGTAATGGTTAACACTATTCTCCCTCCCCCCCCCACACACACACACACTAGCAAAAGAACCCAGGAAGATCCATTGCAATTTAAAGTAGTTTCAATTCCACTTTTAGCAGCTAAATCTGACATTTGTATTTCTTGATAATTTGTATTTCTTCACCTGTTTTACCTCACAGGGATATGTTCCCCTTTATGTGAATGCAACCGCTGGCACAACAGTTTACGGGGCCTTTGATCCAATTCAGGAGATTGCAGATATTTGTGAAAAATATAACCTTTGGCTCCATGTAGATGTGAGTACCTTAAGAAACAATGTTTATTGAAGGAAGGAGAGAGCTTCAGCAGGATTATTTATCTATTATTTGTGTCATGCTGAGACCTTAGGGAAATGTGTCCAATCTGTTCTTGTTCCAGGGGAAGTGTGAAACCTATTCTAAAGCTACTGCATGTGTACTTATTTTCATCAGAAATTCAATGCAGATGTCATTGACAGGATTAACCATGTTTATCTAGGGAGTTGAAGACATTCTGAAGACTTTAAATTTTTCTTCCATCACTTTCAGGCTGCTTGGGGAGGTGGATTACTCATGTCCAGAAAGCATCGTCATAAGCTGAATGGAATAGAAAGGTATATCACCCTTTGTAGTCACAGTTCTCTCAGAACTATCTCAACCCAAGCAAAGGCAGGCAACGACAAACCACCTCCGAACATCTCTTGCCTTGAAAACCCTATGACAGTGGTTCCCAACCTTTTTTTGACCAGGGTGTGACTTAATGGCAAAATCGCACACACACACACACACACACACACACACACACATATTGATATTTTTATTTGTTTAGAGGCCTCCCCAGCTATTCATGGCATTTCACAAATACCTAGGAAGAAATATATCCCTATCTCACAGATATTACACAACTTTTAAAACCAAATGTCAAAAAAATTCACCACAGTGCTGTGTAGTAGTTAAGAGTAGGGTTGTGCATACCGATATACCTGAACCGAAAATAAACCCGAAATTAGCCGTTTCTGCAATATTTGTGTTTTGGGTAGACCGAATACCGAAACCCGGGAATCTTCCTGAAGCCAAATAGGCGATTCCCGGTTTTCGGCTATAACAGAAGGTGGAATTAGTGGAATGGGACTTCCGTACTCCTGTGCTCCAGTTGCATCCCAAAAATGCTACTCCTGGGGGGCAGGAGACCCAACCCCCAGAACCCGATGAGGGGGAGAAAAGAAATCTGCAGAAGTGGGCAATCAGAAAAATGCTCCCCTTTCCATTAGCAGAAATTTACCATGGGATCCAAGTCCATCTGTCCAAAGACTGGCTGATTGAGTTATGGGTGGGATGACTCTAGATGTCTTCAGAACTTTATGTGGCCCTACTTATGGAAGTTGCTACATTTGAACACCTTGACTCACAAGATGGTTTCCTTCTTGACAGCAGATTTACTTGTCACTTGCTGGAGCCCTCCCTCCAGGGAGAAAATAGGAATTGCTGTCCTAAGGAAATAACTGGTGTGGTCTTATATCAGCATTTCTGTTAAATCCCAATGTGCAGCCGAATAGCCTATTCACTTGAACCTGCTTTAAAAGAATGGAAATTGTCACACTGCTGTTCTTCTTAGGGTTGCTTCCAGAAAGCATCTCTTCCAGGAATGAAGTTATAATATTGGCCAATAAGCATAGTTCTGACAGTAGTTAATTGTCACTCATTACTGTATCAGCTCATCTGTATGGTCTCTTAAATAGTAAAATTAATCACGAAAGAACAGCTTTCCTCTTTGATTCCCACTTTTGGCAGCCCAAAGTTATAAAATATGATATTGCTTGTGTCACAAATTAAATATGGACAGATAATCTCAGATACCTGGTTCTAATAGTATAGGAATTCTCCACCCAGTTAAGAAAAAAATAACTTCTTGTTACCAGCTGCACGCTGCAACTGGATATAAGCATTTTTACTTATTTTATTCATTTCTAGTTCACCTTTCTTGCTGAGACTTGAAGCAGCTTATAGAATTTTAAAAAGTGCAATAAAACAGTATCATACATATAAAATATTATAGGGTTACAAAGATGAGAAACAATGAAATAAAACAGTATAATACGTATAATAATGTAGGAAGAATGGATTACAAAGATCAGGAAACAATGCACTAACAACAAGGCAATACATAAAATAAACAGTGAACTAAGGGAGGGGATGTACCTGCAGATTTTCCACATACAGTTCAAACGTCACCTCTGTTCCCCTCCTGAACAATTCTGTTTCAGTATAGCCCTATTTGCAAATAAATTGAGATATTTCCACATAACTCAGATGGAGCCAGTGGACTCAGATGGAGTCATTGTGGACTTGCTGATAATTAAATTTTGCTTAGGATTTAATTTTTGAGATGAAAGTCTCCTCAAAATTGAGTTATTACTCAAAAATCTTCCTGCAGTATCTTCCTTGGTACAGGTTAGAGAGATCCCATCACTGGCAAGAATTATCTTTCAATGTAAACAGAAGTATCTTGTGGGGGGGGTGGATTTGAGGATTTAATTATTGTTCCCAAAAGCGTGGATTACTGAAATGCTTTCTTAGAACATTGATAAGCTGAAAGACTGTAAGAGAGGTTATAGATCTGCTTACTATGTTCTTTCCTGTGCAGAGCCAATTCTGTCACATGGAATCCACACAAGATGATGGGAGTTTTATTACAGTGTTCTGCCATTCTCCTTCGGGAAAAGGTAAAATCAAAGTTTTTGGCTTACCAACACTATAAAACATATACTGGGTTGATATCCTGCGACCGTTCTTTTTCCACCAGCAGAATAACACTTCTAAAGAGGGGGCAATTTTTGCCAAATCTCTCTTCCCGCTGCTTACCACGACATTATGCCTAGCATGGTTTTAGAGGTCTGTGATCTTCCACAGTGGGACCAGGACATAGGCAAGCTCTGCTTTGCTCACATGCTCATTTACTACAACCCATGGTGTTTATACTAGTATAGTTGTTATGGTTTCCTCCGGGGATTGTAATTTGGTAACGGTGCAGAGAATTCTGAAAGAGATTTGTTTTATTAAAACAATGGGGGGTATATCCATATTATGTGTCATCCATATTTGTCAACTGTAGTTAAGTGTGTAGATACATAAGATCTCTTACAGTCCACCCCAGTGTTTCCCCTGTGCCAATGGTCCTGATGTAATTTATTATCCTATGCATGACAGTGTAGAGTCGGGAAAAGCCTCCTGTTAGATTTTGTCTCTGAATGCTACTGAGTATGCTTACTTATAACAGAGCATGCTGTATAGCAGCTGCTGAATCTCTTTGCCCTTTTGTTGCCCATAACCAGTATCAGATTTTCCTATATCTTGGAAAATGTGGCCAAAATATGTATGAATTAAACAGATTTAGCGACCATGATGTGATATTTTACACCCAAACAACTTGTGGATGGGGATATTAGAACACTGGCTCTTATGAATAATCTTCAGTGGTGTAAAATACTTCAAGGAATAGAGCATGTTCAGTCTGGGGCAGAATCAATACGTGATCAAGCACAGGATTGAACCTGGGGTTTGCTCCTCCCTCACCACATCACCAACAACATCTAGTTTCCTATCTTGTATTAGTGGAGTCCCACTGGAATAAGGGTAACTAAACATTGGCCTCTCAGTGGCATAAGGATATACTGCACCAGAGTATTTTTTTTTAATGCTGGCATACCAACAAAGGATGGGTGGAGTATGAGTACTCTTGTCCTACCCAGTGCATGCAACTCATAGACAGGACTAGTGCCACTGATTTTGTCTTTAAAATATAGATGGTTAATAGCCACAAAATACGTCTAAGAGCCAGATGAATTAGTTGTGAATGGGCAACAAATAATGTTTGTACACCAGATAGTTTCTTTCTATTTTTACATTAGCTACAAGGCCATGTGTTGAGGGGAGCTGTTGAAACAAAAAAAGAGGTCTAGGTGTGCTTAAAATTCCAAAATATATTTCCTTGGAAATCACTATATCTAAATAGACTTTTTTGTATATAAGTCTGATGTCTACTGCAATATATGTTACTAGTTGCTAAATTTCATACATGTATAAAGAACATGTTTTCACAACAGGGTATACTTCAAGGTTGCAACCAGATGTGTGCAGGATATCTGTTTCAGCAAGACAAGCAATATGATATAACCTATGACACTGGAGATAAAGCAATACAGTGCGGCCGCCATGTTGACATATTCAAATTCTGGTTGATGTGGAAAGCCAAGGTAAAAAATGATATATCTAATGCTGAGCATAGTTAAATTGCGGATAGAAAAATCCACAAAATAAGCCCATGTACGAATAGGGGACATTTTTCTACAGATGTGAGGGGCCCCAAGGTTTACAGAAAATCCAAAAAGTTAAAAAGATGGTTTGTATTACACTTTCCTCAAAACCAAGAATGCCTACAGAGATCACAGTCAGCATCATGAGGTTTCCCAGCAACCAAAGCAGTAGAGCCTGGGCCTAGGCACCTCTCACCTGACAGCATCAAGAAAGAAAGAAAGAAAGAAAGAAAGAAAGAAAGAAAGAAAGAAAGAAAGAAAGAAAGAAAGAAAGAAAGAAAGAAAGAAAGAAAGAAAGAAAGAAAGAAAGAAAGAAAGAAAGAAAGAAAGAAAGAAAACATAGTGAGGGGAATGGGAGGAATGAAAAATGTAGGGGGACTGTCAGAGAGAAAATGGGGAAAGTGAGGGGAAAGAAAAAGCTGTTAAGAGGGAGGGAGTGAAAACGGGGAGAGGAAAAGCTGTTAAGAGAGGGGGCAGTGTGAAGGGTAAGCGTTCTCTCCCATGTGAGTTTCCATCTTGTAAAGTCTGAAATGAACTTATTGGAAATGTCCATACCTTATTGTTTGGAAATGATTGCATCTTCAGGAAATTATTGTAGGTTGAATTCTACAACCCTCGTATGTTTAATTGTGCAAGCATTCCTCCTCCAGAGCAAAGTTCAATCAGAGGTAGCATTACAATTTTTGTGAATGAAGCTCCCAGTGTTTTTTCTCATCGTATAATCAGGTGTACCCGGGGCCCTATTTGGATCAGGGCCAAAGTGTACGGGGAAAGGAAGTTTAAGCCTTTGCTTTCCTGATTTGAAGTTACCTCATAGAGCTGCTATTTTTACTGATGGGAAACAAGTACCAATATAGTAACAGCTCCCCAATGTAATTTCAGATTGGGAAAGTAGCACAGGGAGGAAGGTTTACACCCCCTCCTTGCACCATGGTCACAATCCGAATTGGGGCTCCATATGCCTGGATTTTGAGGGGGGGGGGGAAACCTGGGACCTCTGTTCACAAAACTCTCAGGCTGCAATTCTGAGGGGGGGGGATCACCATAGGAGCCGGTGTGACTTCATGCCGGTGTAGGTGCCACTTAATCAGGGGGGCAAACATGCCGGTGCCTGAAAGAGACGAAGCTCCACTGACCCCTGCCACCAGCACAGCCAGTCCAGGAACTAAATTCTAGAAGAGAACGGCTGTGCCGGCATGGGGGAGGCGTTCCCAGGGTGGAGCTGCCTTTGGGCAGCTTCCTAATCCCATTTGCACCGAGAACATCCCCTTGAGCGGACACAGGGCAGCACCACCTTTTTTGGTGGCACAGCCTTGCTGTTTTCAATGGGGAATTTCCCCCTATTTTTCCTCTGTTTATTTTTTAATACCCTTTTTTTCTCTCCGTGGCAGCTGGGAAGCCTCAGAGGAGGTGGCACGGCTCTGCCACTCCCGGCTGCCATGGCTCTTTCCCCCCTTTAGGAATGGGCTGCCCACACCACATCAGTTTCAGTCCATAGAAGAAGAGAGTTGTGGGATCCACCTTTTTATTTTAAGAGAGTTTTTGGAGAAATTAAGAAAAACCAAAATAATTGCCACAAGGTTTGTTTTGCAAAAGACTGATCCCACCAATACTTTATGTACAATTGCTAATGCTATGGTATTTTAACAAATAGCTCTCTTAATTCAAGTACAATTCTATTTGTAAGGTCAGTATTGTGTGTGCGTGTGTTTTAAAAAAACTTTAATGTAATTGATGGACAGATTTTTAAGATGAAAAATGAGCTAGAAAATCTGATTTAATCTGTAAAATTAAATTGTGGATTCAAGATTGTATTTCTAATGACACTAAAAATGAAGATGGAACAATGCAAAATTTCACAAAAATATTTATGTACCGGTAATCTTCAAATTTAAGTAAGAATAACCAGCAAAATTTGTAACTGAATGCCAACTGAGCTTTTCCCATAAACTCAAGCTCATCAGATGGGTATAAAAGATCAGTACAGAGATAATATTTTTTCTGTTCAAAACAGGGTACGGTAGGATTTGAAAGTCAGATCAACAAATGTCTTGAATTATCAGAATACCTCTACAATAAAATTAAGAATAGAGAGGAGTTTGAGATGGTTTTTGAAGGAGAGGTAAGTCATGGACCACACAGCTCTTCCAATCACAAGGGACATTTGGGGAATAAAAATCAAATGTGCGATCAAGTCCCAAATTAAGTTTTCAAAAATCCCAGTGATATCAATGGGAGTGATTGCATTAACATCCAGTTGAAATCAATAGAACATAAATGTGCTTTTGTTATTTCATGACCTGCTGTTTATAATTTCTATCAAAGAAGGGTTTGTAACATCTATTTCGGTTTTAATTACTGAATCAATGCTCATCTAATTTTTTGGGGGGAGAGGTGGCTACCTTGCAACTAAATTTCCCCACACAGAATTTGTGCTGAAAGTGTACTCTGCTTGAGTATGGGTACTATATGTGGACATACCCAGGTTCCAGAGAATCATGAAACAAGTTCCATGAGCCCAAGGATGTTTTAGCGTGACGTACTACATGTCTACATAGCAAAATGCCTTTGAAACTGACAGTCAGTTTTCAATACTGATGGGAATTCAAGTGCACAGTTCCACTGGGCTAGTGCCTCAATTGAGCCATAGTCAAGTCTTTGGTTCCTGGCTATCAGCGCAATCTACAAGGGGGAGGTGAAAGTGTGGAGAAGGCAGTTTGACCCAGGCAGCAGCATAAATGCCCCTTGTGCCAGTTTAAGGGGCACTTATGCCGGCACCAGGACACTTACGCTGGCACCGGAGAGTGGAGTGGTAGCACCACGCATGGGTGCTGGCAGCACACAACAGCGCACCTCCAGCGCAGGGGTTTGCACCGGTGCCAAAGGGAGCATGCCCAGGAGCAGGGCTGGCATTAGCTCCCTTAGCCCTTTTGGCATGGGAATGTCCACATTTGCTTGCACACACTTACACCAGCAAAAACGTAGGGGCAGCCCATGGAGCTCCATACAGCAGTTCCAGGGGGGTTGGGGGAGCGTCCCTGTTGGATTGTTGGCTGCGTCACAGCACGCCGCCTAGGAGATGGCTCAGCCGTGCTATGGCTGTGCCATCAATGGCCACGGTGCAGTTTATATGTATTGCAAACTATTGCAAAAGGGATATGGATAATCCAAGATGGCAGCTGTATACTGGCTTGGAACCACAATAAGACTGATAATCACTGTTTATTACTATGTGAAACAACCACTGATTTTGTAGACACGAAGTGGATAGAAGCAGGATTCTCCCTAGTCTGGGAAGTGTGTTGAGGGGGGGGGATCAGTTTTCATATCAGTGTTTTATTTGCCTGTGATATTGTTTAAATAAATTAAAACTTACTTGTTTTATTGCAGCCTGAACATACAAATGTATGTTTCTGGTACATTCCACCAAGTCTCAGGGGTATTCCAGACTCTGATGAGAGGAGAGAAAAATTACATCGGGTATGCAGTTCCTTATATTCTTAATAATGAACTATTTCATTGTTTTTCAATAAACGGGTCACATTTCCCTATAAATATAAAACTTCTAAGTATATGCATATAGCTGTCTGGTAGTCATGTGAGGTTCAGATTTTTGGGCCATTCTATTGTACGACTATTCATATAGACACTGGAATCAGTTTCACTTTGTTTGAATTGTACTATGCTTCAAGTCGTAACTTGAAATACTTCAAAATGTGTGAAAAGAGACCTTTACCAAAACTAAGTCATATAATACAAGAGAATGGCATAGGTATCAAAGAAACAAGTGTTATAAAAGAGTCAGATTGGTGGCATTCAATATGTTTATAGGGCTATCCATACAGTCCTGCACAGAGCTGCTCAAGTCTAAACACATTAAATCTGATGGAGTAACTCTCTGTAGAAATGCACGGTAAATTACCTAAAATTCACTCTGGATTAGCTATTTTATGGACCAGGCTGTGTTGAAGAGATTGAAGAAGTCGTTGTTTCTTAATTTAATGCCATGACCAACTTTTCCATGAGGCAAGCTGGACTGGCCCACCTGTAGTGGTAGATTGTGGGGGGGGGGCAACATTAAAAGACTGTAAATTGCCAATTATTTAATTTGTTGGATTTGAGGGCTATCTGGCTGCGACATCTGTCACCCCACTGATCGCCAGGATCAATTGATTGATAATTTGTTAATATATTTTCACCGCCACAAAGATACCACTTTGATTTCTGGTCTCTGGCACTAAAGTGTCTCGGGCTTTCACTATTTTACTTTTATTCAGCCAGTTACCATTTCTTTTTGAATATTTTTGTTACAACGTGTCGTTTAACTTTTAATGAGAATGCTAATTTAGAGATGGAATATACATTTTTGAAATAAATGTATAGGATCAAATATACCATCACTGTAATTCATATTGATGGCTTTCTTTCTTTCTTTTTTACCACTCTGTACCCCAAATATTTTTACATAATTATTTGCCTGGAAACATAAGTAAAGAAGTGGGACAAAAATACGTAAAGGTTTAATTAAAAATTTGAAATGGTGTCTGTTATTTTTCATAGTGCTTTTTAAAGTATCCAACAGAAAGTACTGGCTGTGCCTACCAACCCGTTCAGTTTACAATATCTAGGGTTTTTCTTTGTATATTCTTTGAAACTCAAAATCTACAATCTCTCTGCTATGGTTTATTCCCTTTTAGAAACTGGGGAACATTTTCTGAACTTATTACCCCCTCCTTTGCTTCATTCAAAAGGTGGCACCAAAAATCAAGGCCCTCATGATGGAATCCGGTACCACGATGGTTGGATATCAGCCTCAGGGAGATAAAGTCAACTTCTTCCGAATGGTTGTTTCGAATCCAGCAGCTACCAAGTCTGACATTGACTTCCTCATTGAGGAGATCGAAAGATTGGGGCAAGATCTGTAATCCACTTGATTAACCGACTGTACTTCTTTAAAGCACTATTTTCCAGTACTGGCTTTTTAAAAAAAAACCTGTTCTGTAGAACGCATTTTAAGGTAAACCCTTTCTAAATGTTCCATTCTTCTGAGGCACTCTGTTTAAAAACTACCATGACCACCCTTGTAAAATTGCTGAAATATTAATAGCATATTTTACTGAAGGGAAAGTATATATTGGGTTGGATTGTATGTAGCACTGGTGGAAGCAGATCTTTCCTACCTTTGCTTTCCCCAGCAGTCACCTGTGAGCCTCGAAAAAGTAGTACCAAGGGTCGAAGAACTGTGATGCAATATGGGCGGCTCCGTTGAAGAGTGGAAAGTGAGAAAAATCACCTTAGAGTCTCTTGCACCACCCGCAGAACAGGCAAGAGGAGCTGTTTCACCTGCTTTCTTCTCCTCAGTGTAGCCAGCCCGCCCACCACATTTCATGGCTTTTGATCCACCTGGGTCCCCCAACCTCCTTCATTGCCTATATGTGGCTCACAGGTGACTGCTGGGGAAAGAGGAAGCCAGGAAACAATCCGCCGGATTCCATCACAAGATCCAACTAAACATCTTGAAATGTATTGTTGACTCTTATATAAACCTGGTAATTCTAGTTAGCAGAAAGCTAATTGTATTAACATAGCCAGATAAGAACTCTGCACAATATATATGTACAGTATACATAAATAAATAAATAAATAAATAAATAATAGTGATAAACCTAAGAGTAAGCCACAGCATGTTTTTCAAAGTGTGGGTGTTCTTAGTCAAGGATTGCTCTTGGAAGGCCCCATTCAGTTCATAGGGCTCATACCAGAGCTTGCTTGGCAGATTTTGTCGCAGTTCTCCATTGTACTTTGGGAGTTTATCCCATTGATTTCAATGGGAAATATTTATGAGTAGCACGGGTTGCAACCCACATCACAGTGCTTAGTGGCAAAACTTCTATTGCGTTTAGTTGGCACATTCATAGGGTTGCCAGCTCTGGGATGGGAAATACCTGGAGAATTTGGGGGTGGAGCCTGCAGAGGGCGGGGTTTGGAGAGGGGAGGGACTTCAATGCCATAGAGTCCAATTGCCAAAGCGGCCATTTTCTCCAAGGGAACTAATCTCTGTAGCCTGGAGATCAGTTGTAATAGTGGGAGATCTCCAGCCACCACCTGGAGGTTGGCAACCCTACACATTCAACCCACTGTTAATCTCCACTGATATCGGCGGAATTTAAGAGCAATTAACTTTTGATAGCCTGTGTCCTTAGGTATGTGGATTGTACCCATATTTAGGATTGGGGTTTACAGAAACTAATGGTTTCCATCAAAAGTAAATCACATGGTAAACATGCTAACTTGTGGTAACCCAGCTGAAGTTAGATAGGAATATGTTTTTAAATATGTAGATTCTTAGGAACTACAAAAAATGTTTAACCTTATTTAAACATTAATGTTAGTGCTTCTCTGGCATACAAAAGAAGGAAACAAAACCTAAAGAGAAACACCCAGTAGATACATGTATGTCCCCTTTAGTTGCCATATCAGGGGATAGTAGTAGCCAAGTTGTCGTATTGATGTATTTTTTAGAATTTGATTTTGTGTAGATTGTGTACATTATTGTTAAATGGGAGGGGAGGAATTAAATGTAATAGTTTTACAGCAAGTTCTAGGTATATGAACTGTTTTGCTTCTTTTTATGCAGAGATTTACCATGCTAAAGAATTGTCTTGTATTTTCTTCCATTTGTAATGTATCCTATTTATATAATTATCGAAGTTCTAAATAATGTTTATTGGTATATTCGTGTATTTGTGAGCCAAAGAGAAGATTAAAAAAATTAGTTGACACATTTATATAATAGTGCCCTTAACACAATAACAACATATAATTTTACGGAATCCAAGGAATCTTAACTCTGTATATAGACTTTAGCCTAATGAAATCCTTTCAATTTAATAGAAATATCACCTTGACTAATGGTAACATAGTCTGGCTTTACATTCAGTGTTCCAAATGCATTTTAAAAAGTGAATCATGGATACTTAAGGCCCTTGAGTTTTTACAGTAGTTCAGGGCCAATCTCTAGAATTAGTTTAGATAAATTCAGTGGCAACATCACATAAAGGTCAGTAATGATTCTGTGAGAGCGCTACGGGTTCTTGCGCGAATAGAAAGGGTAACACACCAAGCAGTTTTGAGTGATGATAGATCAAAAAGAAGAGCTCGCCACAGAATCTTTCGAGTACAGCTGTATTGCCACAACAGTTTGAAATTATATACGTACCACATTCAGCACAGCTTTTACTAGTTAGGAGGCCAGTACTACAAAAATCCTTGCTAAACCACACTCGTAGGCACACAGAGTAGCTGAATCAGTAGTTGTCAGTTGATTGAATTTTTTGGGGTCAAGCAACATCTGCTGACTGAAAGCCTTCCCAAATATGCTGCTATGGCTATTAGCTTCAATTGATGCATAATACTTTTTAAAAGCTGCAGCCTTGTACAAACTATCCCTTACACAGGCTCCATTGGAATGAAAGGAACCAATGTAATTTGATTGTAACTAATAGGAAGTTGTACATATGGGCTTTATGGCCTGGGTTTTAACAAAACAAAGGCTGCAATCTAAAGAACACTTTCCTGGGAGTATGCCCCATACAATGGGGCTTACTTTTGAGTAGACTTAAGCAGGATATGCATGACTCTTTCACTTGCCGTCATCTCTCCAATGACTTCAGGTCTTTGTTTGGATTATGCATGCCATTTCTGACCGTCAAAGGTCACCATGCTCTCCCCCTGTGTTTCCCCGTGTTTTGCCTGCATTTTGAGGGACCTGCTTTATTTCAAATTTCAAAACACGAGGAATAGAAAGGGGAGAGCGAGGCAACTTCTGACAGTCGGAAACAGTATGCATAATCCAAACAAAGACCCAAAGTCGTTGGAGGGATGACGGTGAGTGAAACAGCCATGCATAAAAGACCTTATTTAGGATTGCTCCCAAAGTTTTGTTGATCTATATTAGCAATATTTTGATGAATGTTTAAGATTTGTGTGGTTTGTATGCTTGATTTTTTTGTTCCGAGGATTATCCAAGTGTGGAATGAATGTCATGGAAAAGTCCACACTACATTTGAGTGTCTCTTGATATTGTCCCCAGCTATCATCTCTGCTTTGTGGCCTCTCATCCACCTATTTACCTCCTGCCTTCTTAAACGATCTGCACTTCTGCATCATGATGTGTCTAGACAGTCTTTAAATGTGTTCCCTATCCATATGGTATTTTGATATCATATGGATGGAACAGTTCAGAAGCCAATCAGAAGAGTATAACATCTGCTATCTCTAATTAATTTCTAAATATAGAAAAAATGTATTCTAAAATATAAGTTTGCATCCATATTTTTTAAGCAGAAGATTCCTCCTTTTTTTTCTTGGTTAGGAATTTCCCCCCCTTCATCCGTTGCTGCTCTCCCCCAGACTTTAAACCCCTTCTCTCTCTAAAGTTTCAAAGCAGTGAAATAAAATGTGAAGCTTCTTCCTATTCTGTGACAGTCCCTCTGCCTTCTAGGCATTTGACACCATACTGGAACTGATCTATATTACTTAGCCTGAAGTCTTAGTGATCATGAAACCACTTGTACTCCTGCTTCTGTGCACTAGGCCTTTGTGCTAAATCTGCTTCAGAACAGTGAATTTCCTTTTGACGTAGCTCATGAGAAGGACAGTAGTTAGCTGTGTCATGCTTCTTTAGTGGTGGACTACGATCTCCCGTAAACTTGTTGCTTGCTTGATTTACAGTAGCCTGGTCTTCAGCCACTTGAATGAGAGGGGGCAACCCAAATGCCAACGGGCCCTGATATTACACTCTTTCTCCTCTCTTTGGTGTTTAGTACTGTTGCTGTAAGCTTTAGAGGGAACAAGGCTGAATCCTGCTACAGGTACAGTCAGCAGTAGCTTCAGTGCTGGCTTGCAGTACTAATACCATACAAATGTGAACAGGATACCGCCTTAACTTTCAAAATTCTTCTTCTTCTCACCAATGTTCCACAGTGGTGTTTTTTTAAAAGCCACCTAGGACAAGGGCCTTGAAGCAATGTTGAAGGTCAGCCTTTGGGATTGTCTATATGATATAGGGGAGGGAAGGTGGCATGGTATGGCCTGATCTCATCAGACCTCAGAAGCTAAGCTGGGTCAGTACTTGGAAAGGAGACTGGCAAGGAAGACTGCAAAGGAAGGCAATGGCAAACCACCTCTGTTTCTCACCTGCCTTGAAAGCCTCATGCTGGGGTTGCCACAATTTGGCTTTGATTTGATGGCACTTTTCACACATATGTGATCTAGGAATCACTACAGCAAATTGCAGTCAGTCTTTTCTTAGTGTGAAGGAAATAGCCTTATGAACAATCACAGCAGTTTTCACACACACACACACGAGACTCTCCCACTCATTATCTCATTGCTTGGGGACCACCTCTTATGTTTCTTCACCTTAGACCATTTTCCTTGGCAATGGTGGGCAGCCCAGGATTGCCTTAAGTTGCAGCAGCACAATTAATAAGGTGTGCCAGTGCAGCTCAGGTGTGGTCCCTCCCTTTAAAGCAGCTGAGGGGCCATTGCTCTGTGTTAGAGCATCAGCTTGCCATGTGGAAGGTTCCAGGTTCAATCCCCGGCATCTCCAATAAAAAGGATCAGGTGAAGTAAAAGACCTCTGCCGGAGGCCATGGAGAGCTGCTGCCAGTATGAGTAGACAATAATTATCTATTTATGTTATTTCAGAAATAAGACAGACATTGTCATTTATGAGGGGGTCCATGTCATAAGTTTGTAAGGGGACCAGAGAACTGATACCTGGGCTCAGATCATAACATTCAGGACTGGGCCTTTCACTTAACTTGAGAAGCACCATTTTTCTATCCTTCCTGATGGGCTAGAAACTGAATTATTTGCAAGATGTTGGGTATAGGGTTGCCAGCCTCCAGGTTGGGGCTGGAAATCTCCTGGAATTACAACTGATCTCCAGACTACATCGATCACTTTTATCTATCCATCCATCTATCCATCTATCTTCTATCTACTTTCTATCTATCTTCTATCTATCCATCTATCTTCTATCTATCTTCTATCATCTATCTATCCATCTATCTATCTTCTATCTTCTATCTATCTTCTATCTTCTATCTATCTATCTTCTTTCTATCTTCTATCTATCATCTATCTATCCATCCATCCATCCATCATCTATCATCACATTTCTCCTGGAGAAAATGGCTGTTTGAAAGGTGGACTGGATGGCATTATACCCTACCAAGGTCCCTCCCCTCCCTATACCCCACTCTCCCAGGCTCCACCCTCAAATCTCTAGGTATTTCCGAGCCCGGAGTTGGCAACCCTAGTTGGGTAACAATATTGGCGTGCCCTAAGGCAGAGGTGTCAAACATAATGCCCGAGGGCCGGATCTGGCCTCTTGAGAGTTCTTATCTGGCCCTCTAGCCAGCTGAGGCAGCCCCCCACATACACACTCGATCTGGGCTGGCGAGGCCCAGCCTGACCAAGTGACATTTATGTCCTATCCAGCCCTCATAACAATTGAATTCGACACCCCTGCCCTAAGGTGAGGGCTACCACATGCAGGCTGTTCTTGTGGCTGCTGTGGAGCAATGTGGTTGGTGAGAAGAACCAGTATCGTCTGTTATGTTGAGCTACAATCTGTTATATAAATGGGAGAAGTGAATACAGTAACTCTTTGACAAAGTGATGTTTTGGCAATTTGAAAAAAAATTACTTTTCTTTTTATGTGTTCATACAGTACTTCTGGAGAGGACAAAATAAATTAGACAAACAAACAAAGCTTAAGTTCTCATTTCAGCATTTAAGAAACCCCTTTTTAGGAAAATAAGCCTGGATTTTATCTTTAATGGCGAAGAGTCAGGGGATTTAAGAATAACCCAGAATGATCCAAGTTATTAGCCTTTTCCATGGCACAACATGTTTTTGAATGATGACAAATATGATGAGATTTTAAAAATAGAATCTCTGTTTTGTGGCTAAATGAACTGTTGAAATTACTAAGATGATATGCAACGCAGTTTTAATTTTTCAATAAAAGAGAATCTTAAAACACGTTTCTTTGTTCCCTCTCATTTTGATTCTTTGTTCATTACTTGCATAAACAATATCTGTATTCCATGCTTAAACTTCATGCTGTACTCACAAGAACATTTACTTTGGGATCAGCATACTACTCTATAGCAAGAAACTCAAGAACCCTGAGCTTCAGCGAAAACATTAAGAAAGATTTCTTAAGAAGACAGTTTAGGGAAATGAAAAGAGTCGTTACAAGGGCACAGTGCAAATGAAGGGGAATTGCAGAAGATTTACATGAAATAGGAAAACTGATGGTCTGTATCCATGGTATGACATTTGATTTGACGCCTTGGCTGGCAGAAGAATGACATTGCCAAAGCCTCTTAATTCTGACTCATGAAACAAGTAAATGTAAAATCTTGAGTGCCACTGAAATAAAAGCCTACCATAAGAGAAGAGCAAGAGCAGAACTGGCAACGGTGATTGATGGGCGATCACCAACAATGACCACCTGCCTTCATATATCCTCTGCCTACTGACAAGACTGCAGAATTGTGTGAGATGCCCTCTGTTTGTAAATGCACAAACACCAACCGGGGGGGGGGGGGAAGCAAACAGGTCCAGAAGAGAGCACAGTGGATAAAAATCTTAGACTTACCAATATATTATCTCCCCAAAGTTGAAACTCCATACTACATTTTCCATAGGGTTGCCAACCTCCAGGTACTAGCTGGAGATCTCCTGCTATTACAACTGATCTCCAGCCAATAGAGATCAGTTCCCCTGGAGAACATGGCCGCTTTGGCAATTGGACTCTACAGCATTGAAGTCCCTCCCTTCCCCAAACCCCACCCTCCTCAGGCTCTGCCCCCAAAACCTCTCACCGGTGGCAAAGAGGGACCTGGCAACCCTAACTTTCCATGAGCTAGAAGTGTAAATGTGGTGGAAGGTAATATGTGGTGGAAGGTCACACTACCAATGGAAGCCTGCCAGCATATGGGCAAAGTCAAGGACAGCATGAGCATATGCTTGCACAAATGCACTGGCGTGACACAGGCATCCTGCAGTATGCAAGGAGATAATGTTGCATCTGGTTCAATTGTTGGTCTAGTATTTTTCAGGTCATATAAAGTACTCTTGTAGCTCAATTCTCATGCAGAATTAGAATTAGGCGCGCCCAAACTCACTGATTTTGTTAGGTTTAAGCATATCTGTGTATAAGATTGCAGCTTTGGTAGTTAACTAGAGCCACAAAGACAAAAAGGGGAGCGATATATAGTTCCCATCCAAACAAAGAAGTCTCAAGAGCGAAACAATAATCAATTTGCCAGGTACATTGAAGGAATCAGGTAAATAATAAAGGCAAAGTCCTCCAACTCATGTTCTTATATCTAAACTATCAGTTGTTATATACAAAAGCTACAGGAGAGGGTCGTGGTTCCCCAGATACAGTCCCTGACACGTCTGGGTAAAGAGTCTAAATGTTAAGAAAGATCTTTCCCCACCACCTTAAAAAAATGCTAACCTATATGGCAGCTTAGGACCCACAGAACTGATCTCTATCGGCTGGAGATCAGTTGTAATAGCAGGAGATCTCCAGCTAGTACCTGGAGGCTGTCAACCCTACTGATGTCTGTGTAGCTGAGGAAGAGTTTTTTTATATGCCGACTTTCTCTACTACTTAAGGAAGAATCAAACCGGCTTACAACCACCTTCCCTTCCCTTCCCCACCCTGTGAGGTAGGTGGAGCTGAGAGAGCTCTAAGAGAGCTGTGACTAGCCCAAGGTCACCCAGCTGGCTTCATGTGTAGGAGTGGGGAAACCAACCCGGTTCACCAGATTAGAGTCCACCGCTCATGTGGAGAGGTGGGGAATCAAACCCCATTCTCCAGATTAGAGTCCACCGCTCCTAACCACCACTCTTAACCACTACATCATGCTGGCTGTATTCATACCTCATGGGAATGGGAAAGAAAACAAGGTTCAGCGCCCTACTGGAACCCATCTGGGAATGCCTCTTGTGCCTATGGTGGTTTGACATGTTATTTTAGGCTCTCTTTTAGCATCCTGATGAAGAAATATATTTGTGTGTAAGCATTCCTTTTTGGCAGCATCCTTACATTGTTTCAAAGTGCTACACAACAGTCAGATCGGTCTTGGATATTTGACCTGTGTGGGTTAAAATGTTTACTTTGTGCTTTAGACTCTGTGTGCCAAAGAAGATGTACCCAGATTTCAGAACCAGCTTTGCAGATTTAACACTTGTCAATTAATATCACACAGCTCCGGTGCAGGAAGACATTTCTGTTTGCTTCAGCCATTTCCCTCTGGATTTCTTTGTGGGATTCAAAAACCAAAGCCTTTTCACCAAATTACCCTCATTTGAATACATCATCTGCAACACAGGCTGAGTCAATACCACAAGTAATTGTGGCAATTTCCCTTCTCCCCAAGTCTGATGGCACATAGTGAATAGAATGTTGATAATTGCATTTAATGAAATATTATCAAGGCCCGCAGCTTGTTGCAATCAGAAATTTGCTTATGGGATAAGGACAAAGCAGAGGCTGAGCACTAAACCAATTTAGTAATAATACTTAGCATTTGCACAGTACTTTGAAGTGTCTACAATGCTTCTCCTACATTATTTCTTTGTAGTCCTTGCAACGCTACCATAATGTAGGTCAGCATAATTGTTCCCTTAGTACAAGCTTCCCCACCCCACCCCAGCTGAGGCTGAGAAAGTAAATGGCTTTCTTAAGGAGCATGCCAAGTTCATGGCAGAGAGATGAGATTCGAAAAGGGACTTGCTTATTTTGTAGTTGAGTCTGTTGATCTCTCCATTTCAGCAGCTATCTTAGCTGCAAAGAGTAAGGGATAAATTATGCACGGTATGCAGAGTGTGGGCAGGGAGAAGCTTTTCTCTCTCTCTCATAATACTAAAACACAGGGTCATCTGCTGAAGCTGGAGGGTGAGAGATTCAAAACAGATAAAATGAAGTCTTTCTTCACACAACACAGAGTTCAGTTGTGGAACTCCCTGCCCCAGGATGTGATGATGGCTGCCAACTTGGAAGGCTTTAAGAGGGGGAATAGACATGTTCATGGAGGAGGGGGCTATTTGTGGCTACTAGTTAAAATAGATATTAGTCATGATGCATACCTATTCTCTCCAGGATCAGAGGAGCATACCTATCATATTAGGTGCTTTGGAACATAGGCAGGATGGTGCTGCTGCAGTTGTCTTGTTTGTGGGCTTCCTGGAGGCACCTGGTTGGCCACCGTGTGAATGGGCTGTTGGACTTGATGGGCCTTGGTCTGATCCAGCATGGCTTTTCCTATGTTCTTATGTTCTTAATGCTTATACTTCATACCACTTATGAATGTTCAAAGCATTTCACATATCTTCTTTCAGTAATTTTTATAACAATAAATATTCTGTTACTATTCTTGCAGGTGTGAACAAGGGGAGGCTGTGGATAAGAGACCTTTGGCTTGTTTAAGGCTATCTAATGAGTTTATGCCCTGACCTGAGTATCCCCAAACTTGCCTGATCTTGTCAGATATCAGAAGCTAAGCAGGGTCAACACTGGTCAGTATGGGAGACCTCCATGGAATACCAGGGTTATGATGCGTAAAGGGTCACCCTAAGTTGGCTATGACTTAATGGCACTTTACAGTGCCCGGTGGATTGGCAGGCAATTGCCCAACAATCCCAACAACCTGGCAACCCTATTTATAAAGAAGAAAATACCTTATTGTTACCACAATCATATACACCAATCTCATTATTAAACGTGGACTACAAAATTTTACAATGATTATGGCTGAAAAACGGACAGCCCAATCCTGAAGGAGGGGTAGATCCGTGGCGGCTGGGAATGGCGCAGCCACGCTGCCTCCTCCAAAGCTTCCCGGCTGCCGCGGAGGAAGAAAAAGCCTTTTAAAAAATTAGAATAGAGGAAATGGGGGAAATCCCCCATTGCCTCCAACGGGGCTGCGTCACTGTCGGATTAATGGAATTAAAAAAGGTAAAGAAGAGTATAAAGTGAAAAGTCACACAGATGTTGTTGTCATTTCAGTAATAAAACTGAATTTCTCTAAAATGCATAATGGAACAAATAGATGTGGAATTTGGAATGGTTAAATGTTTATATGTGTGCCTGTTCGTGTTTATAAATAAAATTTATTTTAAAAAGATACTTCCTCTTGAAAGCATCAAGTGGAACTTAGTGACTTGATTGACTCTGCTTTTACTATCAAACAAGGTGCATTTCCCTGCACATCTGGGATCTGAAGGACAAAGGATCTTGGGGTACAAACAACATGGGTCTCAGTGGGAGGGGACACCACGCAACACAGCTTTTTAAATATTATGGTTTGCATTGCTTTTCAGTGGTATATAATGTACAAACAGGATTAAAGCAAACCAACTAATTGGAAACGCCAACAATGGAAAAGGGCAAGACAAAACCTCCATGTTGGTTCCGCAAACCAACTTAATAGGGGCTGCCAGACCATTTCAGGACAAGAAAATGGCATGTGTGGAAAGCTGAAGCCCCTTTTCTGTGTGCATCACAATCACAGTCCAAATAGGGCACAATGCACGTGGGAATTGAAGAACTCATGTGTGACCGTTACCTATGACACAGATGGGAACCCTATGTCCAACAAGGTGGCCAGGTACCTCCTGCCCCACAGCCTGTTTGCTCACTGTTGCTCACTAGAGCAGCAGGGGGAAAATGGGAATGGGGGGGTAGGCATTTGAGGTGCAATGCCACTTCTGGCATGAACCAAGAAGTGAGATCATTGCGCCAGCACAACACTCTAGGATTCCAACAAAACTCTATAGTAAAGCCATAGAGTATCAAGGGAATCATAGAATATCACACTAATGTAATGACATCACTACCAGCTTCACACTGGTAAGAGGTTTTTGGGGTGGAGCCTGAGGAGGGCAGGGTTTGGGGAGGGGAGGGACTTCAATTGCCAAAGCAGCTGTTTTCTCCAGGTGAACTGATCTCTATTGGCTGGAGATCAGCTGTGATAGCAGGAGATCTCCAGCTAGTACCTGGAGGTTGGTAACACTAGCGTTGTGTCATTACTGTGATGCCTATTTGCATGTCCCCACCCACTCCCAGCCCTTCTGCCAGTTGCCAGCTCTTGGCAGGCCATTGGCCAACCCTAGGGCCAATCCTGTGTACAGCATAATGTGGAAATCAGCCCACGATGACAGCATTCTGATAAACCATTATTCTTGCAGAATGTGACACTTCTTCCCTCAAGGATCCTCAGATGATGAAGGGGGCTTCCAGGGGAGTATAATGCGGGTGAGTGATGGCAAGCAGATCAGGAAACGGCTTCTGCTGAAAGGCGAATGGCATCTTCCCTGCAGTATTTCAGCTTGCCTTGTGTTTTTCAGCAGCCATCAGCTCATCCTTGAAGAAAGTATTTAGGTACCTTTATCAGACGCTGTGAAAATGTTATTTTCCCATTTTTGCCCAAAGTGATTTACAGTTACGAAATTCTGCCTGTTAATATGAAAACTTGTATCACATCTATGCCTCTTGCAAGATACAGGCTGAACATTTTATCATGCAATCCCAGGACTTAGCAAATATTAAGGTAATGTAAAGGTCCCCTGTGCAAGCACCGGGTCATTCTTGACCCATGGGGTGACGTCACATCCCGACGTTTCCTAAGCAGACTTTGTTTATGGGGTGGTTTGCCAGTGCCTTCCCCAGTCATCTTCCCTTTACCCCCAGCAAGCTGGGTACTCATTTTACTGATCTCGGAAGGATGGAAGGCTGAGTCAACCTTGAGCCGGCTACCCGAAACCGACTTCAGTTGGGATTGAACTCAGGTCGTGAGCATAGTTTGGACTGCAGTACTGCAGCTTACCACTCTGCGCCACAGGGCTCCTATTAGTCTCTCTTTAATTAAAAACTGCAATTGAATTCAGGGGTTGGAATAAATGAGTACCTGTAACAATTAGTTTTCCAAAGCAAGAATGCCCTGTGAACTGTTCAAAAACTACTTATTCTGGACATGAGAAAGTTGGGTCTTTCCAGATTATTCTTGATGCTAGCTTGAGTACAGTAACAAGAGGCAGTGGTCCTTTATGCATGGGTACTTTGACTCATGTTCGCCCCCGGACTGGCTCGGTTGTTCCTTGGAGTTATGCATGAGTTCTCCATCCCTCAGAGATGACCACACGCCCAGCCCTCGCAATGTCTGGGTCTTCCTGAGGCTGTTAAAACCCGATTCTTCTATCTCCCCTGAGATCAGCCCAGGTCAAATTGTTCTCATCTCCATGCATAAGCCAAAGCGAGGGACAGGGGAGCTGGGGGAGGGTTGATGTTTTTCTCACAGTAAGCACAACAGCCAATTACAAAGCAGTGTTTCAAGGGGTGGGGACTCAAATGCTTCCCAACTTTTATCTCCCACCTGGAGTTCATTCTGAGCAGACATTTCCCTCACATAAAAATGGGTTTTAAAACAACGCTTGGGTTTCTCCCCCCCACACACACACACACACAGCGCTTTCCTTTCAAAGAGCTCCATTTTGTGAAATGGTTTTTAAAATGGCACTTGGGTTTCTGCCGGGGGAAGAGGGGGACTGGACGTTTTTTCTCACAGTAAGCACTACAGCCAATTACAAAGCAGCATTTTCAAGGGAAAGGAACTCAGACACTTCCAGATTTGAGCTGGTGATTTTGCTGGTGCATAACATTTGCAAAAGAAAAGTGTGGGTCGAGCGAGCGTCGAACCCCAGGTAAAACTCTCATGCATAAAAGACCAATATCTCATTCCCATGTAATTTATTGGGATCAGCTTTACTGCAACAGATTGCATAGCTGGACATAGCTCATAATCCTCTAAATTGGTTAGTTCTTAGATTAGAGGTCCTATGGGCAGCAGTGCTGGTGAGGGAGATGGCACAGAATTAAATGGAACAAATCATTGACTCTCCTGCAAAGAAAGGCCTTAAAGGGTATTCATCACCCATCAACAGTTTAAGGGTTAATTGCAGGCTCCTCAATATTTAAACAAGCAGTTAAAAGAACATGTTATATATTAAAATTTGCAAATGTGCATGGAGATGGAAGTGTGTTGCTAGATGAAAAGTCACTAATAATGGCCACTAAGAACCTGTGACAAGGGCTGTTGATTCGGTTCGGCCCAAACTGAAAATCAGTTGAATTTCCCCCGATTCGGTGGTTTTTAGTTCTGGAGGAACCGAACTCAAAACTGGTGGGCAACCGGGGGGGCCGAATTCAGCGAGTTCGGGAGTTCGCGAATAAATTCGGCAAATTCGGGGCCGTCAGTAAGCAGCATAACCGTCAGTAAGCAGCATTCTCCTCCCCCGGCCAATCGGTGGCCAAGCTGGGTCTTCTTCTGGCCAATCAGTCAGGATTGAGTACTGGAGGAATCAGCTGATGTGCGGCCCGGCCAGGGAGAGAGAGAGAGAGAGCGAAATCCTCGTGTGTGTGTGCGGGGGGATGCTTGTGCACATTCGCTCCTTTCTGTGGCTGCAGGGGGCGTATTTTTTGGGGTACAGACACAAACTTTCACTGGAGCTTCAGATGAAGCTTCTTAAGATACCCCCCAAGTTTTGTAAACATTGGGTCTCCCCCCCTTTTTCTTTCCATGGCTGCAGGGGGCGCATTTTTGGGGGTACAGATCCCAAAATTTGAGCGGAGTTTCAGACCAGTGTTCTTAAGATACCCCCCAAGTTTTGTAAACATTGGGTCAGGGGGTCTTGAGATATGGGCTCTCCCCCTTTTCCCTCCCCCCTTTTCCATTTATGTGGCTGCAGGGGGCGCTTTTTTGGGGATATAGCCCCCAAACTTTTAGCATAGCTTCAGTCAATTATTCTTAAGATACTACCCAAGTTTTGTAAAGATGGGTTCAGTGGGGGCAGAAATATCGCCTCCCCCCCTTTTGTCTTTCCATGGCTGCAGGGGGCGCATTTTTGGGGGTGCAGATCCCAAACTTTGAGCGGAGTTTCAGACCAGTGTTCTTAAGATACCCCCCAAGTTTTGTGAACATTGGGTCAAGGGGTCCCGAGATATGGGCTTTCCCCTTTCCCCTTTCCCCTTTTCCCTATTGGGATGAATGGATCAGCCGATCCTGTGCATCATCTCCAGAGCAAAACGTCCCGTGCCTAATTGGAATCATCTTGGATTACAAGTCGTCTTCAGCCCCTCTTAATGGAACAGAAGACAGCCACAGTAAGACCCCTTTGGGGACTTTAATCTATAATTTTTCTCCTGTGTATGTGTGTGTGTATGGGGAAAAGCAGAGTCTGTGTGTGTGTGGGGAGGGAGCAATTTCTGTGGGTGGGGGGGAAGCCAAAGGGGGCTTTCGTCGGTTCTGCCTGGGGTGTGTGTTCCCCTCGAGTCTCTCGCTCCCTGGTTTGAGGGGGGAGATTTCAGTTGTGTGTTGCAAAGGTGTTGTTTAACAAGGTTGTGTTGTTTTGCAGTTGTTTTGCAGTTGCTTTGCAAATTTCTCAGCTGTTGTCGGGGCTGGGAGCTTTGTGCGTGGGCGGCAAGCTCTGCTGAGAGATGCACATTAAGGGTGGGGGGACCCCTTTCAGGGCCCATATCTCAGCCCCCCCTGACCCAATCTTTACAAAACTTGGGGAGTCTTTCAATAAACGTCCTTTGAAGCTCTGCCAAAAGTTTGGGACCTCTAACCCCAAATATGCCCCCCCCAGAGCCGCGGAAAGGCGCGATTGTGTTTTTAATGGCTTTATTCGGCCGAATTTTTTTTCGAACTTTGAATTCCCGCCGAATTGAACGGATCCGAAGTGGGGGAGTTCGGACTTCGGCATATCCCGAATCTAAACGGGCTGAATTCGGCCGAATCCGAACTATACCAAAAAAAATTTAATTCAACAGCCCTACCTGTGACACCTGAGAACCATGCTTCAGGAATCCAGCATTCCTGTGACCAAGAAATATGCATTTTGGCCCAAAGAACCAGCAATTAATATATTTTGAGAATTCAGCATATAGGCACGGCCCTGAAAGAATAGAAAGCAAGCATGCTTTCCCCAGAATTATATACAGACAAATTGAACTTCAGTATTCATGTTGTAGGGTTGCCAATTCCAGGTTGGGAAATTCAAGGAGATTTGGGGGTGGAAACTGGGGAGGGTGGGGTTTAGGGAGGGGAGGGACCTCAGTGAGGTATAATGCCATAGAGCTCACCCTCCGAAGCAGCCATTTTCTCCAGGGGAACTGATCTCTACAGTCTGGAGGTCAGTTGTAATTCTGGGAGATCTCCTGGAGGTTGGCAACCCTAATTAATATTATAGTATCTCAGAAAGCCATTCCATAAATAACAGTCCCATATTCAAGTACCAGTAGCACTGTTATGTTTCAACACCGCTTGGTCAAGTTGTTGGTTAAGTTATTTGGATGCTTACAATAATAAGGATGGACAAATATTAGGGTTGCCAGGTCCCTCTTCGCCATCAGCGGGAGGTTTTTGGAGCGGAGCCTGAGGAGGGTGGGGTTTGGGGAGGGACTTCAATGCCATAGAGTCCAATTGCCAAGGCGGCCATTTTTTCCAGGGGAACTGATCTCTATCAGCTGGAGATCAGTTGTAACAGCAGGAGATCTCCAGCTAGTGCCTGGTGGTATGCAACCCTAACAAATATGTATGTGTTGAGATACGGGGCCTAATTACATCATACATGCAAATGTGTATTATGAAATCCTGGCAATTGCTTCTTCTATGTGACTCTGAGAGGGGATGATATGAAGTGGGGAAGTAGCAAAGGGAACAAGAGGTACTTAACTACTCCCAACCACTGCCAAAACAGGCATTTCATTAGTGTGGGTCTCCAGATCCAGAAAAAAGCAATGGGAGGGGAAGTTATAGTGGGAAAGTGATAAGGCAGGAGTTCAGCAACCCCTCATCATTTGTTTGCTCCAGTGTGGTGTAACGCTTAAGCGCGTTGGACAAGAATCTTGGAGATCCAGGTTCAAAACCCCACTCTGCCATGGAATAGGGTTGCCAGGTGCCCAGTGGTGGATGGCAAACCCCCGGTAATTCACCCCTCTGCCCGCTGACCACCTGAGGGTCGGTGGGCAAATATGCACGCGTGCATACACACCGCGCGCACGGCACGGCCGGTTTACAACTGGAAGTGCCACCTTGCGAGGGGCCTTATGTCACTCAAACTCTTGGTTTGAGTGGTAAAGGGCTGCTTTACCACTCAAACTAAGAGGTATAAGGCCCCTCACGAGGCAGCACTTCTGGTTGCAAACTGGAAGTGCCGCGCGCAATCCCGACCTCAGCCCCATAGCCTCCCACCGGAAAAGAGGGGGGACCTAGCAGCCCTAGCCATGGAAGCTTGCTGGGTGTCTTTGGGCCGGTCACTCACTCTCAGCCTAACCTTCTGCACAGAGTTATTATGAGGAGAAAATGGAGGAGAGAACAATGTAAGCAACTTTGGGGAGAAAGGTAAGGTTTAAATTAAGTAAATAAATATAAATAAATAGATCTCCCCCCCTGAACCTTTTTTCCTTTGAAGGAGGGGCTATCATTGGGGAGAAACGTGGGATATAATATCCAAGTTAATAAATTTCCTTGCATACGATTCCATGAGGGTTGAAGGGGATAAAGGACAAGGTAGTTTTGATAATCTACCTTACTAGACAGACAACTCCTGTATCCATAAGTATCACAACCAATCAGGGGCTAATTGGCTGCATTAAAGAAATCATGGGGATAGGAGCAGTAGGAGATCATAATAGCTCAGGAAACATAAATCCAGCCATAGTACACCAGTCATTACTGGGGCATTTCCATATTGCTGCTCATAGATGGGGCAAAAGAAAATAAGATGATGCCAACACAAAACAGTCTCAGATTTTCCCTCCTGTGGTTATTCAGTATTTATGCAGAAAACTTGTGATCATGGTAGGGTGGTGGTCTACAGTTATGGGAAAGTAACCACACTGTGAGATTTCTATTGACTTCCAAATATGCACATCCTTAGTTCAAGGTGGATCTCTTTGGGCATAATTCAAGCCAGCACAGGGGGCCACATTATAAGTGGGCTATGATTTCATTCATAAACAGCATATCGTGGGTAACCCTTGGGCTTTTAGAGTTTTGAAGAATAATCTTCAGGACCTGAAAAGACCATTTTAACAGCTTCCAACAGAGGCAATATGCTGCCTTGGTGATGTGACAAAGATCAGTGAAATGCCAAATGTTCTGTTTTTAGAGGAGAACAAATAGCCACCCTTGTTGGGGAAGATAAAAGGGCTCTTCTCCTCGAGGTCTGACGGGAAAGAACTTATATCAGCCAACAAGACAGAAGTGAATTTATCATGGAAGGCCGCTCTGGGCCAAAAAATCAGACAGACAGAAAGTTAAGGACTGCTATTTGTTCCCCCAAGAAAGAAAGGGGGGATGCTTTAAAATACACAATAGAGAAATCTTTCAGGGTCCATGTCAGAGATAAAAATAACCCTCAAACTAGAGCCCTGGCTAGAAAGATTCTTACCACAGTCTGGATGAAATTGCTTTCCGTGAGCTACAAAACCTATCATTGTAAACATAGTTGGAGTTACTTGAAGTATTTAGCCTGGAGGGGGTTAGGAGATTGAAAAGCAAGTGTTTGTATGCCGGTGACAACTAGTGTGGTTGAGTTGACAGAAAGTGGAGAAGTGACTTTGAAGCTGCTGCGCTCCTGTTTTATTCTACTGGAGCCAAGTAAACCATCCTTTGTGGCAAAACGTGGTCCTCTAAGAGGGAGTTAGCTTGATTCTGAAATCAGGATTCGAATCAGGGTTGTTCACAGATTCACTGCATGACCTTTGCGGAAATCACAGACAGCAGTGTTATTTTTCACAGCTATTGCCTTTGCTGTGACTATTCTAGAGCATTACACCAGTGTCTTCCAGTGTATCTTAGGATTGCCAATCTCCTGGTGGTGGCTGGAGATCTATTACAACTGATCTCCAGCGGATAGAGATCAGTTCACCTGGAGAAAATGGCCGCTTTGGCAATTGGACTCTATGGCACTGAAGTCCCTCCCCTCCCCAAACCACCCTCAGGCTCCGCCCCAGAAACCTCCCACTGGTGGCAAAGAGGGACCTGGCAATCCTAGTGAATCTGCATTTCACACATGGCACAACTATAATGGGAAACACCACTGCAAACACAACAACTGGGTAAAGCATGGAGCAACTCAGAGTTTTGGCTTACAGAGATGCTGGGACAAGACACTAAGCAATAATTATGAATTTGTGGATGGCGTTTTGCTTGAGTTCAGCCAATAGGGCTGTCATGACCTGACTTCAGGGCTACGCCCCCAACCCACTTTGGTTTAGCAGCCCACCCCCAAAAGTAGGCTGTAGCTACAGACTGTCTGCTGGGCGCACCTCCATATTTGTTCTCAAATCCCGTATAAGGCATTGCATTTCTAAACCCAATTAGAGCCTAAAAACAATCCGTCGCTTTCAGATAGTATGCATTTGTCTCCCATTTCTAACTTAAGAATTTAGGACAGAATGTTCTGAGAAACCTTTGTGAGTTACTAGGTTGGGGAAGTTGGGCTGCAAAGCCCACAGCTGGGATTTCCCTCTAGAATAATCAAACACAAAACACAATTAAATGGCACTGAATCACCTGATTGATAATTACTTAATTCGACAACCATTAGGACCCCCCATGCCTTCTGATTATCCAGTTTTAATCCACTGTGCTGCAGCTGCCACCTTCAGCTGACTAATTATCAGTGTTTTAACCCCATTAAGCACCTATTTTCTATTTCCCCAACAGAATACGGACCACTCTGGACTGCAGAACTGCTTCCACAATTAATTCTGGCAGTGTGTTCTATTCGCTGCTCTCTTTTCCAGTCCCTTGTTAATTTATGCAGAAAAGAGGTATTCAGCCACACTTTGGTCCAAGCAGCAAAGTGGTATGTTCTGAAATACCAGGCTAGATCGAACCAACAATGTTTTTTTTAAACCATTTCACCTGATTCCACTCTTTATTACATGTCCCATCCCACATGGCTAGGGTTGCCAACCTCCAGGTACTATCTGCTATTACAACTGCTACCTGCTATTACAACTGATCTCCAGCCGATAGAGATCTGTTAACCTGGAGAAAAATGGCCACTTTGGCAAATGGACTCTATGGCATTGAAGTCCCTCCCCTCCCCAAACCTCACCCTCCTCAGGCTCCACCCCCAAAACCTCCCATTGGTAGCAAAGAGGGACCAGGCAACCCTACACATGGTTTTTGTGTACGCAGGTCCCATGTTCCCCAGCAAAGCTTTTTCGCCAATCAAAGGGGACTCCTGCCTCCCTTTTTCATCAGTGCAAAAGCTGGTTAAACCTGGTACATCATGCATGAGCATGAACTAAAAAAAGAAAGCTGTCTTACATTTTAAAATGGATTGTTTAATTAATAAATGCTCAACTAATCAGCCTTTAAATTTTACCAATTTGAACTGCAATCCCAAGCAGAGGCACACTGCTAAGCCCATTGACTTAAATGGAGTTGAAAGGATATAACTCTGCTTAGGGTTGCACTATTAATATATTCTCCCCATTAATTTTCATAATTTTCCTTGGTGCTCTTGGGTAGAAATCTTTGCCATAATTCTAAAGTCAGTTGCTATCAGACAGCCCACTGACAACAGATGGCAAGCAAATGGCTTCAGGATTCCAAAATCGAGAACTAATTTTCATGCATTTTCTATGTAGACTAGGAAAGAAAATAGTTTGACAGAGACACTGTCCGCTTCAGTCCACTGTACCGAGCCAAAATATACCCAGCACCTCTAAACTGATCTTCCCATGTTATCCAGATTATAGTATAGCAGATTGAAAGGGGCAGGCAACCTGCATTGACTCTTACAAAAATTATATGATTGGTTGTTTGTAGATGTGTGTGTACATTGTATTGTGACCACTGAAGAAGGCCCTATGGGCTGAAACACGTATGGTCTTGGTGGTTTTTATAGTGCAACCAATTGAAGTGTTTTATGTGATTCCTTATACGTATGAAATTGACCTTTTGAGGCTTACGTTTTTAACGCTTTTGAAGTGCAATAATAAAGATATATTTATAATATTATTTTAAATTATTGAGGATACATCTGAACAAGGGACTTCCACCTGGGCTCACACAATAAATGCAGGAAAATCGCAATCTTTTCAAAACTATGAGACGAAATTCAAAGAGAAGATAAAACAGCAGCGTATCCTATTGGACTGCTCATTCCACAGCGGATCTCGCCATTTAATGTTTAGCCACCTGCCAGAATAATAATGATTTTATCTTATTCTTTTATGCCGGCTGTACGACGTGTTTTACTATTTCAAGATGCCAATAAAGGCATTGTATTGTATTAAAAAAACAGCAGAATAATTTTTTTAAATGGCACAATGGTAGGAGTAGACAAACTCAAGGCCTTTTCCAGCATATAGACAGATCCACACTGCCATCATGTGGTCACAGGTCAGCCATTCTGAATTTTGGAGGGGGGAAAGAACTGGGTTTTTTCCAGGGAACAGCCCAAATGCAGCCTACTTTGGTTTTTTTCTGCTTTAAAGTAATGACGTGCTGTTCCGTGATTATTTGCTGTGCAAACCGACCTGATGCCCAGTATGAACTACAAGATTCATGCACAAACGTACTTCACTGTTCCAGTCGGTCTGGATCTTTGCTACCTGTGAAAGGAATCATGTGCAATACATATGGGTTGCCAAGCTCCAGATTGTGGATGGAGATCTCCCACTATTACAACTGATCTCTGGGCAACAGAGATCAGTTCACCTGGAGCAAATGGCAGCTTTGGCAATTGGACTCTATGGCATTGAAGTCCCTCCCCTCTCTAAGCCTCGCCCTCCTCAGGCTCCACCCTCAAAATCTTCAGGTATTTCCCAACCTGGAGCTGGCAACCCTAGCAATATAGGATGACTAAAAATGTTCTAATATGCAATGAACAATTAGAGCCTGACCAGAATCAAGGAAGTCCCATGAGGGATACAAAAAGACTTACATACACAAATATGTGCAAAGACTTCTAATATTTATATTTCTAACAGAAGTCCTACCCCTATTCTGTATCATGAACTACACCTCTCATGCCAGCATGGTGTAGTGGTTGACGTGCCAGACTAGGATGTGGGAAACCCAGGTTCGAATCCCCACTCTGGCATGGAAACTTGCTGGATGACTTTGGGCCAGTCACATACCCTCAGCCTAATCTACCTCACAAGGTTGTTGGGAGGATAAAACGGAGGAGAGGAGAACGATGTAAGCTGCTTTGGGTCCCCATTGGGGAGAAATGTGGGGTATAAATAAAGTAAATAAATAAATACTCATTCCCCACAGAGTGGTTTGTTGAGCAGACCGAGGGGTTATCCTGAGGGCTGAAACCACCTCCCCAGGGTGAATAAATATCAGCTTTACAATTTGATACTGCCATCTGAGTAGGAACCAGAAGACAAACCCAAGTGATGAAGAAGGATTTCAGTCACTTACTGGAGATCCAAAGCAGTGAAGTGCCTGTCCAATAAAGACAACTAGGAGGAGGTTAAAAGCAACAGTTCTTTATTTCCCTAAACACAGACCTGGGGTGAAATAACCCACAGACAAGATGCAGGGTTACTCACCAGAGAAACAAAGGAAGCTCAGTATCATTTATGCATTCGCATGGGGCAGGCCCATGGCTGCTGACAAGCAGATTGATACACAAAAGCACCAATGCACATTAGGTGTCTACTTCACTCTAATTAGCATAGCCGATAGATATTGCCCGAAGGCGTCTCTAAGCAAGTGCTAGGTCTTGTGATCTTGGAAGTAGAAAACACATTCCAAAGGATGAAGGTAATTCAGAGCTCTCTACTGGTGAGAGGCCGTACCAGGCACAGAGAGCATGATTTGTTGGTTCATGACTCCCGGATGCCAACTTCCCCAAAGCTTCCATGTATGTGCATATGAGTACATAGTATTTTATACCAGCCCTTATATCTGGGCATTACAGCAGCTTACAACATTACATTGCTCTCTCCTCCTCAATTTTATCCTCCCAAAACAACCACCTAATGAAGAAGGTTAGACTGAAACAACTGGCCCAAATTCACCCAGAAAGCTTCCATGGCAGATGAGGATTCGAACCTGTCTAGTGGGGGTAAAACAGAGATAAATGAAGTTACAGTGAAAAGAACAGTGACAGGGGCCCCGAGAAGTGAGATGGTTATACTCGGTAGAGTGAGGAATCATTTCACAGAAGAAAAGGAAGGCCAGCCACTCCAGAGCCGGGGCTGCTAGGAGATGTGGTCTCTCTGAAATTCCATTACAGCAATTCTGAATATGTTCCTAAAAAATACTTGGCTTTCTGGTTCATATAATGTCATAATGATCAGTGATTGTTTCAGCGAGAATACAAGGTTTAACATTAAAGGACTTCTGCAAATGTGGTTCCCAAAGCAGTCTCTGAGAGAGACCAGCGTGGTATAGTGGTTAAGAACGGTGGTTTGGAGTGGTGGAGTCTGATCTGGAGAACCGGGGTTTGATTCCCCTCTCCTCCACATGAGCAGCGGAGGTTAATCTGGTGAACTGGATTTGTTTCCCCACTCCTACACACGAAGCCAGCTGGGTGACCTTCGGCAAGTCACACTCTCTCAACCTCACCTACCTCACAGGGTGTCTGTTGTGGGGAGGGGAAGGTTAGGCGATTGTAAGCCGGTTTGATTCTCCCTTAAGTGGCAGAGAAAGTTGGCACATAAAAACCAACTCTTCTTCTTCTTCTCTGGATGTCTGAACTACTGAACATTGACCACACATGTGCTGAAGTTCAAAGAGGCTCTCTCGTCACATATCAAGCCAGAGAATAATTTTTTTGCACAAGGTGTGTGTGTGCTCAACTGTAATACAGATGAGCTTTATGAACGGTTCAGATTAATATTTCAAAAACAAATAATTACAGACCAACAATATAATGAGGCCAGCCCTGAAATCTCTCAAACAAATCAACACGGGACCCTAGCTCCCAGACTGTGCCTCCAAGCCTGAACCTCAGACTAAATACTATTGAGAACTTTTCATATCCTTCTCCATGGGCTCCATTTTAACAGAGGAGGATGTACTTGCTGGGAAATGCTGTTTCAGGTAGCTTCTGGCATTTGATTTCTTTGCTTTCTTTTCAGAACTGCCTAGATGGTAATGGCCATCCACCTAAAAACTTTCTTCCTCAGACCACGGTATTTTATCTCAGGTTGCCTAAATTAAAAGGATTATTTACTAAAAAAAATAAAAAAGCACACGTACAGTAAAATGCTTGAGTCTCATATTGTTTGTATCTTTTGTCCTGACAAAATGTCTGTATCACACTGGGCAAGGAAAGTGAGGCCATATATTAGTATTTCCAGCATTCTCCCATGGCCCTTCGGATTTTCACTCTGCTACTGGGCCACCAGACCACATGATCAATCTTTTCTTCAATCTAGAAATATGTTCCCTTCATCGGTTCCTCAACCAGTTACATCCTTAAGGGAATTCTCCGCACTGTGTATGTGTGTGTTTGTGTATGCGTGTGTTTGTGTATAGAACACAAGCACACAAAGATGATGTAATGATATAGCTACATTTCTTATAGAGCCAAGAAGGAATCTTTACTGTAAGGATTTCCTCACTTCCATTGGGGGGAAATCCCACATGGAAGCACCCATCGTTATTTATCATGCAGTAGTCTGTAATACTCTGGCTTTTTAATTTGAGCGTGTTTGACCAAAGTAATTGTATGTAATACATTCCTAACATGGAAAGAATCTAGCTCTAAAATACCCATCTCTATTACATTTAAGACACCCTCCCCTAATCAACCATCATTTTATGCTATCTTAATTCCTGAAACTTTTGGGTCAAACAGGCCATTTGTTTAGTGATATTTCAGGCAATCCTCCCTTTTGGTTGCAGACAATTTGTATTCTGCTTCCATCTTTATTCTTGTTTGCACTGCACCAATAATTCACAAAGAGTTAGCTAAGTACTAAGGTCTTTTACTCATTCACTGTATTTATCATCCTTTGAAAGCCAAATTAACTCACACCGTTACAGTATTTTAGCACACCCTTTTCAAAAAAACCCAGGTTATCAAGATTCAGGAAGGCAGCTCTTACCATCTGTCTTGTTTAGCAGATTGTATGAGACTTCTAAATGAAGAAGTCTTTATTTGCATGTAGGTGTGGTTTTTATATCACTTTATTAACATTGTTAAAGAGTGAGGGTTTTTTTGTGAAATTAATTATTACTCTTATCAGATGATGACATGATATTACTCCAGTAGATGCACCTGTCCATTCACAACTAATTATAGCAATTAAAATTTCATGGTTCTTCCCAAAACTACACCTCATTAACTTTAATTACTTTTGAAATGCAGCTGCTCAGAGATGACCAGGTAGGTTCATATTTGTTCATTCCTTCCTTCAAAAATAATCTCAGGAGACAGGATATGATCTGCTGATTTTCTCCATCAGTTTTCACTTTGCCTGTGTTGCCGTTTGGCAGGGGGGGAGGGTTGCACCAAACATTATTTTATTTTTTTATTTTATTACACTTTTACCCCACCCTCTTCAGCCTGAAGGCCAGGCTTAGGACCTTTTTCCTTTCCCCCTTTTTAAGGAGTGTTGATATTTTTGTCTTTAGAGCAGATTTTGAAAAGATGAACTTTTTGGAAAGACGGACCCCAGACTGAACCAGTGTATTCTGTAATGAATGAATCAGTAATGGAGTCTTCTCTTGTTGACTCACTCTGATCCAGCATAGAGAGACAGAAGCAGATATAAGGGAATCTGGATAGATTCCATCTCCCCTGCCCCCTTTCTCCTCCTCCTTGAATCAGCTGCTCACACACATAGCTTTGGATTGTCCACTCAAACTGTCAGCAGCTCTCTCCAGGGTCTCTGGCAGAGGTCTTTCACATCACCTAATGCCTGGTCCTTTTTAACTGGAGATGCTAGGGATTGAACCTGGGACCTTCAAGCATTGAGCTACAACCCCTCTGACATTGAGCTACAACCCCTCCTGAAGCCAAAAGAAATGCCAAAAGATGCAACTAGAGCTTTTGTATGTAGAAATATTGGTGTTAAAATAGTAGTTAGAAATATAAATGCTTACACTTTCCCAGGAGAATTTTAAAAGAAAATACATATAACTTGTTCTGGCAAAACAGCGGAAGCGTAGCTCCATGTGTGACTAACCGCTTAAGGAAGAACCTTGAAGTGCATCGAGAATTTTTCATTATACTTCTAATTGCAGAAGCAATAGCACATTAAAACATTTAAGTGTTTCTTTTTGCTTTGCTTCTGGCTTCTTCCTCTGAATGACAACTCTGGCAGTGTACATTCCATACCATGACATGAAGGGCTTAAAAAAAAAAACCAATCACACTTTGTCATGATGTGTCTAGTTTTCTGGCCATTCGACCAAAGGCACCTTTGTCTTAAACAGTGCAGTCTCTGCAGAGTTGCTCCTGTCTAAGCTGAGAGGTTTTAGTAAATGCACCAACCAAAAATGAACCAAAATCCTCCTTACACACATACCTTTTATGAATTGTGTTACTTTAATGATAAGCAGCTTTAAGCATAATATACACAGAAATGGCTCACAAATTTCCTAAGTAAATAAATCCTTCAAGGGACCATCCATAGTCATGCTTTTGTTAATTCCTTTCCCTCACTGTGCCAAACTGTGCCCAGTGTGAAGTGATACTAACAGCAATTCTGTGCGGAGTCACTGGCCAAGCTGACTGAAATCAAATCCATGGAGAGGCACTGCATATTTCTCTCCCTTTCCCAAATGCTGCTACCTACTAACTAACAATGGAGGTGAAAGCGAACCCAAGAATTCAACAGGTAAGTCAGTGTTTATGTTGTAAAGGGATAGTCTTCTGTCAAGGGACAAAAAAGCCAAGAAGATCAGGTACATATAGTCTCTAGAAGACCCCCGGCAAGAGGTAGATCAAGAAGATGGGCTCTCTGGATGAAAGCTGTGCTCCGTTTATGCTGTTAGCTTCATCAGTTGCTTGATCTCCAAATAACCTAGACAAAGTATCTCTACAGTCAAATCTATCCTCGTTCTTCTTATGCCAACTCATACAATGAAAATATCAATAATGAAAAACAGTAGAAAATAGTAATACATACAATGTTTTCCATATGTTTTTTCCTTAAGAGTCCATTTCTACTGCATCGCTCTCAGCGTAGGCTGCCTAACTAGAAGTACATAGTCTATTAACTAGTAACAACAGGTGCAGCCAATACAGAAATTGAAAAGGATAGTAACAGCATTAAAATGATACCAACATTATCAAGAAGAGTAGCTATTCCTACAATTATATAAAGCAGCTCAAGTCTAAGTCTACATTTAGCCCAGCAGGATGGACAGTCTGAAGCAAATGTATAAACCTAGCCTCTTGTAAATTTTGCTTACCAGTTAAGAGTGTCACTAATCCTCACACTGGCTCTAAATTCAATCTAGAGCAGTATACCACTTGTAATTCTAAGAATATGGTTTATGCCATCATGTGTCTCTGCCAAAAGTTATATATTGGCAAAAGTATAAGACCCATACGTACCAGGACCACAGAACACCGATCCAGGATAAGGATGCTAGTGATTGAAGCACCACTGGTCAAACATTTTCTTGAGAAGGGACACACTGAGGATGATGTATTATTCTTTGTTCTTTGGCAATATAAACCACGGCCTTCCACAGAATTGGCATGCATAAACTACGCCTACAACAAGTGGCCAGGTTTATACATTTGCTTCAGACTGTCCATCCTGCTGGGTTAAATGTAGACTTAGATTTGAGCTGCTTTCTATAATTATAGGAATAGCGGCTATTCTTGATAATGTTGGTATCACTTTAATGCTATTACTAACCTTTTCAATTTCTGTATTGGCTGCACCTGTTATTACTAGTTAATAGACTATGTACTATGACTTCTAGTTAGGCAGCCTATGCTCTAGGAATTTCCCCAGTCTCTATGGTCTTTACCATAGGAAAATTGGCTTGCCTTCATTTGTTTCAATGCTGCAAAATATCTTTTGGTCCCATATCTGTGCTGCTTTGAACCTGTCTCTATTTCTACATGTGGCTAAATGTGTACCCAAAACACTAGCACCTACCTTGTCAGCTTTGTTGTGTAGCTTCCAGATGTGCAGCCAGGTGAAAAAACCAGCTGATGGTGCCTGATTCGGAGCAATATACCAAAGAAGCCCAGACAGGTAACCTTCCCTCCCCCTCAACCTACCTGTAATGACTTTAAGAAGAGCCATTAAATATGTTTTATAACACGTCTCAGAGTAAGGTAGAGCTTGTAATATAGCATGCCTTGATAAAAGATGGCTTTATAAGCCATGAGATGTGCAACAGGCTTAGGTGAGAATATATCTCCAGCGATATATATTAGCAGTAATTATATCTGACCCACAGTAAATTTTGGAGTGTGGGTAGGCAACTATTCCTGCCATGAATAAAATGTTTATCAGCTCCAGTGTCATTTGGCTGTATGTAATCTTGAGGGCAAATAGAACTGTCACTAACATTTACTGTCTGGACTAAAACACATCCTAGAATTTAATTTATGGCACTTTGAATGGTGCTTTCTGTTGCTATGCAGTTTGGATTTGCTACTGGCAATGGCTGTAGCAACATAGCTCCAGCTGCCCAAATTTAACAAAAATCCCTGAAAACGGGATCTTTCAGGGAGGGGTTAAAGGCATTGCCTTTGGAGATTTCTTTCTTATGGTGATGGTTGGCCTGGAAACATAAAGACTCATCAATCCCAAACACTGTTACTATTGCTTATGCTTTATCTTATGTAGTTCACAGGATTGATCCCCAAGGTCTTAGCACTGCTTTTCACTTTGCAAGTGAATTTTTTTCTTATTATTGTTGCTGTGCTGTTATACTTTTAACGATGAAATTATAATAATGAAAAATAAAATTTAAAAAATGAACAGTGGTCTTTCTGCAAAGCAAAAACAGTATTTTATCCCCCCAACTGATAATTAACCATTGTTTCATGGATGCCGTTGCCTGCAGTGGAGAGAATGGGAAGTAATTAGGCTGGGAGAATAATGAACAAAGGGGAAACTGCAAAAAGAACAAGTTATTTCCATTTGAATAAACATGGCAGGGGTGGGGAACATCAGGCCCGGGGGCCATTTAAGGCTCATGAAATCATTTGGTATGGCCCTTTGTGGGTCCGGCAGATCTCTAGCTCAGAAGGATCTAAGACTGGCGATCCGCCCCCTCCCACAGACAGGAATAGCCTCTATTCAAGGCAAATGTGAGTTTATTTTGCCGAGAAAAGGAACCTTTCCCCCCCCTTGCAGAAGAGTCATTAGCTATGGAGCTGCTAGGACCACCCAAGAAACTTCTGCCCCTTTCCCACCTGGATCATGGAGAAACGTATTCCCTCTGTACTACAAGAGGGCTGGGGGCAGAAGTGGAGACAATGGAGGGGTTAAAGGGGGCTGGGCCAGAATGTGCGGCGGGGGGGGGGAGTTCTTAGCCAGTTTGTCCTCATTTCATCCCTGCAGGCGGAGGTAGCAGGAGCAGGCTGTAGAATCCCGCCCCGACCATGCGGAGCAGGAGCAACTCCAGCGTGTGGCTAGACAGCTACACCCAGCTGGTGCAACAGACCATCCTGTGCCACCAGGTGGGCAAGTGCACCACCGGTTGGATGCCTGCCTGCTTGCCCACACCGGGGGGGGGGTCATCTGGGGCAGCTGCTTCTTGGGGCTTGGTCAGCTAATTTTTAAGTTGATAATTTTGTATGGCCCGCGAATGATGTTATAAATATCCAAATGGCCCTTGGCGGATAAAGGGTTCCCCACCCCTGCTTTACAGTCAGTTATAATAATGTCTGAACTGATTGAAACATACATTCTTGTTGGCCAATGACAGTTTTATAACCAACAGGCTTGTCCCTCGCACCAAGGCAGGAGAAGGTTTAAATATTTATTATTCAGCTGAATAACAGGCTCTGGTCCAAAGCAGAAGCGGTTATTTTCAGTGCTGCACAAGATTACTTGCCAAACTATCAGTCATTTCAGTCGTCATTGTCTCCTCCCCACACGTCATTGTCTCTCCACCTCGGACATACAAAGTCATGTTAAGCCCCCATCACAGGCTTTCATAGGATGCATGATCACAAAAGGGAGGCAATTCTCCCCTTGATGGTGTGCAAGTTACTATGCTAATGAAGTTACTCTTAGCTTTGGCCTTGGCCAAAGCAACTACCTCATCAGCAGGCTAATAGAACAATCAGTGCTTAGAGCAGAGCACTGGCGGAGACTGTGGATACAGGGCACTTTCTTATCTCTTGTTTCCTACAAGCACATCAAAAGTCCGTGAATCCACAGCTCATTGCATCTACTTCAGAAAGCTGCTCTCATCATTTTCATCAACCCTTAGCTCAGGCCCACGCTCTTGACACAGAGAGAGGCTGACAGACTGACAGAGAGAGCTTAATCAACCGACCTAACAGGCAGAGACAGAATTCTAACTGTCAAGAGTTGTCCCGGCATGCAACTCCTTATTTAGTTTGCTGTTCCTTTCTCACTGAGATTCAAGGCAGATTACAAAATATATAAAACAATTCATCCAGACCACATAGGACATCTAATAAACAATGCAACTAGGATTACAGAATTGGAAGACAATGTAAAAACAAAAAACTGTCTGAAAGCCATGGCATACTATAATGCAGAAAATGGATTCCAGTGGTAGAAGATAATTCCATAAAATCTATGTGATATAATAAACATCGCACTAAATAACAGTCTAAGGATAACAACTCCAGGATGGGAAATTTCTCAAGATTTGGAAATGGGACCTGTAGAGGGTAGGGTTTGGGAAGGGAATTCAATGGGGTGTATATGGCATAGAGTCCACCAGCCAAAGCAACCATTGTCTCTGGAGGCCTACAGATTGGTTTAATTCTGGGAGATCTCCAGGCCTCACCGGGAGGGTGGCAACTCTAAGTCCTATTGCCTTATAAACGTGTCCACCTGAATTCTTCTCCATTATACTACAGTTGTGAATGTCTTATACATGCTCATTATATATTTTATAGTATATAGTGATAGTGATAAAGTTTATTGTCTGCGGCCGAAGGCCATCACAATCCACCATACAAAACATTAAAATAACATAAAATATCATAAAATGACATTAAAATAACTTTAAAACAGTCTGACCCACAAGAAACTAGTATTTAAATATGTTACATTCCCTGATGAGAAACAGCTTTAACTCGGATTTTCTTAGCTGCTAAAGCAAAGAGTGACACCTTGTAGGTAACATCAGGATTGGCATCTGATGGGAGAAAGAGCAGCTTCTCTGAATCTGGAGAGAGATTTAGGCCCTTTAGAATCGCTCCAAGGAATTTAAGTCTGGGCTCTTTGTAAAGAGGATAGAATAAGGTGTAATGAGTTACGTCCTCTGGAGCGGCTCCACAAATACATAGGGAAGAGGCCCATGGTGTTCGGGAGTAACGTCCAGCTATCCAAGCTGTTGGCATGGTTTGAAACCGGAGGGAGGTAAAAGCTATTCTGAGGTTATGAAAGGGGATACTGACCAGGTATTAGGCTCTGACATGATCCCTTTTAAACAGTTTATACCATGGTGCGAATTTAGACTGGGAGATTGTTTGCCTGTCTGATGCAGCATCACATTTGAACACTCAATCCCGAATGTTGGTTCCTGCTATGCGGACAGCCTGGGTGTCATCTGATACAGAGTAGCAATGCAGGATGTTGTTGCTGACCCAGGGTTAATTAAAAGGAACACCGATGCTCAGTAACAGAAAAGGCGGGAACCCGTGCTTATAGCAGGCTAGCTTGTCAGCATCACTGTGCATCATCAATTTTTGCAAAACACTGCCTGTGATGTAAGTTGGTGGTGTCACTGCTTTGCTTTCTCCACGATCTTAACAGGGCTAAGTGAACACGGACGTATAGTATATGTACACGATGACACATTTCGTTTAATAGTATTGGCCACGACGTTTTTGGGTTTTGCAATGGCGGAATTACGGTGTCTTTGTGTGTGTTAAGTGCCGTCAAGTCGCTTCCGACTCATGGCGACCCTATGAATGAAAGTCCTCCAAAATGTCCTATCTTTGACAGCTTTGCTCAGATCTTGCAAATTGAAGGCTGTGGCTTCCTTTATTGGGTCAATCCATCTCTTGTTGGGTCTTCCTCTTTTCCTGTTGCCCTCAACTTTTCCTAGCATGACTGTCTTTTCCAGTGACTCTTGTCATCTCATGACGTGACCAAAATACGATAGCCTCCGTTGAGTCATTTCAGCTTCTCGGGTCAGTTCAGGCTTGATTTGATTGATAACCCACTGATTTGTTTTTTGGGCAGTCCACGGAATCTGTAACACTCTCCTCCAACACCACATTTCAAAGGAATCTATTTTCTTCCTATCAGCTTTCTTCACTGTCCAGCTTTCACAACCATACATAGTAATAGGGAATACGATGGCATGAATTAATCTAGTCTATTAAACTATATGTTTAATATTTTTGGGAAAATTTAATTTTTAATGGGACCATTTAAAGGATTGGTTCTTGTAGGTTATCCGGGCTGTGTGACCGTGGTCCAAGACCACGGTCACACAGCCCGGATAACCTACAAGAACCAATGAACTCTGACCGTGAAAGCCTTCGACAACATTTAAAGGATACTTTTTGATCTAATTCCTTATATACACTTTTTATCAATTTTATATTAGGTATTGAATAATGTTAGATAGGATAAGAATATGTTAATTAAAATAGCAGGGATTAGTTTTGTTAGCAAAAGTTTACACAATTTATTTTCAGACGGAAGAGGGAGAGGGGGAAGTCAATTTATTGTTAATAATTGTATTATTTTTTGTAGTATTATTTTCTTTTAACATTGGATATTGTTTTAAATGTGGATATATTAAATCAAGAAAATAAAAATAAAAAAGAAAGTTTACACACTTTATTTTCAGACGGAAGAGGGAGAGGGGGAAGTCAATGTATTGTTAATTTAGTAATTTTATTATTTTTTGTAGTATTATTATTATAATGTTTTAACATTGGATATTATTTTAAATGTGGATATATTAAATCAAGAAAATAAAAATAAAAAAAAGAAAGTTTACACACTTTATTTTCAGACGGAAGAGGGAGAGGGGGAAGTCAATGTATTGTTAATTTAGTAATTTTATTATTTTTTGTAGTATTATTTTCTTTTAACATTGGATATTGTTTTAAATGTGGATATATTAAATCAAGAAAATAAAAATAAAAAAAAGGAAGTTTACACAATTTATTTTCAGACGGGAGAGGGAGAGGGGGAAGTCAATTAATTGTTAATTTAGTAATTTTATTAATTTTTGTAGTATTACTATTATAATCTTTTAACATTGGATATTGTTTTAAATGTGGATATATTAAATCAAGAAAACAAAAATTATTTTTTTTAAAAAAAGAATTAATGTAGTCTTGGTGGCCAGTGACACCTATACCGCGGTCAGTACGGTAGCCGCCCCTATACCACGGTCAGTACGGTAGAACGCAAGGCGTCCCTTTCCCCTCTTGCGCCGCCAGGTAGCAGTACACCACCTCGAAGAGAAAAAAAGGCGGACGCGCTGCGGTTTGCCCGCGTATCCCACTCGAGCCGCCGTACGAACATCCGTTACACGTCCCACTTCTCCTTCCGGCTCGTTCCCTCCGTCCCACAAGCCACCGCGGGCGGGCCGCCGCCGCCTGACCCTCCGCGCTCCTAAGGGCGCGTTAAGCGCGGCGTTTCCCGGCGCCGCCCGCTAGGTGGCGCTGCTCGTCGAGCCGCCACGGCCGAGGCCCTCCGCTTGCCCAGCCTCCTGCGCACCGGCCCAGAGCCACCGAGTGCCACGTCCTCCGTGTGGCGGCGAAGGGAAGGACCAGGCCGCCGCCGCCGCCGCCGCCGGGCTTGAGCCATGGGCTCGTCGCAGAGCGTGGAGATCCCCGGCGGGGGCACCGAAGGCTACCACGTCCTGCGAGTACGAGCCTGAGTCAGAGCCGGGGAAGGGAGGCGGGTGGGAACGCATGGAGGAGGGATAGGGGGTGGCTCGGGAGCGTCCAGTGGGGCTTGGGCCTGGTGGTGGGGCTGGGGGTGTCCGGTGCTTGGGTGGGTTCAAGTGGCTGCAGCGGCGGGGCGGGGAGCACGAGGGCCCTTCCTTAGGCCTGAGCAAGAATGGCTGCTTTCCTCTCCTCCACCCCCATCTCTGCCTGAAGACTCGCCCCACCCTTGGGAAATGTTAAAGGCGACGACTTCATCTAATTCAATGGATCAATGTTGAAAGGATGAAGTATTTAACAATTGAAGTATATAGGATGACAATAGGTCATAGGTCAAAGGACAATAGGTCGAAGGCTTTCACGGTCAGAGTTCATTGGTTCTCGTAGGTTATCCGGGCTGTGTAACCGTGGTCTTGGCATTTTCTTTCCTGACGTTTCGCCAGCAGCTGTGGCCGGCATCTTCAGACTAACAAAGACTACAGTCAACAATAGCCATGCAGATTAGCTTTGGATTTCACACATTAACAGATCACTCCAGGATACAATGGTTCCATATTAACATACCACACCCTCATTGGCACATTATCTGGATACTTACAGGACAATGGTTAGCACATTACCTTTGTTACTTTTTGCAGGACAATGATTCAGCTCAAACCCAACCCCTTTCTGACTATATATTACTCTTCCTACACACTTGACACTGAGAGACACTGTCCTTCAGTGTTACTCCTCTGAAGATGCCGGCCACAGCTGCTGGCGAAACGTCAGGAAAGAAAATACCAAGACCACGGTTATACAGCCCGGATAACCTACGAGAACCAATGACAATAGGTAGTTTATTGAAATGATGCAATGAACTATAATGAATTAGAAAACAAATACAGAGTTAATATTCCATATTAATAATTCCATATTAACATACCACACCCTCATTAGCACATTATCTTCATACTTACAGGACAATGATTAGCACATTACCTTTGATACTTTTTGCAGGGCAATGATTCAGCTCAAACCCAACCCCTTTCTGACATATCTATTACTCTTCCTACACGCTTGACACTGAGAGACACTGTCCTTCAGTGTAACTCCTCTGAAGATGCCTGCCACAGCTGCTGGCGAAACGTCAGGAAAGAAAATACCAAGACCACGGTCACGCAGCCCGGATAACCTACAAGAACCAAAATACAGAGGGGATTACATAGATATTAATTTGATAGAGGAGGGGAGAGGGGAAGTCAGAAAAAGTCAATACCGATTAGGTTGATTAGTTTGAAATTGTTTTATTTTATGTAACTTTGAAGATGACAATGTTGAAATTGTATGTGACAATAAGAAAAAAAAATTATAAAAAAAGAAGACTCGTCCCACCCGGATAAAGAGCCGGGGTTTGCTTTTGCGCCCCCCCCCCCTTGCACTGCTTATTCTGAGAAGCAACGGGTTTGCTCAGGCACCATTTATTTATCACAGCCGAAGGCCAGCATAAAGTATAAAAGCTCAGATTTGCTGCCTCTAATGGATGTTGAGAGTGGAAGGGTGGTGGAAGAATGAGCAAAACGTTTGTCTGTTGGTGGTGTTGTCGCCCAGTGTTGCTGCAAGGAGCTCAGGGCGGTATAGATCATGCTTCCTTCTTTTGTGTTATCTGCACAACAACCCTGAGGGGTAGGTTAGACAGGCAGGCCCAAGGTCACCGAGTCAGCCTCATGGCAGAGTGGGGGTTTGAACCTGGATCTCCCTGGCCCTAGTCTGACCCTTGAGCCGTAAACCCAGACATCTAGTCAGACGCCCCATTATTTTTCATACACCAGATTCTCATGCTCTTGCCCATCCTAAGTAACCATGAGGTGGGGTTGTTTCAAAATAAACTCTTACAGATTAGTCCTATGTATCTTACACCTATGGAATTCAATGGGAACTTATTAAGTGTGCTCAGTAACACTAAAGTATGAAGTGTTTCTAGTCTGTTTTCAGTGCCTATTGATAGAATGGTCTATGGACATCTTTTTTGAGATGAGATCCTTCTGGTAGTTTACTGTGGTGTGTGGTTTTGCCTGGGTTTGATCTTTCATTTGAGCGTGCTAGTGATGCTTTACATTAAGGTGGTAGGTGTTAAGTGTAGTTTGTTTTTCTACTTGTGGAAAGCTGGTACAACTTGTGCCATTTTAGGTAATACCTAGGTAGGTTTCTTATGTATTGATAGTTCAGCATAGCATCCCATGGCACTTCCATATAAGTCAAACCTTGTTTTAATATTTATAATTGTATGTTAATGCATTCTTAAACATTGTGGCTCACTTCAGACTTTGCACAAAACCATGGTTTTAAACTGACTGTGGCTAGAGTGGCTGCCTGAATGATGGCCACTCCCACTGACTTGGTTAGGTGAGATCTGTCAAACTAGGATCTGAAGCTTGTTTATTAACCATGGTCCTAACTATGGTTTTGCCTGATGCAGGAATCCTGGCTTAATCCTGGAGTGTTCTTTGGTGATGTCCTAACTTATAAGCAGCAATGGAAATGAAACCAGCATTTGATGAGGCAAACCAGTGATTGTGAATCCTGGCTTCACAAGCTAACCATAGTTAAAATAAACCATGGCATTGCCTTATAATAGAACTGAGCCTGTCAGTCTTTAGTTTAAGTTAGTAGTAGAAAATCTGTAGGGGGAAAAAGGTGCTTTTTTATGAGGAACTTAGATCACATTATATCTCTCCCCTTTTAACATATAAATCTAATGCCTCTATCTCTGACATAATGCCTTTTTTATTAAGTGACAGGGATCCCAAGGCTACATTGTCAGTGGCAAGATTTATTTCAGTCCTTCTATCCCTCAAACATTAGATTTATGCTGCTCAAGATCAATGGATCAAGGAGCTTCTAAGGGATAAAAAGGGAAAAGGTGCTTTTATTGTTTTGTGGGTTCCTTTAACTTAGGTATGATGGCTGTTTTGTGATAGCAAGTACATGTTTATATCCGTTTTGGACTGCGTTTTGTAAATATTACGCTTTGTTGCCTTTGGTGTTGTCAACAGTGGCCTTTTAAAAGGACACACTGATATTGTTTTTTTGAGGAGTCTGCAATACACTTGGCATCAGAGTAGTTACACAAAAGCTGAAATTAGTGGCCTTTTTCAGTCATAAAATCATAAAAATGCATCAACATCTTGTGGCCTGCAGAGTAATGTTTCTCCTGCAAGGCTGGCCCTTTAATCTCTGTTGGCAGAAGCATCTCTACCACCACTTTCTGTGGGCATATGTTTATACATACACACACACACACACACCATACCTGTTATGTGAGATTTATCTGCTGCTGAGGATAAACAGTCTCATGCATCTTGCCGGTATGGGCTCTGGGTTATGATTGAGTAAGCAACAAGAATCCTGTAAGTCTTGAAGATGACTTACTCATAACTTCACTTCTCCTGTTTTGCTTAGTAACCGCTTGACAGTTTAAAATTAGCGCAACCTCGGGGCATGATTTTGAAAACTTTTTTTGATTGATTCCTGCAGGGAATTACTGAATATATTTAGAGGCTCTAATTCCCTCCCCCCAAAGTTATTCCTGTCTAGCTTATGTTCCGTTATACTTAAATTGGAAAGGTTTTCAGTTGTACATGTGATTTAATAGAGCGTTGGACTTGGCTTAGGGAGACCTAGATTTGAAAATCCTCTTGAGCTATGAAGCTCAGTAGGTGTCCTCGGGCCAGTTACAGTCTCTGTCTCAACCAGGTAGACAGAGAACCGAAAAAAATGAGATCACCCCATCCATGTATTCTACCCTGGGCTCCTTGGAGGAAAGGGGAGGAACTATAAATATGAAGGAATGAGGGCTACTTTTGTAGATGGTGGAGCTGCTGGGTCTGTACTCCCTCTAATATGGATGTGTTTTGGGGGCATAGTACAAGGTGCTGATTTGAACATTGCAAAGTGCTGGTATTGGGCAAAGAAATAAAAATGGGAGAGAATAGTCCCATTGAACTAAGTAGGGCTGATCTGGAGCAGGTAACTGCAAGAGTCCAGTGGCCTTTGGACACATAAAGCTGCCTTATACTGAATCAGACCCTTGGTCCATCAAAGTCAGTATTGTCTACTCAGACTGGCAGCGGCTCTCCAGGGTCGTCAGGGGTCTTTCACATTATCTACACGCCTAGTCCCTTTAACTGGAGATGCCGGGGATTGAACCGGGGACCTTCTGCATGCCAAGCAGATGCTCTGCCACTGAGCACAGCCTTTCTTTTTGTGTGACTTTTGAGTACTGAACTATCTTGTACAATTTTAACTTACCTACATTGCTGTACTTCGCACATGTAATGGGGAAGCTGTCAAATCTTCGTAAGGTTGCGCTCATTTATTATAGGACGATATTACCATACTTAGTCTCAAGTTACTTGCCCATTCAGTTAATTTCCTTTATATAGAGCGTATCTGGGAAATTGTACATCAGGATAAGAGCAGTGATGTGTGTGTTTTCATGCTCACTTCTACCACAGCTAGTCTAGCAGCGATTGTCTATAGAATAACTTAAAACAATTGATTATCTGGACTGAAAGGAAATTCACTGCTCAGTATAGGTGATTTATTTTCTTGTACCTACCAGATCAATTTACCTTACAAAGCTGTTTCCCCTGAAAAAATAGGCATTTTTGAAGGAGTTCAGTGGCATCCTATAGTGTATAATACTTTTTTAAAAATCTGAGAGGAGCACAATCAATTTTAATGGAGCTAACTGAATTGCTTCTAATGCAGAAATGTTGAAAAAAGGCTTTTTATTGCATTCAGTCTCCATCAAGCTACAAAAATTTCTCTGTCTTCAGCATTTGCAGCTGATGAATTAGTTTGCTGCTTTTTGTAAAAAGTCTTTTAAAGCTGTCTACTTTATAAGGGTGATATGGCATAACTCCTGATATTCAAATCAGACCCAAAGCATTCAGTGCTTAATTCTGCCTCTAAGTGCATTTAGGACAATCTTGCATGGAAGTGCATCTGAAGTCACTAGACTGCTTATCAAACTGTTAGTTATTTGTTGCCAGAATCCCCAGTATTTATAAAGCTTCTCTAATTCTTACAGATAAGTAAGAAGGCAAATGGTAACTTGCAAGCTGGTGTCAAGATTAGGGTCCCTATCAATGTTGCATTCATATAAAATACTTGAAAATCGAATGCCTACATTCCCAAAGTTACCTGAAATATCTGTGTGGGGTGGGGGGGGGGGTAGATCTTAACAACCACGAGCCAACTTTCACTTGCAGAATGGGGCTTTTCCAGGTAGCTCCATAGCTCTCCCAAAGACTACCAGAAACCAAATAAAATTATGTAGGAGAAGGATATGAACAGCTTTTCCTGATGCAAGTTTTGAGCGTTGCTTTCTGGTTAGTAAGCTGACTCACATTCTGCACGGCCTTGGTAGCAGCTAAGCAGTACACCTTGCTGAGTTGCAGAGAGCTATCTTCTCCAAGTAGTGGTGTTTTTTAAAAAAACCTCTGCAGTGAACGTTGTCTCATATTCAGCATAAATTAAATGCCTATGTAATGTAAAGATGTAGAGTAAATAAAAGATACTCTGAATAATCACCCCGGTGACTGTGCAGCATTAATGGAAAACTACAGGCTAGGGTGTATATTGGAACCATGTGCCGGGGCTTAAATGAGTGAGGATCAGTGTTCTGGCACTGCTAGGGAAGTGTGGGTACCAATCAACTGCTTTATGCGGCATGACGACGTACCAAGGAAAGTGCTATGTCAAAAGGACACATTTAGCAAACACTGTCCCTCCTTTGGAGATCTTTTAGAGGGTCATCTTTTCCAAGTAGAAAGTGACTGTAGAAAGTAAACACACAATCTCTAGGCAGCATTTGCACACACCCCTGGCATTTAGGCAGAAGCAGCTCTCCATTGTGAGCTTGGCAGCTCTAGTTGGCTACATTTTTTGTTTTTGAATGGCCTTTCTTGTAACAGTGGCATCATTGAATATGGTCACACGACTGTCACTGAGGGCTTATGAAGCTGGTGCCAGAGGGGAGGGCAAGCAAGGAAAAGTCATGCCTGGAGTTTTTCAGGCAGCTGTGTTTTCACGATCTAAATGTCTTGCTGTTGACTTAGGGCGACCCTGTAGGATTTTCGAGGCAAGAGGCTAATAGAGGTGGTTTGCCATTGCCTCTCTCTGTGTAGCAACCCTGGACTTCCTTGGTGGTCACCCACCCAAGTACTCACCAGGGCCAACCCTGCTTAGCTTCTCATATCCGACAAGACTGGGCTTAGTCTGGGCTGTCCAGGTCAGGGCTGGTCGAGATACTCTTCTGTAGATGAAGTAGTTGAATGCACAGGAGTTGTGGTGTTTAGGGGATTGTTTTTTGTGTTATTTTTGGTGTGGCTTGCTGTTTTGGACAAGAGGTGAGAAGTACGGCTGGAGCTGCCAAATATTAATGTGAAGGGGGTTTCAAAGGCTGCCATCCTTGAGCTGTGAACTGTAGGCAGCCGATTGGCTTGGCTGACATTAATCGGGAGGAAGTGGTTTCAGGGCAGAGATTCCACCCTTATTTTCTAGGGAGTCCACAAGGCTCGGTTCTCCTTTCCTGCTCTTGTAAAGCAAATTTAATGCAACCGTTTGGACCTGCTGCTTGCCAAGAGGGCTTTATGGGGAGCAAGGGTGTGTGTGTGTAGTGTGTATGCTCCCGTTCATGTGTCTGTAAGTAGCCTTTCCCCCCCTCCCATGACATTGATGCATCCCAGCACGAACCACCATCTGGCACTGCTCTGAGAGGCGCTCTTCCTTTCTGGGTTGGCAGCAGTTCTCTGAAAATTTGCTTCTTTTGCAGCAGGGTATGCCAGAGGCTTTCCCTGCCACATGGCAACAGTATTTATGGATCTCTATTTTAAGCATTGCAGGTTGAGGATCGCTTTTTGACTGTCGAGCCCACTGTGCGTTCTCACTAATTTCTCGTGCTGTCATTTGTTTTTGCAGGTGCAAGAAAATTCACCGGGACACAGAGCTGGGCTGGAGCCATTCTTTGATTTTATTGTTTCTATTAATGGATCAAGACTAGTAAGTTCGTTTCTGAACTAAAATTGCTGGGGAGGGGGTTGGCATTTGTGAGGTGGTGATCCAAGAGCTAAAATCCATTAATAAAGGACTACTGGTGTACTTATAAGTTAAAATTCTATAATGATGTGACTTGCTGGCTTCAGTCTTTGGAGAATGGGGTGTGTCTCTTTCACAGTCAAAACACAGAGTGGGGGAATCATGAACCACCGGAAAATATCTTCAGTTCTTTTGTTTCTCTGAGGCTCTGGTGTCAGGAAGGACCCTTACAACGTTTTATGTTCTTACTATGTTTTATTTTGCAAGCTGCCTTGGTTCCCTGGAGACAGTATAGAAATTGTTCATGGAGGATAGGGCTATCCATGGCTACTAGTCATGATACATATCTATTCTGTCCAGGATCAGATGGGCATGTCTATTATATTAGGTGCTGTGGAACACAGGCAGGACAATGCTGCTGCAGTTGTCTTGTTTGTGGGCTTCCTAGAGGCACCTGGTTAGACACTGTGTGAACTGTCTGTGGGACTTGATGGGCCTTGGCCTGATCCAGCAGGGCCTTTCTTACGTTCTTATGTTCAGATGAATAAAGACAGCTGTCACTTCAGGTGTCGCTTCCTCAAACACAAGACTGATGATGCTAAACAAAGAAATGGCGGCTCCCTTTTTAACTCTATTCTAGATCAGCTAAGCAATACAAATCCTATGAAATAAATTTTTAAGTAAAATTCTAGAGCGGTTCTTTCCCAGAGTCTTTCTTTTGAGGGATCCATGAGCTGCCTGTTGGAGACCCACGTGCCAGGGCAGTCAGGGTGGAGGACATTAAGGGTGGCTGGCAGAGGAAAATCCATGCAAGCAGAGCAGGGATGGGTGCCCATTTCCTGTGATCCTGCAGCAACTGCTTTGGACACCAGTTTGGCCCTGGCAGAAAGAGCATTACCAGTGCGATCCTAAAGAGAGGCGCTCCAGTCTAAACCCATTCATTTCACTGGGCTTAGATTGGAGTAACTCCCTTTAGGATTGTACTGTAATCAGGCATTTTGGAGTTTTTCCTTCACAAAGAGAAGTGATGGTCATCAGTTTTAAGAAGACTGGACGTTTGGCTTAAGTCAGGCTTCATTTTGATCCAGGTTATTTTTGAAAGAGAAACTTTGTAATAGCAGACACATAACTAAAATCCAGTGAAATTTTTAAGGAGCTCTTTCTGGACTGTAGTCTCTGTCTCTTGATAAAGGTTTTTTTAATGGAAGTTGAATTTGATGACCTAGCAAAGCATGCAAAAACAGTCCAAGATCCTAGTTCTTATTATTAGCACTAGCAAAATAGCATACTGTCCCAGTAGCACAAATCATTTTTTTAAATTTTGAGCCGGCACTTTTTGTTTTAGTAAGCAGGGATTCTTACAGCTGAGTTTAGTGTTTAATTTTTGTAAAGATGTTTTTTAAAAATCCAGCATTAACGTAACCACCTTCTCCTTGCTTTTGCTGTAAATGTCTTTGAAAAGCTTCCATACCAATGGTCGTAACTACAGATGAAAACTGTGCCACTCCATTTTTTTTCTCCCCAGAATAAAGACAATGACACCCTCAAGGACCTGTTGAAAGCAAACGTGGAGAAGCCTGTCAAGATGCTGGTCTACAGCAGCAAGACGCTGGAGCTCAGGGAGACATCCGTGACTCCCAGCAATATGTGGGGTGGGCAGGGCCTTCTGGGGGTCAGCATTCGCTTTTGCAGCTTTGACGGGGCCAACGAAAATGTCTGGCACGTGCTGGTAAGTGTGACACTTCCAAAGCTTTTTCTTAATGGAATAATCTTGCAGGAGATCTTTTTTTCTGACTCTGCATGTTTAACTGTCAGCAGGAATGCAAATATATGGACTCGCTCCTTTGGGAATTTGTCTTGCGCGAGCCTCCGTTGAAATGAATGGGTGCTGCGCAGGACTGTTTTGTGATGCACGACTCGTACGTGTAAACATAGTCCCTCTCTGAATCATGTCTGTTCCTTGTATCACCAAGCGCTCCATCAGTCAGTTCAACGCATGTGCTGATCTATTCAGACACCATCTCTGCTGAAATATCTTTGCTTTTGTTGAGGTTCTGGTGCGCAAAGGGAGGAGTCAAATTGCGCACCAGAAAAACATAATACGTGAGCAACTGTTAACAATGTTACATCAATCTCTCCCCGCCCCCACCCCCCTCCCCAGCAGTCAGTGCACATCGTTGCATCCTGGACACTGTGTGATCCTAAACATCCTTCTGCTGCTGCTCTGGTTATCTGAACTGGGGATGATTGTTGATAACCCTACATGGTGTAGTGGTTAAGTGTGGTGGTTTGGAGCGGCGGACACTGATCTGGAAAACCGGGTTTGATTCCCCACTCCTCTACATGAGCAACGGAGGCTAATCTGGTGAACTGGATTTGTTTCCCCGCTCCTACACACGAAGCCAGCTGGGTGACCTTGGGCTAGTCACAGCTCTGTTAGAACTCTCTCAGCCCCACCTACCTCACAGGGTGTCTGTTGTGGGGAAGGGAAGGTGATTGTAAGCTGGTTTGAGTCTCCCTTAAGTGGTAGATAAAGTCAGTGTATAAAAACCAACTCTTCTTCTGTGCATCGGCTTTTTCTCATGGTTCTTAGAGAAGCCTTGGAAAAACACTATCATGCTGGCTGATGAGAACTGGGAACAGATCTACATGTCCAGACTAGTATAACTTGTGCTTGGGCTCTTAGATACATTCACTAATCTGTTGCCATTTAAACATTTTATCTCAAAGTAGCGTCATGCAAAGGCCAACAGTTTTTTCCTGCTCTGTGCACAAAGAGGCATAATTAACCTGTAGGTAGGCAGCTGTCCTGTGGCGCAGAGTGGTAAGCTGCAGTACTGCAGTCCAAGCTCTGCTCACGACCTGAGTTTGATCCCAATGGAAGTTGGTTTCAGGTAACCAGCTCAAGGTTGACTCAGCCTTCCATCCTTCCAAGGTCGGTAAAATGAGTACCCAGCTTGCTGGGGGTAAAGGAAAGACGACTGGGGAAGGCACTGGCAAACCACCCCACAAACAAAGTCTGCCTAGAAAACGTCGGGATGTGATGTCACCCCATGGGTCAGGAATGACCCAGTGCTTGCACAGGGGACCTTTACCTTTAGGCAGCTGTCCAGGTACCTGTTAAGACAAATGGGCTGAAGAAAGTGGAGATGACAGGACTTAATGTGTATGGTTGGCTTGGGACATGGGGTTTTTTAAAACAACGTTCGGTGTAACTGTGTTCTGTAGCTTTCCTGGTTTAGTTGAAACGTTTATTTCCTCTCAATTTTATGTCTTGACACTAGGAAGTTGAACCAAATTCTCCTGCGGCACTGGCAGGTCTTAGACCTCACAGCGACTACATAATCGGAGCGGATACTGTCATGAACGAGGTAAATGGGTATTTCATTTATTAAGTAAGTGGTGGGGGAGAGTGGGGTTTCTTGACCTCTAGTCATATCTTTCAGAATTCAGTTGATGTCGATATGAAACACTTAGGAGTATAAATGAAGATCACTTCGTGACATTCTCAAAGACATTCAGTTCTTATTTTTTTATCTAAATTGAAATGAAATAAGAGCCTGGTTTGGTAATTGTGGTGCAGTAGATGGCTTAGTTATTAGAAGACAGAGGATCTTTTAGTGTATTTGATGGGCTGTGGCCAAACAGAGCTGCTGAGATGAGTTTCCTTACTCTGCAAGTCGATTTCGAAATTGTCCTTTTCTTTTTCAGTCTGAAGACTTATTCTCCCTTATCGAGACACATGAAAGCAAACCATTAAAACTTTACGTGTACAACACTGATACAGATAATTGCCGGGAGGTGGTTATTACCCCAAACTCCTCATGGGGCGGAGAAGGAAGGTAAGTTATGTTATTTAGTGGGAGAAGAAGAAAAGTTGGTTTAAATATGCTGACTTTCTCTCCCACTTAAGGAAGAATCAAACGGGCTTACAATCACCTTCCCTTCCCCTCTCCACAACAGATACCCTGTGTGGTAGGTGGGGCTGAGAGAGCTCTAGGAGAGCTGTGACTAGCCCAGGGTCACCCAGCTGGCTTCATGTGGAGGAGTGGGGAAACCAACCCGGTTCTCCAGGTTAAGAGTCCACTGCTCTTAACCACTCCACCATGCTGGCCAGACAGTTTCTGGGTTGGTCCTGCTCAGGTCTGTACCAAAAGGCGAGACTGGAATAATGGCTGTCAGGTGGGTGGGAATATTTGCTGCACGCCCTCAGGTGGTGGAGCAATGAAGATCCCAATATCCTTTTATGCTGACATCTGTGCAGCTGCCACCCTCCCCAGTGTAGGACAGAACAGAGTAAGTTATGGAGGCTGCTTTTTTGTGTGAAAAAAAAAAGTATTGTGGGTTGGGAGGAGCTGCTATAGTTTTCCATTTATTAGTGTGGCAGAACTAACTCGGGTACATCTGAAATGCAAAGCAACTGAGATACACAAATCACAGATGTGCTACTGTATTGAGTTGCCAACTATAATCAGTACTTGGTTGACTTAAAAAACAGCAACCCGCAGTTTGGTTTGTGACATCAGGTTTGTGTGGAATATGCAATTTAATGCCAGTCTCCATATAACTTGTAAGTTCTGCTCTGCTATCTTCCCTTTTACATAAACCTTATAACATTTGTATAAAAATTTCCATGCAACCTTAGGCATAGCTATAAATCCCTTTACCCTTTTTCAGAAATGGCTTAAAAATCTTTTCTGTAACAGTATGCAGTAGATGAGGTAATATTTGATATAATTATACTTGGGTCAAGGGTCATGACACCAGCAAGCCATTCTAATCGGGTGTCTTCGGGTGTCAAACACATGCTGTCAAACAATGCTAGCTTCACAATTGCCATTTGAGCCCTGGCAATACAACAAATAGAGCCAGCGTGGTGTAGTGGTTAAGGTGTTGGGCTAGGACCTGGGAAACCCAGGCTCACATCCCCACTCACACCATGGAATCTCGCTGGGTGACCTGGGGCCAGTCACACACTCTCAGCCTCGACCCTGGCAAGTATTTGGATGGGAGACCTCCAAGGAACACCAGGGGTGTGACGCGGAGGCAGGCAACGGCCAACCACCTCTGAACGTCTCTTGCCTTGAAAACCCTATGGGGTCACAATAAGTCTTCTGTGAGGACATCAAAACAGCAACAACGACAAATATATTTCCAAAAAGGGAAACTGATCAGGAAAGGTCCTGTGATAGCAGATTGCTTGCTTTTGGGGCAGTCTAATGTGATTTTTGTTTTCACATTCATATTTTAAAAGTCTAGGCTGTGGCATCGGTTATGGATACCTGCATCGAATACCAACCCGCCCGTTTGAAGAGGGAAAGAAAATCTCTCTCCCAGGACAATTGTCTAATACAACCATTAGCCCGCTCAAAGATGGCTTTACAGAAGTAAGTTGTGGTGCTTTTTTCGTACTTTGCACTGTGTTCCTAAATATCTAGGGCAAAGGATCATTCCTGCAAGAGTTGCATAATATAGTGAATGCTCTGCTAACCCAGTGGTGTGTTCTTTTTTGACTATAGTTAGATTGAGTCCAGTAGAACCTTAGAGACCAACAAGATTTTCAGGGTATAAGCTTTTGAGAGTCATAGCTTCCTTCGTCAGTATCTCCTGCAGTCAGTATCTCGGTATCTGACGAAGGGAGCTTTGACTCTCAGAAGCTTATACCCTGAAAATCTTGAAGGTCTTTAAGGTGCTACTAGACTCAAATCTAGCTGTTCTACACAGCTACCCTCTGACACTTTCTAAGTATGTGTTGGATGGTGCATTCTTGGGCTTGGCCTACAGCTGAGAACGTTAGCTTCTTCTGTCTTGAATGCCATCAGAGTGGCACGGTGTAGAGTGTCACTATTTCTGTCTTTGTAATCAGGTTCAGCTGTCTTCAGTCAACCCCCCGTCCTCATTACCACCTGGGACAACAGGAGCAGAACACGGTCTGGCTGGACTCTCCATTGGCACAACTCCTTCCGTCACAAATGTGCTCAATACAGGTTTGTCTTCCGAGATCATGTCGTCATTGAACAGAAGAATTAAGACCAGCTTTTAATGCCTGGTTCCCCCTGTTCTGAAAATATAAAGTGAGGGGGCAGGTAGAAGCTAGCGCCTTGTTAACCTGTATGCAGTGACTCAGAGTGCTGCATTTGAAGGCTGTGGAGGGGATAATAAGAACGGCCGTGCTGGATCAGACCAAGGTCCATCAAGTCCAGCAGTCTGTTCACACAGTGGCCAACCAGTTGCCTCCAGGAAGCCCACAAACAAGACAACTGCAGCACCATTATCCTTCCTGTGTTCCACAGCACCTAATATATTGGGCATGCTCCTCTGACCCTGGAGAGAATAGGTATGCAACATGACTAGTATACATTTTTACTAGTAGCCAAGAATAGCCCTCTCCTCCATGAACATGTCCACTCCCCTCTTAAAGCCTTCCAAGTTGGCAGCCATTGCCATATCCTGGGGCAGGGAGTTCCACAATTGAATTCCAAGCAACAAGTCTGCTCCTTCCGCAGCATAACGTTTCTAACAATATGAGGGTCAGAACACTCCCCGCCACCAGATATTTCAGAGGTGTGGTAGGATGAAAGGGAGGGAAGGGGTTAGGGGTGAGTTGACTGGTTGCATTTGTACATGAATGCTGTTGAAGAAAAAAATGGATTGGGCTATTGAATTGAATTGATTTCTTGTAAGCCCGTTCCCATAAGGGTTATCTCCCCCAGGTTCGATACTGTTGGGAAGCGGGTTTGTTCCTTGTTTCCCTACAGCATTGAGGTACATTCGTGCCACCTCCCAGGGTTTGCACAGCTTTTGTCCAGCGTGGTGTGGTTAAGAGCAGTGGTTTGGAGCGGCAGAGGCTAATCTGGTGAACTGGGTTGGTTTCTCCACTGCTCCACATGATGCCAACTGGGTGACCCTGGACTAGTCACAGCTCTCTTAGAGCTCTCTCAGCCCCATCTACCACACAGGGTGTCTGTTGTGGGGAGGGGAAGGGAAGGTGGTTGTAAGCTGGTTTCATTCTTCCTTAAGTGGGAGAGATGGTCTGGAAAGTCTTTTCTGGCCTCATGTTTCATAACAAATACTCCTTGCCACACATTTTCATAAGAAATGGCTTGGAATAAAATGCTAGTGAAGAAGACGGGTTTTGAGGCTAGTTGAAGCTGCATTTCTCTTACAAAATGAACACATGAAGCTGCCTTATACTTAATCAGAATCTTGGTCCATCAAAGTCAGTATTGTTTACTCAGACCGGCCGCGGCTCTTCAGGGTCTCAGGCAGGGGTCTTTCACATCACCTACTTGCCTAGTCCCTGTAACTGGAGATGCCGGGGATTGAACCGGGGACCTTCTACATGCCAAACAGATGCTCTTCCACTGAGCCACAGCCCCTCCCCACTGCTCCTGACTTCTGAATGTTGCACACTTGAAAACGATGCATGGAATTAAAGTTGGTGTGCTTTTTATTAGGTGTTCCCACGGTTCCATTGTTGCCACCCCCAGTAAGTCAGACTCTTGCTCCAGTGCCAGCAGTTAACTCAGCAACTACGTTACCAGGTAAGTGGTAACAACAAAGGTGGGGGGGAATCGGAATATCGAATGACTGTGTTACAGTCACGGTAACTTTGCTGGCACATTCATGGTGTGGAAAAGGCGGGTTGTTATTTATCTATTCTAATATGATTTTAGGAGGGAAGGCAGCCTGGTAAAGGCTAGTCTTGTCAGATCTTGGCAGCTAAGCAGGGTGGTCCTTGGAAGGGAGGCGTCCAAGGAAGACTCTGCAGAGGAAGGCAATGGCAGACCACCCCTGCTTAATCACTTGCCTTGAAAACTCAACCAGGGGTCGCTATGAGTTGGCTGCAACTTGAAGGCGCTTTATACACACACACACACACACACACACACAAACAATATGGTGTTAACCTTGTTCTTCATAAAGCTTAATCTGAAGAAAAACCATGACTCCAAATTGGTGATTGCGCACACACTATTGATAAGAAGCAAAACTGTCGATCGAAAATGCATTTTAGTAGATAGTTTCATTTGCTTATTTATGTATATGCAGCAGACTTCTTCCCTTGCTGTCTCAATACATTCACAGAGAAGGAGAAAAGGCTATCAAGAACTATTAAATCAAAGTAATTAAGTGGATCGTCCATATTCAGAGGAAGTCTACCTTGCTGTCTCATTATAAATTTGATTATGAAACCTTAATACAGACTCCTATAGGAAATACTGAAAAAAACAAAACTTTTTACAATTCAGTGAACAGAAACAGTGTTCAATTTATATTTTCCTTTCATTCCGTATCACACTTAACGTGCCAGAGACAGGATGGCCTCGAGGAAGAATGGCCTTGACAGTCTCCCTGCCAGTTAATATTGGCCTCCGTTGATTACCCAATGAAAACCTTTAACTGGTTAATTTCCCATTCAAGCCAATTAAAAGTTGCAGTTTGCTGAGAATCTAAAAACGAAGGAAGCTTCCTGAAGCTGTGAACGTCGATTAAAAATAACGCAGTTTAACGAAACAGTCTAAAATACAACATCCAAAAGCCATGGGTTTTAAGAAAGAGAGCCATCAATTCAAACAAAAAGTTGCCACTAATATTGGTTTGCCCTGACCTGGATGGCTTAGGCTGGCCTGATCTCATCAGACCTTGAAAGCCAAGTAGAGTGAGCCCTGGTTAGTATTTGGATGGGAGACCGCCAAGGAATACCAGGGTTGCTTTGCAGAGCAAGGCATTGGCAAACTACCTTTGTTTGTCTCTTGCCTTGAAAACCCCCTGGGGTTGCCATAAGTCAGCTATAATATGACAACACTTTACACACACAGATTGGTTTGAGGCAACAATATTGATGCTAAAAACTAGGAGACAAAAGCCTTTCTATGAAAAAAGGTCTTATTTGGCTTTCTGCGTGTCTGGGACAGTCTGCCTGCCTGCCTGCCTGCCTGAAAAAGTGCCAGAAAGAAGAAGCAGCTGTTGGGAAGCCATGACTCAGGTTGTCAGCTGCCAAACTTCAGAAGGTGTTCCAGTGTGTGGCTTGCCTACTGAAACACAGCTGTGGACTTGGATCCTGTGGGAGATCTTGGTTGACAGAAGGGATTTCTATTAGCAAAGTGGGACTTCCTTGCCTTCCCCCTCCTGCATCCCATTGGCTTTTGATACAGTTTATACAGCTTCTGAAATTTAATGCCTGTGCGGTTGGGTTTTTTCTCCTACCACTGTTTCTCTCCCACCCACCCCCATATTATTATTTTTTTTTTTAACTTTAGGACTGATTCCTTTACCAACTGGGCTCCCCAATCTGAGTAACATCCCAAACCTTAATTTGCCTGCCCCACACTTCATTCCCGGTCCTGGATTAGCAGACATTGGGCATCCTGGTATGTTTCTGCAAATTTACTATTCGCTTTTGATAAACTACAGTGTCATAGTTTGGTTGCCTTCGAGGCGAATTACTACAATAGGATGTTTTGTTGCTTGCCTGCTGAATAATATGAGATTGTTGTCATAAGTCTGTGAGCTGCAGATCCACAGGAGCACAGAAAATGCACAATGTGGTATTTGGGCACAGAATTCAATCAAAACCCTTGGCTGCAATTTCTTACAAAAGAACAGGTTTCTACTGCCAGTGTGGTCTAGTGGTTAGACTTGCATTCAAATAACTTCTCAGCCATGAACCTCAGCTTGGGCCTTTCACTTTCTCTCCAAACTAGAGGAAAATAAAATTTCCCGTGTGTGAGTACAGGGTTTCAATGCATTCTATAACTCAGGGATCCCCAAAGTGGTGCCTGCGGGTGCCTGTGGGTGCCACGGTGCCTGCTGATGCCTGGTTTTGCAAAGTGGGCAGGGCCAGCCAAGGCTTTTGCCAAGCAGAGCTTCTGGACGGCCACTGGAAATTTGATTGGCTGAGCAGATTGTTAAAAATGTTGCTTTGGCAACAGCTGCCACCACAACTGAGGGGTCTTCGGTGTGTGACTGAAGGTAAGCTGCCACAGCAATTTTATGATCAAGGTGCTAGAGCAACTGCCCTACGAGCAGCGGTTAAAACCCTTAGGGCTGTTTAGCTTGGAAAGAAGGCGATTAAGGGGAGACGTGATAGAGGTCTATAAATTATGCATGGTATAGAGAGAATGGACAGGGAGAAGCTTTTCTGCCTCATAATACTAGAATGCGGGGTCATCTGCTGAAGCTGGAGGGTGAGAGATTCAAAACAGATAAAAGGAATTATTTCTTCACACAACACATAGTTAAATTGTGGAACTCCCTGCCCCAGGATGTGGTGATGGCTGCCAACTTGGAAGGCTTTAAGAGGGGAGTGGACATGGTCATGAAGGAGAGGCCTATTCATGGCTACTAGTCAAAATGGATACTAGTCATGATGCATGCCTATTCTCTCCAGGATCAGAGGAGAATGCCTATTATAGTAGGTGCTGTGGAACACAGGCAGGACAATGCTGCTGCAGTCTCCTTGTTTGTGGGCTTCCTAGAGGCACCTGGTTGGCCACTGTGTGAACAGACTGCTGCACTTGATGGGCCTTGGTTTGATCCAGCATGACCTTTCTTATGTTCTTAGGTTTGCCACCACTTCCTTCCTTGCCGCCTCTAAATCTCTCTGGAATAGCATCTCTGTCGCCTGAATTCCTTGCACAGTTTCCATTGGTCCCAGATGTCTCCACCCCACCTGCCGACTTGCTTGTCTCCTCTCCTCAAATGGGGAACATATCTGCCAATCCTGGTGCTGCTGTAAGTGTGGAACGAACCTCTACATTCACCCTGGATACCACCACGCCCAGCCCTCCCACTGCCAAGGCCCCTGCCCTTGAAGAGAGGGGAGATGGAACCACCACGCTGATTGAGAAAACAGCTCCGTTGACCACAGAGCCAGCTTCGACTGAATCGTCATAACTCACAATGATTGGATTGGGCTTTGGTGTATTTATTCAAGGGCAGGATAAATATTTTAAAATGCAAGCTAGCCTGAATTTTCATGCAAGGCTTGTATTTTGCTGTTCGGATTCCTGTAAATATGCTCTAGGTGACATCATTAAAGAAGGCCTGGGATTTTTACAGTGTGCTTGGTGTGGGGAGGGGGAAATGCTTATATTTAAAAAATAAAAACACCAAAAAAGAAAATATCAAGGTAGATTATGCAGACTTCAGCTACCAAAATCCATGGTATTTTTTTAAACCTAATCTGACTCTAAACTGACTCCTGTAGTCTGCTAGGCTTCCTTGCTTACTATTTGCCCCAGCCCCCTTAAGTTTTATTTCTGTTGTGAGAAAGAAGCGGGTCATGCTTTGGGGCATTTGAATATCCCATTTCTTGTACTTTGCAAGAACAATAATCTCGGTTAATACCTTGTGAGGGGGGATGAAGTGTCTACTTTTGCCCACGTTGTACATTTTAGCACTCTTAAATACCTTACAACTAAAGCTGTTTTATTAAAAAAAAAAAATTCTGAGTGAGACTTATCAATTCACCATCTTTTTAAACCTCAAGTCCTGTGTACAGATCCTTGTGTCGAGTTCCTACAACCCCTTCTCTGAATTTAACCACTGGTTTTTGTTTTTGTTTTGGTTATCTTTATAAACCCCCTGTCAAGGAAATAAACAGTTTATGTCAGACACGGGGTCAGAAAAATGGCAAGATGACACTATGACTTTTGTAAAAATGAGTTGTATGGAGAAAAATTACATAACGGCAATAAATTCTGGGACTTCTACGGCGTGACCTCAAATGAGCACTTTATTAAATTAGCAAATAGGAAAAATTGTGTGAGTGTGACCAGTTTCATTTTTGTGTGTGGCAAAAAAAGTACTTCATGGTAGTGGGGCCTCAGCTGGTTCCAGTCGCTGTAAGAGGGCTCTTTACTTGTCTTTGAGTTTAGTAGTGGATGGAACCCATCTGACTTCTCCCCCTACATCCGCAGCTGGGATTTCACCTGTAAATCAAAGGCATTTACTGGATGAGTCTTCCAATCTGAATACAGTGCACTGTTAAAAAATGTTATTTCTGGATTTTTGAATACGTGCAAGGAGAACATTCTGAACGGAAAACCTATTAACTAAATTACTCCCCTAGTTTTTGTTTGTTTGTTTTTGAAGTCTTGCATGGACTTCTGTGAACCTCTGAAGACCATAAAGAGCCCATCTGTATGGCCTCTGCGCTCGTGCTAAGAGAATGGGAAGATTGACAAGTGCTTTCTTGGTTGATTTGTAGATCTTGTCAGAACACATGGTTAAGTAACAACTTCCCTGGAGGTTTTTAAGCAGAGGCTAAATGGCCATCTGTTAGCAATGCTGATTCTATGACCTTAAGCAGATGATGAGAGGGAGGGCACCTTGGCCATCATTTGGGCATGGAGTAGGGGTCACTGGGGTGGGGGGAAGTAGTTGTGAATTTCCTGCATTGTGCAGGGGGGTGGGTTAGATGACCCTGGTGGTCCCTTCCAACTTTATGATTCTATGAACTTGGTGGAATCCGTGGATTTACACCCAGTCATAGCTTTGCTTTCTTTACTGTGAAGCTTTTCAGTCTTACAAATTCTTTAGTTGTTCTTACTTTTACTGCTGTACACACAGTCTTCCCAAAGTCACTGCACTAGACAATATTTCCTCCCTCGGGACATTTATTTTCTTCTAAGAATGTGGTGTGTACATTCACACAGCACATATACAACTAGCAGCTTTACCTGCTAGCTAGCCAAGAAATTGGCAAGGATAGCATCTCCGTTCCAACCTCACTTTTGGGCTTCACATATGTTCATGCTGCTGGAGATGGAAACGGACCTGGGATGTATCAAACAAAAAATAATCAGATATTGAAAAAGGAAGATTGGACATGAGTTCAGAGCCACATCTGTGTGTAGATCTTGGTGTTTGCTTTAAAAGAGAAAAAATAAAATTGCATCAAAGGATGCCCTGACCTAGATGGCCCAGGTTAGTATGATCTCATCAGACCTCGGAAGCTAACAGGGTCAGCTCTGGTTAGTATTTGGATGGGAGACCATCAAGGAACTTACAGGGTTGCAATGTTAAGGTGGGCAACGGCAAACTACCTTGGAATGCTTCTTGCCTTGGGGTCACCATAAGTCAGCTGTGTTTTTTTGTTTAGGGCCCCGTCTGGAGAACGATTCAGATTATCCTGGGTTTTGAAAGGTCTGCTTATAGGAAAAGCATTCGTTGTAATTTACAAAGTTAGGGCTGGATCCTGCCAGCTTTTCCCCCTCAACCATACCCAGTTTTCCTTATAGCCCCCATCCCACGTAACTTTTATCTACGGATGTCCCATGATCTCCATTGTAGGTGTTTGTGTGGACCAGAGGGGAACTTCCTCCTCCCTTTTTCACCAATGGGAAACCTGGATGAATCCAGCCCTAAAGGTGCTGTGAATCAGTTTGCAGGATACAGCCTCCCAGCAGGAGAAATTGGGATGGTTTTTCTGTTCGTCAGTCCTAGAAAGGGAGTGTGTGTGTTTCTCCACTAGATGGTGCAGCATCTCCCTTTTTTTTGGCAGGGAGAAGGCCATCAACAAAGGCAGCGCCTTGCGGTTTCTCTCAGAAATGGGAGCTAGGTTAGATGCCAAATCTATTGGGGGAGCCTTGAAAGAATAATTGCATTGAGAAATGTTCAACTAACATCATCCAGTAGAGTATTTTTATAAAAAGGATGAACAGTAGTTGGAAACAAGCACTGCTTTGCTGAACGCGAGTGAACTCTCTCTCTCGTTTGAGTTAAGCCCTAGGAGGGCAAAGGTGGTTGCTTCATTAACAGGTGGCAGGGCTTTCCCAAAGATTGGTGGACAAGCTGCCTCTCTGATATGCCCAGTCTTTTTTTTTTTAAGTAGTGTTTAACATTTCTGCCATTAAATGAGCATGTTTTTTTTTCCCATGAGAGATCCGCTTGCTAAATGAGAACGAGTTAAGTAGGCTATTGAATTTGGCAGCTGGTGGTCCTAGCTTTTGTATCAATGAGAATTTCCACTTCAAACTGAATAGGCTGCATTTTATGCTGATCTGCTATGACCCTGAAGATGATTTACATGCAAGCTCCCTACCCCACTCCCCACCACTTCATTACAGAAATGAGTGTCGATAGTCTTGCTTTCCTAGTGGACACCAGTCCATCAAGTCCCTGAGGATACTATCTGTTGCCAGGGGGGAGGAATGTATGAATTTTGGCTTTCATATGTGCACGTTTAAGACCTGCGGTAAGGGGCCATTGAGTCTTTTTACACAAGCACAAACTAAGGATGGTATCTAGGCAAATTAAGACACTTCAGCACATCTGATGTGGAAAATGTACTATGCTAATGATTACTAGATAAGTGCAGAATCACAGAACATTTATGAAACAAGCAATCAATTGACAATTCCTAGTGGAAGAGCTTCCTTTAAAGCTAGATCTTTCCTCCCATGGCTAAATTCGAATTGTAAATCTCTCCCAGGTAGCATTAAAAACATGATATCCACTGGGGTGGGGCGAAGCAAAGAAGAAGAGTAGGTTTTTATATGCTGACTTTCTCTGCCACTTAAGGCAGAATCAAACCGGCTTACAATCACCTTCCCTTCCCCCACAACAGACACCCTGTGAGGTAGGTGGGGCTGAGAGAACTCTTAATAGAACTGTAACTTGCCCAAGGTCACCCAGCTTGAGTGAGGTATAGGATCAATGTTCTCTCTGAACAGGACTTGGGAAGAGACGGGAAACAGAGCAGAGGGCAGGGGAATTGGTGACGAGAGGGAGTAGATTAGATAAGTAAGGCAGAAAGTTGCAAACATTGTCTGATCCTGCAGCATGAATGAACTTTCAGGATTCCAAAACAGAGGGAAGAAGAAGTCCTATCCAGTCCTATCGGAAGAAGGCCTATCCAGAAACCAAGGAGGTGCAGGGATATCCCGGGGTCGAAACTGAATCTTATTTGTCCATTTCTGGGTACAATTCTGATACCCTTTTTGCCTGGGCATTTACTGTTATGGTAAAAGTCATTGGCTGCAAATTTTGATGTGTCTGGCTGATGGGTCTTCATTCTAGGCTCTGTCCTGCCATCGGAGAATGTTAGGTTTCTCTGTAATTGGAGAATTATTAGGATACATCCTTCTAATGGAAGAATTATTGGGATCCGAGCTGTCATTGGAAGAGCTGATTTTGGGGGGTGGGGTTGGAGTTGTTCATGAGAGACACCCAGATGAGACTATTTAACTACCTAGTTGGCAGCTATGACTTGGTATTTGGTAACAGTTGCTAGATGTTCATGACCATGTACGTGATCCATTTTCAGATGAGACTATTTAACTACCTAGTTGTCAGCTATGACTTAGTATTTGGTAACAGTTGCTAGATGTTCATGACCATGTACGTGATCCATTTTCTAGAGATATCTGTATTGTAAGGGATATTCTTGAACGGTCCAAGAAGGTTGGCTATTGTCCTGAAAGCTTTGGTCATGAGTTAGGCCAGAAAGCTGATGAGCCTCAAACAGCAGCAGAATAGAGCTTTATATCAGGATGTATCAGAGTTCCCATGGGAACCAGGTTACTTCCTGTTCGCAGTAACCTCTTAATTGCATGTAGCTTAATCTTATTTCCCTGGTTTTAATATCAGGCTTGGGCCCTCTCCTACAGCGCAGCTACTGTGAGGCCTGAGAAAATGTGGAGGAGTGGTGATCTAAAAGCAGTCTTCCTAAACCAGGAGGTTCTGGCTAGTATCTTAAGCAAGGTTCATTACATCTGTTATTTCAGTTATTCTAACTCAATTGTGTACAATCAAGTATGAAGTCCCTGATCCAAGCAAAATTGATAAGGGTGCAGTCGAGCCAAAATTAAGCACTTTGGGAGCCCAGAGAGAGAGAAAATGTCTAGAAAATTTGAAGCCATAGACGGGGGGTGGGGGGTGGGGTGGGGGGAAATCCTTCTGGGGGAAATTGAAATAGATGCAGTACTTTATTATCAAGTTAAATTTATTTTACTGCTTTGATGCATTGTATGTTATTTATAACTTAGTAATTTAAAATTTAAAAGTAGTTGTGTCTTAGTTTTCTACAAGCACAAAAAGAGTGAGCAAGAGAACTGAAAACTGCTTCAGTATCATTTTGCCAGCTAAGAGGTTGGGGGGGGGGGAATAAGAGTTGAAAATAGAAAGCAAAAATTTTGTCATAAAGAAAGTGTGATCTTTGGACAAAAGCAGTCCCATATAGTCGCAGTAGGAATTGTTGCATATTTGAGTTAAATTTTATAGTGTGTGTGAAGTGCCATTAAGTTGCTTCTGACTTAGGGTGACCCTATGAATTAATGACCTCCAAAACATCCTATCATTAACAGCCTTTCTCGGGTCTTATAAACTGAGGGTCATGGCTTCCTTTATAGAGTCAATCCATCTCATGTTGGGCCTTCTTTTCATGCTGTCTTCAACTTTTCGTAGCTTTATTGTCTTTTCCAGTGACTCTTGTCTTCTCATAATGTGACCAAAGTACGATAACCTCAGTCATTTTAGCTTCTAGGGATAGTTCAGGCTTGATTTGAATTAGAACCCACTTATTTGTCTTTTTGGCAGTCCATGGTATCCGTAAAACTCTCCTCCAACTCCACATTTCTTCCTGTCAGCTTTCTTCATTGTCCAGCTTTCACACCCATACATCGTAATGAGGTATACTATAGTATGAACTTTATACACTGACAGTATAAGATATACCATGTGCACTGGAGCAAACTACAGCCTTATATAATACATACAACAGAGCAATAAACTATAACCATATTCCCCAAATGAAAGCACCATCCTTACTAACTGCATTTACTGTAATCCTATTCCCTTTATCAAAATGCCCTCATAGCACATTAGCCTTCCTGATAGGGTTGTGAGCCTCCAGGTTGCACCTGGAGATCTCCTGCTATTACAATTGTTCTCTGGACAACCTAGGGTTGCCAGGTCCCTCTTCACAACCAGCAGGAGGTTTTTGGGGTGGAGCCTGAGGAGGGGAGGGGCTTCAATGCCATAGAGTCCAATTGCCAAAGTGGCCGTTTTCTCCAGGGGAACTGATCTCTATCGGCTGGAGATCAGTTGTAATAGCAGGAGATCCCCAGCTACTACCTGGAGGTTGGCAACCCTAGAGAGTGGAAGGAATTCAGCATCTTACCCCTTATGGGGAAGCATAATGCACTTTACTCCGGAAAAGGTTATTCATTTGAAACCAGATAGCATGGATGGTGATATATAACTCCACATTGTATTTTTGAAGAACTGAAGAAGTATCGGGCTTCATGCTCCGAAACGATCGTATTCTCCTTGAACAACTTGCAGCTGTTATATTGAGAAATCACACCCAATGAATTTTTACTACGAACTTTGAACCACCACTTACCTGTTGGAGGGATGTATTTAGACTTACCTGTTAGGATTATTAAAAATTGTACATCTTTTCTTTGCAGTATATAGGGTGATTGGTGGATTTATTACCACATACTGTGAATTGCATAGCTATAATATATTTGGCAATGTTAACAGCTATTTTCCTGTACTGATTTTCTCATCCTTTTGATATATGTACAGAGGTGTCTATTTTCTCCTTTACTACCTGGAGGTTGGCAACCCTAGGATGACCGTGTTTCCAAGCCGCCTGCTTTGGAAGAGTGTAAGCCACTTCATTCTTACAGTCAGAAGCCCTGAGGTAGAAGGAAAGAGGCTCTGCGGCCTTGCTGCATGTGGGTGCTGCTGTGCAAGGCCATGGTTCAGCGCTAGAGTAGCTGCTTTGTATGAAGAAGTTCCCAGGTTCAAGCCCCAACATCAGCCTCGAATCTCAGTTAAAAAGATGGATGATAAACGAAGTACATAAACAAATCTCTGTTTTAAAAGGCCCAGGAAGTAAATGTGCAAGAGCTCTACCTGAGACCCTGGAGTGAGTCAAAGTAGTCAAGACTGACCTTGATGAATAGGGTTGCCAACCTCCAGGTGCTAGCTGGAGATCTCCTGCTATTACAACTGATCTCCAGCCCATAGAGATCAGTTCACCTGGAGAAAATGGCCGCTTTGGCAATTGGACTCTATGGCGTCAAAGTCCCTTCCCTCCCCAAACCCTGCCCTCCTCAGGATCCACGCCAAAAATTGCTCGCCGGTGGTGAAGAGGGACCTGGCAACCCTATTGATGAACCAATGGGAGTTGTATGCGTCCAAGAAGGAAAAAAGGAAAGAGTAAAACATTGAGAAATGGCCTTTCTCCCCCTTCTAACTCCCCCTTCTAACTGTGCTCTATTTATTTTTCCTCCAGGAAGTGAGCGTAATACGTTATGTGCTGCCATTTGCTTTCCTAATGAAGAGTAACAACACTGCATTTGTAGATGATTAAAAAAAAACACAGCTGTCCCCATTTGATGGGTACTGAGAAGATTTCTGAAAGGATTTAGAAATGGCTTATTTAGCCACCAGTGGAATGGCACGGAATCAAATGCCTTAACAAATAGCTGGAGAGGTCTCGTGAGCGGCAAACCTCTACCTGCCACCACCTGCTGTCGCTAATGCACCGTTTCCCAGGGATCTGTTGTCAAGCTCGGCTGCTCTGCAAACAAATAATGGATTAAAAACGCCTCACGCAAAGCGGCAAAAGAGCTGAATGCATAAAAGCCACTAATTAGAATAATTTAACAGGTTTAACATGCTGTGGTATTTATATAAACAGACAATTGAAATCTCTGTCTTACAGCAGAATTAGTTTCTAAATACTGAAGGCCTCCCCCCCACCTTTCCCTGTACTGCCAAATTGACATAAAAATGAAGATGGGTGGGAGGCCGCCTGGTTGAAGAGAGATGGGAAGAGCAAACTGGTTGTTAAGTTTCATAACTTTAGTTTATTAGTCTGTCATGCGCTGCAGCCAGGGCAATATTGGAACAGTGGTGTGTGTAGAGGAGAGCCAAAAACAATTTCATCCTGGTGTTTATTGGACTCCCTGAGGGTGCTGACAAAGAATAAACTGGCCCAAATCTATTCTCATCATTTAAGCCTTTTAGACTCATGAAGTAGTAGTGCTGATTATTCGAATAATTATTATTCTACAAACCTGATGTTCACTAATCATATGAAACGTGGAATTCAAGGAAGCTGAAGGACGCTTAAGTTACACCTGTCAACTGTGAGAATTAATTACACTTCTGATTTCAACCAACTCAAGACTATGCATTCTCCTGGATCGAATAGAGAGCTGGGATTCCTGTCTCATTACCAATGCTAATTTCTCCATGCCTACTACCACTCTGCATATCACACCTAATCCAATCACACCTGCTAATGCCATTTACTCGCTTTTGACATTTACAATGTCATTAATACACTCTTCTCTATTTAAGGATAGATGGAATCACATCCTAGCTGTATCTGAAGAACTGAGCTGTGGCTCGTAAAAGCTCATACCCTGCCAGAAATTTTGTTAGTCTTTAAGGTGCTCTTTTCTCATTTCAACCAGACACTCATCATTTTCACAGAGCCTACTACATTCTTGAGTTGGGTTCCCAACACAGGTGAAAAAGGCTTCTACCAGAGGCCGGGTGGGCAACCCTATTGTCAGGTCTGCCCCAACCTGAAAGATCCCTGTGCAACTCCCTTTTTTCTAAAAACCATCAACAAGAGCTTCTTTTTTTCTGCTTCTTTGATGACCAACATAGTATTTACATTTATTTATAAAGCATGCAACAAGTATTCTTAGTACTTAATTAGGAAACTTTAAGATTACATTAATTATAGAACTAATTGAGGCCAAGCTTTGCATAAATTAACTGCACAATTAATTTTTTTCTAAACTTTTCTAATTAATTACTAAATGAGTTTGGTTTTTATGTATAATATTGAATATTGTGTTGCATGTCATTGGTAGCACAAAAGGAAAGATTCCATTAGCTTATACAACTGCTTAAGGTCACCTATTATGCTTGGTTACTAATGGCAATAGATTACAGGGCTTGTTTTTCCCCCCTCGATGCAGCTGCTTTGATTACTATCACGGTTGTACTCAAGGACCTGGAGGCAGTCTGCTTTTTTCAATGCAAAGAGTTTATTATTGGTGCCCCTAACTGCATTGCAGGAGTTTCTCTGTATGCAGAACTGTGCCTTAGATGTCTTGAAGCTTGGATTTGGGCCACAGTTTTTAGATTCTGGGTTCAGATTTTATTCTCCATGGAGTTGAACAGATACTACACCAGTGTGGTGTGGTAGTGGTTAAGAGCGGTGATTTGGAGCGGTGGACTCTGATCTGGAGAACTGGGTTTGATTCCCCACTCGTCCACAGGAGCGGTGGAGGCTACTCTGGTGAACTGGATGTTTCCCCACTCCTCCACATGAAGCCAGCTGGGTGACCTTGGGCTAGTCACAGCTCTCTTAGAGCTCTCTCAGCCCCACCTACTTCACAGGGTGTCTGTTGTGGGGAAGGGAAGGTGATTGTAAGCCCGTTTAAACAATCATAATTTAAACAAGAGGTGCTCCGTCATAGGAGGAATGTGCCATGCAGTGGAGGACCGATCCTGCAATGGAGAAGGGTACCGTACAAGCAAAACCAAGCCGGAGTGCCAAGCCTCTGTCAAAATTAAGCTTACTGGACCATTGCTCTACAATCTAAAATTTTGGGAATTGTCTTAAATAATTACAGAATAAGAGCTAGAAAATAGAGTTTGTAGGTGTTGAAAGAAGTAGGAAGCTAATCTAAATCTGCTGTTGTTTAAAGAAAATTTAAAACTACCCTTTCAGCAATAATCAAATTGTTCCTTCTGCTTCATGGACCAAGGACAGCTAGTGGGTTTTACCCATCAGCCCGTTGCAAGACAACCTATCATTGTGGTCTAGTAATGTCCCAGCACTCCAACATTTCCTTAACAGTAAGAAAGTTCTTTCTGCTAGCCAATTGATAATGTTATGACCGAAATTCAATGTGGCAGTTTCAAGCCAATCATTCCTCACCTCAAAAATGTGGTGGTGTTACTTATTCTAGGAGACCTGCCATTGTCAGGCTGGAGGAGACCTGCCATTGTCAGGCTGGTGACTTGCTGATAGTCTAGTTTGATCAATTATTGTTTCATCAGAAAGAGCTACTGACAGGATGTTTCCTGATGATGGCTAGGAATCCATCTCCAGTTGCTGGACTGTAATACACCTCTGAATTTGGGGAGATGAAGCCTTCCAGCTAGCAATGGGGTGGCAGAGAAACAGTCTGATCGTAATTTGAATGGAGGGGAGATGGTGAGCCAGGCAGTTCTAGGTGGAGCTGGCTGAACCTGTCATTCATGGACTGTGGTTGCTGGCTGAGGGCTGGAAGCAGGATTAGCAACTAAGTGGTCAGCTGGAGCAATCTAGTTGCTTCCACTGTGCTCTTCTTGTAATACTTATTTACACAATATACAGACTCACCGTATGTCTGGCACTCCATTACCCAAAGGAAACTGATTCCCTTTAGTAGGGCATTGGACTTCCCTGAATTCAGGTGTTTTGCACAACTGAAATTACATATTCCCCTGTGGTCTCTCATCCAAATACTGACCAAGGCCAACCCTACTTAGCTTCCAAGATCTGTGCGTGCGTGCGTGTGTTAAGTGCCATCAAGTCTTTTCCAACTCATGGCGACCTTATGAATCAATGTCCTCCAAAGTGTCCTATCTTTGACAGCTTTGCTCAGATCTTGCAAACTGAGGACAGTGGCTTCCTTTAGTCAATACATCTCTTGTTGGGTCTTCCTCTTTTACTGCTGCCTTCAACTTTTCCTGGCATGATTGTCTTTTCCAGTGACTCTTGTCTTCTCATAATATGTCCAAAGTACGACAGCCTCAGTTTAGTCATTTTAGCTTCTAGGGCCAGTTCAGGCTTGATTTGATCTAAAACCCACTGATTTGTTTTTTTTTTGGCAGTCCAGGGTATCCGTAACACTCTCCTCCAACGCCACATTTCAAAGGAATCTACTTTCTTCCTATCAGCTTTCTTCATTGTCCAGCTCTCACAACCATACATAGTAATAGGGAGTATGATGGCATTAATTAACCTGATTTTGGTTAAGATCTGACTAGGCTGGGCTATGCAGGTGCCCTTCTGGATTGTCCCATTTTGCTTCAGTTCTAATCCCTTCATAAAAATGGTCTGCTGAACACTTCTGATTTGTATGGTCTGTCGAATGATAGCCTTAAAATGTAATCTTAGGCCCACACTGTCTACTTCACATCAGTCAGCATTTTCCACCCAAGTTCTCTGAGAGCAGGTAACAGAGCGAAGTGCAGCCTGCACAGTAAATTATTCTGGCAGCAGACATAAATCCTACAGCAGGCTCCAGTTTGGAACAAGGGGTAAGTTGGGGTCCCAAAGGGTTGTGCCTCCTTCCCTGATGTACAGGTTTTCAATACATGTGTCTGTTAAGAAAAGTTTAGCTAAACCTCCTGAATCAAACAGTCGCCTGGATCAACCCCAAACCTTCCCACCCTACTATTATGTCAGAAAATTTTCCAGATGTCTGTCTTGCCCTGCAGGATCAAGAAATTATTACACCAAAATATAAACAATAGGAACGCCATGCAGATATGCCAACACATCAAGCAGGAGATATGTGATAGGTATTGCCAAATAAATTAAATCATGTGTACCACATTATATATACAAATCAACTTTCAGATCTGTAGCTAGAAACAAGATTGGTTACCACACCCTGGAGTAACAATTGGCAGTTGGAGAACAGTTGAGAAAGATACTGTGGCAAGTAGAGACCTGCAACAATTTGCTGAGAAGGGTTTTCCCCACACCCCTTCAGTCATAGCCCTCAGAGTATGTTCTGCTCCACTTGCTACTCCCAACCCAAAAACACTTATAATGGGGGAAAAATCACTGGAAACTTTAACATGAAGGAGGTCCCCTCAGCATACTAGAAAGCTGAGCACAGAGGGGAAGGAGGGATTTAGCATCCTCTTAATTTGTTTGCTTGCTCCCCCCCCCCCCCAATCCACAATCTTGAGGAAAACACCAGGGTGTGTTTGTCTTAGGGTTGTGTGTGTGTAAAGTGCCATCAAGTCGCAGCCGACTTATGGCGACCCCTTTTTGGGGTTTTCATTGCAAGAGACTAACGGAGGTGGTTTGCCAGTGCCTTCTTCTGCACAGCAACCCTGGTATTCCTTGGTGGTCTAACATCAAAGTACTAACCAGGGCCAGCCCTGCTTAAGCTTCTGAGATCTGACGAGATCAGGCTAGCCTGGACCATCCAGGTCAGGGTACTGTGTACTACTGTGTATAGTATTTACAATCTGTTGCTGGATGTATTATTCTACTATGTGACATAACAATTGGAGAGAGTGATATAAGCAAGGGTACATTGTACCTTTTTAGATCAATTAATATTCTTTGAACACACGAAGCTGCCTTATACCCTTGGTCCAGGATAGTATTGGATGGCAGAATGTACAGGCAGTTGTTGATTTTGCCCATTTCTGGGGTGGCACTTGCAAAAAGACCACTACCACCACCACCACCACCATCATCATAATGAGGAGGAGGAGAGTTGGTTCTTATATACCAACTTTCTCTGCCACTTAAGGAAGAATCAAACCGGCTTACAATCACCTTCCCCTCCCCACAACAGACGCCTTGGGAGGTAGGTGGGGCTGAGAGAGCTCTAAGAGAGCTGTGACTAGCCCAAGGTCACCCAGCCGGCTTCATGTGTAGGAGTGGGGAAACAATCCAGTTCACCAGATTAGCCTCCACCGCTCATGTGGAGGAATGGGGAATCAAACCCGGTTCTCCAGATCAAAGTCCACCTCTCCTAACCACCGCTGTTGTGGCGGAGCATGGGGGAGAGCTGGTTCTGCAGACGTGAGGGTCCAAGGCCATGAAGGGCTTTGTATGTGATAGGCAATATCTTGAACTGAACACAGCAACTGATGTGCAGCCAATGGAGAAGTTGCATAATGGTATACTATGCCTGCCCCAACTAGCTCCTGATAATAACCAAGCTGCAACATTTTGCGCCAGCTGGAGTCTCCAAGCTGACTTCAAGCAGAGACCTACGCTGAGTGTTACAGTACTCTAGTCTCAATGTTACCATGGCGTGGCCATTCCCAGTGTTCATTGCTTCTGGCCATGCACATATTGACTTCATAAGTCTTGGCAAATCTGAGTTTTCAGAATTTTTCTACCAGAGTGGAGTGTTTTTGTTTCTACTCAGATGTCATCTTGGGCAGGCCTTGGAGGCAAGAGCATTGCATCATCGAGCCTTGCCGTCAGTCAGAGGAACTACTTCAGTCCAACCATGCAAATTTGGCTTTGCTTTAGGAAATAGTTTGATAAATTTATTTCCATAATGCTTTGGTGGGCATGGTTGTTTTTAGGAAGTAGGGTAAATAAAAGACTAGTCCCCACCCCACAAATTTATTCTAGACAGGGAAAAGGAGGAGGCAACTGTAAAGGAAGAGAAGGAAAGAAGGGATAGAACATATTAGCAAAGGAGGTGAAGGTACGAGAAATAACTAAACAAAGCTTTGCCAGTTCTTGTAGGTTATCCAGGCTGTGTGACTGTGGTCTTGGTATTTCACCAAGACCACGGTCACACAGCCTGGATAACCTACAAGAACTGATGAACTCTGACCGTGAAAACCTTCGACAAACCTTTGCCACTTTAAAATACTCAATCCAAATCCATTTTGCAAAGTAATTGGCAATATAGAATTGAACCTGGTGTTAACATACAAGAAATATTCAGTTCAAAGAGAAAAATGTGCCCAGTTATAGACCTATGACATGTAGGGTTGCCAAGTTCCCCTGGCCACTAATGGGAGGTGGAGGGGTAGGATTGTCAGTTCCAGGTTGAGAAACTCCTGGAGATTAGGTGGTGGAGCCTGGGGAGCACAGGGACCTCAGTGGGGTACAATGCCATCAAGTCTATCCTCCAAAACATCAATTTTCTGTAGTCTGGAGATGAGCTGTAATTCTGGGGGATCTGGGGGCTGGCATCCCTAATGATGTGCCAAAATGTGGGCCGAGTAAATTACTGTCTGCCCCCATGTTCAGCTTCATAACCCTACAGAAACTGCTTCCCACAGGCGACAGCTGGATTCCCTATTTCCTTCCTTGGGGAGGGGCCGTGGGTAAGTGGTAGAGCATCTGCTTGGCATGCAGAAGGTCCCAGGTTCAATCCCCGGCATCTCCAGATAAAGGGATCAGGCAAGTAGGTGATGTGAGACTACCTGAGACTCTGGAGAGCCACTGCCAGTCAGAGTAGACAATACTGACTTAGATGGACCAAGGGTCTGACTCAGTATAAGGCAGCTTCATGTGTTCAAAAAATATTCATTGATTGGAGAGCTTTAAGGGGAGTTGGGGAAACTGCATACACATCATTAAGATTTGATGGTCTTTCCCGTTAACTTTTTTTAAAGGGTGGATAATTGGCTCCAGAAGAATATCAACTTTAAATGGACAAATGTGAAGATATACTTATATGGCAATGTTCAATACTTGAGGTAAACCTTGACTTGTGACTCATTAAAAGAGCAGAACATTTATTGGATCAGAACCAGTTTTCCGAGAACGTTTTAAAAAAGCAGCCAGGAATAACATAATAATAATAATAATAATAATAATAATAATAATAATAATAATAATAATAATAATAATAATAGCAGCAGTATTTAAACAGTTCATTTCTAGGTTCATATGCATCCAACTTGAATATAAATCTATCACAATGCTACATGAATTAGCTAGAAAGAAATCAATTTTTTTTGCAAACAGACTCCTTGGGTCTAGATCTTGGGTTGGATCCTCCACGAATAAGGTGGGGGTGGGTCGGTGGGAATCAGTTCACTGTCCCCAGGCAAGCTCTGGTTGTGTCTCCAAAAACATTAATTTGGATCCATGCCATTCAGGGCCTTACTTAAGCGGCTCTGGGGCTCAAGTAGGAAGTACTGCTCTGGCGTTCCAGACGTATCGGTCAGCAAAAGACACTATATCTGCTCAGAGGTATATTTCTCTCCAGCCAGCATACAAGGTGCTATAAAAAGGAGCATGGTATTTTCCACGAGGTATTCTACCAATTTTCTACCAGCTGAAAGTTCAGCTGGTAAAACCAGATGGTTGAAGCTAAGCAAATCGAGGTCCAGTCAATGTCTGGAGACCTCCTGTAGTGCTTAAGAACGGTGGTTTGGAGCGGTGGAGTCTGATCTGGAGAACCGGGTTTGATTCCCCACTCCTCCACATGAGTGGCGGAGGCTAATCTGCTGAACTGGATTTGTTTCCCCACTCCTACACATGAAGCCAGCTGGATGACCTTGGGCAAGTCATTCTCTCTCAGCCTCACCTACCTCACAGGGTGTCTGTTGTGGGGAGGGAAAGGGAAGGTGATTGTAAGCCGGTTTGATTCTTCCTTAAGTGGCAGAGAAAGTCGGCATATAAAAACCAACTCTTCTTCTTCTTCTTCTTCTTCTTCTTCAAACACTATCTGTATGTGATCTCGAGTCCATAATGGAAGAAGGGTAGGATGTAGACATAAGAAATATTTTTTTTTTCAAGATTTGTAAATCAGAGCTTTAATGCTCACCTTTCCTGGAGATAAATTCCACAGGAGGTTCTCATTTCCAATTACGTTAAGACAACTTTAATTACAAACAGAAGCCTGCTGAGTGGCAAAGCATTAGTTTAAAAAGGCATCATTTTCAGTATTAAATTTGTTAAGCATTTAATTAATCAGAGGCTTCACTGCCAATTTTGCTGATTAATTGAGCTGCCACTCAATTTGATTATTCTTCCATTTATGAGGCCTGTTTTGCTTAGGCCTGTTTCTTTTATACAATCGCAGGGAATGTTACAATGCTTGGTTACTAGAGTACTTTAAATGATTTACACACACAAAGGGTTATTCTTCTTTTAAAAAGGCAAACATTCCCACCTTTTAGTTCATCTCAAATTCAAGGTAAGGTTGTTTAATTATCATGAATAGAACCTGAGCCACTGAGAGTAGGGGTATTAGAGGGAGACCTTCTGGCCACCTCAGGGGCCCCCACAGCTTGGGGAAATTTATGCAATATGTTTTCTTATGGTGTTTTGTTGAGTCTAGGAAGTATGAGAGTACTCCCAGAGGAAGCCTGAGGGCCAGTAGTGGCTTTTGGTGTCCATAAACAGAGCTAATGACCACATTCAATTCTCATACGCAGCATCCAGCTGGAGCAGATGGAGAATCCATCTAATCCAGCAGGCTATTTGGCTAAGATCAAGTGCAGTGACTGTTCCTATCAGTTTAATATCCAATACATCCTTCACAGATGCATCTTCTGTTAATTTGTCTAATTTTTAAAAAGCCATATGCAAGAATGCCCTACCACCATACTATGACGTATTCAATCACATTTTTGCTCTGGCCACCCCAGTACCTGAGGAACCGTCTCGTGTTTGCAAACTTTCATAGCCTATCACCCTAACCAAGTATCAAAGCTGGGGGGCTGGACTAATCTGATGTGTGTGTGTGTTAAGTGCCGTCAAGTTGCTTCTGACTCATGGCGACCCTATGAATGAAAGTCCTCCAAAATGTCCTATCTTTGACAGCCTTGCTCAGGTCTTGCAAACTGAGGGCTGTGGCTTCCTCTATTGAGTCAATCTATCTCTTCTTGGGTCTTCCTCTTTTCCTGCTGCCCTTAGTCTTTCCTAGCATCACTGTCTTTTCCATCTGATGATGTAGTGGATGCCAAAGGGTGGTCTGTTTTTAGGAACCTGATGAATTTACCATTACTAGGCAGGCCTTGCCCTACCCTGGCCTAGACGGTCCAGGCTAGCCCGATCATGTCAGATCTCAGCCCTGCTTAGTTATTTGGATGGGAGATCACCAAGGAATTCCAAGGTCGCTATGCAGAGGCAGGCGATGGCAAACCACTTCTTGCCTAGAAAACCCTACAGGGTCACCCTAAGTCAGCTGCAACTTGACAGCACTTTCAACCACTACCAAGCAAGCCTCAGAACAGACTATTTCATCTGGCTAATTTGATTGCAGCCCTTCTTTCCCTCCTTTGTGTGATTAACTAAAACAAAAACATAGCTTCTATTGACGCTTTGCAACAAACAAGCTCATCTAGCACTTATTGGATTTGTTACAGCTAATTTGGAAGCAAAGTAGCAAATGTAAAAAGAAGGTCTGATTCCAACATTTACAAAATACCTTAAAATCTGTTTAAATTAACGTTTTTGTCAGTTCATCAGATGGAAACATGGAGCATATCAAGACAATAACAAAAACAGATTTTCCCTTTACTGCTGTAGGAGAAAGACCAGACGACTAACATTTTAGGAGTGACCAGTCATGTTACTGCTTTTTCCCAGCACCTGTCTCCATAATGAGAACGCTACGTCGGGTAAAGATGCCTACTTCATATATACTGTATACAACTCAAGAAAATGGGGATCCCTTTGGAGTCTCTCTATATCTCTGATAAGCAGCAAGCTTTCAGATTACTAAAACAAAGGATCTTAGATATCAAGTGGCAAACCCCTTGTCCTCATCAGCGCGCAGGATCTGCTCCCCATCAGAGCTTGGTATTCATCCAACGCTTGAAGCCCTACCATCCTACTCCCATTTAACTTCTCCGCAACTACGAAGGGCCTTCATGTTAGCACACCTGAACAAGGAGAGATTGGCATCAGATATTCACATTTTTACTTGTAGGTGGAGATTCCAAAATGATTTGAAGCATTTCTAGATTTATGGTATGTACATCTGCATTAGATAGTAAATCAATGGATTTTCCCCCCTGAAATAGTATTTTCCTCCTCTATTGGTAGATTCAAAAGGGCATAAAATATTTATGCCCTAAATGGGAATTTCAAATTGTGATTAAGCAGTCCTCACCAAAAACCTAAAGTACTTCCCCACCCCCAAGTAAATTTAATGGGGATGGGATTACAACTCACTTCAGTTCCAAATCAGACGGCTCGTATTTTCACTGAGAAATATGACCTAGCGAAAATATTAACTGGCAATATTAACACATTTGGAAAGGTCAAAGTAGAAATATACAGATTTCATCCACTGAAGGAAGGCAGAACGTGAGCAATGCAGCACAAAATCACTGTCTGAAAGACTGACTGAATATAAACACCTTCGAAGAAACATTCCCGTTGCTATTATTTCTGGCCTTCTTACAACTGGAAATTCTCAAGAACTGTAGTGGAAACAGCAGTCTCTCAATTCGGGATGTAAGTAACGTACTCTTCCCCAGTTGCTTGAGAAGCACTCTTACCCAATGTTAACATGGTTCATGACCTGGCACCTAGGAAGGTTTGGCACAGGCCTCTTGGGAACTGGCACTGCTGGACCTAAGGGAGACACTTGGGACTTGAAACACGTCCCATGAAATGGAAAGAGCTTTCCAAGTTCAAGGATGAAGTCTAATTTCATATTATGAGTTACTAGGGTCATTTATGCATGGGTACTTTCACTCACGTTCACCCCTCGTCTGTCTCGGTTGTTCCTTGGAGTTATGCATGAGTTTTCCCTCCATTAGAGATGACCTCGCTGCCAGCCCTCACACATCCTGGACCTTCCCGTCCCTCTGTTAACCCGATTCTTCCCTCTCCCCTGAGCTCAGCCCTGGTGAAATCTCCTTGCACTGGCAAAGTGTGGGACATGCAAGCTTAGTTTTGCTCACAGCCAATTGCAAAGCAGCATGTCCAGAGGCGGGGATTGAAATACTTCCTGCTTCCTGGGAGCTCTTTCTGAGCAGAAGAAAGGCTTTTTAAAACCGAGGCTTGGATTCCCCCCCTTCTTTTCAGATTGCTCCGTTTTTTGTTCTTAAAATGCTTTTTTATGTGGCAATTGGGTTTGGGGGGGAGGGAACTTTTCTCTCACTACAGCCAATTACGAAGCAGCATTTCAAGGAGTGGGGATTCAAATACTTCCTGATTTGAGCTTGGAGACTGCTGATGCATAGAGTCCCAAAAGGAAACTGTGGGTCCAGCCAGCAACGAAACTCAGGTAAAACCCCCATGCATAAACGACCTAGGACTGTAGTGATAACCACATGTCTTTGGGAATCCTATTGAAATCAAGAAGTCGGTGAAACAGGGCTAGAAGTAGACTACTTTAGTATTGTCCTGGACTGTTCACTCAGGTAGATTTTAGCCATTAAGAATAGTCATGTTGATTTTTTGAAATCAAAAATGAAAATTTGCAGGCTCAAGACAGCACAGCCAATTGCAAGCACACACTCAGAAATGGGTCAACTGTGAAGATGTATAAATAGGGATTGATTGGTTCGCTTTAGGTCTATAGGCCAAGTTTCATCCATTGGACTAATGGGAAGCGACTATACTTAATGAAGCCCAGATAGCTAATTCAGTCAAGATTTCCTCCAAATTTTATTTAAATTCATATCCATGTCTCTAAGAATGGTGATAGAGAGCTCTTAGGAGAAAGAATAAGGCCTTATTTATGACTGTAACCATTGGCTCAAGAAAAGGCAGTCAGACAAATGTTTGGAAGAAGGGGACTGAATTTAACACCAATAGAAAAAAACCCCAGCTACATACCCATTCATCCTGACATGTTATACACTGAAAATCTTGTTTGTAAGGTGCTACTGGGCTCGAATCTATCTCTTCTACTGCAGACCAATATGGCTCTGAAACTACCTGAAATTTCTGTATCCTAGTTCGCTTACCTAATTCAAATAACATGGCATTCTTTGTTAAAGTTCCATTTTCCCTCACAACAAAATGAAAGAAAATTGGGATATGTTTATTTACTAGTAAAAAACAGTGTAGCAAACAGGTATACCACTCAAGTCAGCCACAAAACGGAGCCTTGGCTTACCTGTGAGGGCTCCTTCTTTCTCTGAAGGAAGAGGACATCTGATCAGCGGGTGTTTCCTTTTCCTATGCTCAGGGAGAGGCAGGATATTAAACCTTTTGCTGCCTGCCCTCTGCTGGAAAACGCCCTGAACTGTCAATTCGAGGACTTCCATAGCAGTGAAAAGAGACAGGAAGCACATAACACGTAATGCAGAAAAACATGCAAGAATAATTGGCTGTAAATACGTAACAACAGGTAACGTAACGTGAAAAAACAGTGATTGTTAGAACATTGGGTAATAACACTCAGGACAGAGTGGATGGTTACTGTACTTTTGAAGTTAGCGCATCGTGATCCTTTTATTAATATTCTTCACCCTGGGTGGGCAAGATGTCCTCTTCCCTCAGAGAAAGAAGGAGCCCTCACAGGTAAGCCAAGGCTCCGTTCTCTTCTCTGAGGATCAGAGGACATCTGATCAGCGGGATTTTCAAAAGCTGTGTTATCTGGGTGGGATTAAGGATCCTTCGCTACTTGCTGCAGGACTTTTCTCCCAAAGGGCGCATCCGCAGAGGCATAGGTGTTGATTTTGTAGTGCCTGACGAATGTGGAGGGGCTTGACCAAGTGGCCGCTCTGCAGATTTCTTCCACTGATGCTTGCGCATCAAAGGCCGCTGAAGTCGCTGCGCTATGCACCGAGTGCGCTGTAATCCCCTGCGGAGAGGACATGCCAGAATGTTTGTAGCAGAGTTGAATGCATTGTTTGAGGCACTTGCTAATGCTTGGATTAGACATCTTGGATCCCTTGTTGGGTGGAGAAATTGACACAAAAAGGGCCTCCGAGCGTCTGAAGGGCTTAGTCCGCTTAAGATAAATTCAGAGTGCTCTCCTCAGATCCAAGGTGTGCCAGTTCTTTTCTCTTGGATGAGTCGGATTGGGGCAAAAAGATGGTAAGATTAGCTCTTGTTGCCTGTGAAAACTGGAGTTCACCTTTGGTATAAAAGTTGGGTCCGGCCTAAGGACCACTTTGTCTGCGTGGAATACGCAAAGGCTGTCCCTGGAAGAAAGAGCACCCAACTCCGAAACCCGTCTCGCTGAGGTGACTGCGACGAGAAAAAGAACCTTCATACATAGGAAGGCTAAGGCGACCTCTCTCAAAGGTTCGAACGGTGGTTTAGTCAGGGCGTTTAGAACTAAGTTCAGACGCCAGGTAGGGAACCTGTGTACAGTAGGCGGAGATATGTAGGAAACCCCTTTTAGGAAGGTGGTGACGTGAGGGTGTCAAGTCGTGGGGTAGCTATCTAGATGGGTGAGTACAGTGGCTATGGCCGCGACCTGTCTGCGAAGAGTGGACGCCTTTAGTTTAAGGTCCAAACCATCTTGTAGAAAGCATAGAAGGTCAGCTGTTGTAATGGTTAGGGGATCCAGTCGCTTTCTAGCACACCAGCGCACAAACATCTTCCAGGTAAAGTTGTATATGTGTTTTGTTGACAATTTTCTGGCTTCTAACATGGTGGACACTACCTGTTCTGAGTATCCCCAGCTCAGCATCCGCTGCCTTTCAAGTCCCAAGCGGTCAGTTTTAACCACGCCGGGTCCGGGTGCAAAATGGGGCCTTGTTGAAGAAGATCCTTGGGTACTGGGAGCTCCCATGGTTCTTGAATGGATAGTTCTCTCAGCGCTGGGAACCAAGGACGGCGAGGCCAGTGAGGCGCGATCAGGATGACGTGGGCCTGCTCTGTTCGAATCTTCCGGATAACCTTGGGGAGTATTGGGAGGGGCGGGAAGGCATATAGTGTCTCCCTTGGCCAAGGAGTCTCTAAGGCATCGACGCCCTCCGCCTCTGGGTGATTGTACCTGGAGAAGAATCTCTGTAGTTGTCGTTTCTTCGATGAGGCGAACAGATCCACTGACGGACGACCGAATCTCGCATGGATGAGGTGAAAGATTTCCCTTTTTATAGTCCATTCTCCTTCGTCCACCGTCTGTCTGCTCAGCCAGTCTACTTGCAAGTTTAGGACACCTTTTATGTGTTCCGCCCTTATTGAGGCGAGATGTTTTTCCGCCCAGTTGAGGATGATTAGGGGCTCTGCGTGGAGGGGGGAGGAACGAGACCCTCCTTGCCTGTTTATATACGCTTTCGCTGACACGTTGTCCGTTCTGATGAGGATGTGTCTGTTCTCTATCATTGGCTGGAACTGAAGAAGAGCTTTGTGGATGGTCCTCAACTCTAGTTTGTTGATATGGAGACGAGTCTCCGACGTTGTCCACTGACCCTGCGCTATGTGATGCTGTATAGTTGCTCCCCAGCCTTCTAAGCTCGCGTCCGTAAAAATCTGAATCGCGGAGTCTTGTATGTACGAGAGTCCTTTGGCCAGGTTTTCTCGGCGTACCCCCCACTTGAGGCTGCTCCTGACTTGTTGGGACAGAGCCATGCAAGGGTTTCTCTTTTGGGAGATCTGTACCTGGTAAGGTTTCAGGAACCATTGAAGAGACCTTATGTGTAGACGAGTCCATGGTACCAGACCTATGCAGGACACCATAAGGCCTTGGAGACTTACTAGAGAAGAGAGACCCGTCGTTCTCGCCAACATGGTGGTTTTGGCTAGGGTGATCAGTTTGGAGATCTTGTCCTGAGGAAGGAACATCTTGTTTTGCGAAGTGTCGATGATGGCTCCCAGATGGTGTATTGATTGAACAGGCGTAGTTAGACTCTTTGACATGTTCACCAAGAAGCCGTGGTGGATCAAGGTCTGAACAACAACAAGGTGTAGTTGACCGTAGGTGAAACGGAGGTATCTGCGATGGGATGAGTGTATCAAGATGTGAAGATACGCCTCCGTCAGGTCGATAGATGTAAGGTATGCCCGAGGTCGTAGAGCCTCCACAATGGTGCGGAGTGTCTCCATCCGGAAGTGTTTTTTGCAGACAAAGCGGTTGACATACTTCAGATCCAGTATTGCCCTCCAATCTCCATTTCTTTTGGGCACTGTAAAGAAAAAGGAGTACACCCCTTCTCGCCGCTCTGAGGTTGGGACGTCTTCTATTGCCTGGATCTCTAAGAGGTGTTGGATGGCTGCCTGGGTCCGAAGGGCTTTGTCTGGTCTTCGAGAGATCGGAGATATAACGTAACGATTTGGAGGGGGTCTTAGAAATTTTTTGCTGTAGCCTTGGCGAATTAGTTGTTGCACCCAGGCATCTGTGTGAGGAGAGTCCCAGATGTTTGCAAAATAAATAAGTCTGCCCCCTACTGGAATTGCTGAAGAGTCATTGCTTGTTTTGTTTGTCACCAAATCGTGGTGACTTCTCTGGACCTTGGTTCTGGAAGGCAGATCCCTTTCCGAATCTTGAACCTCTCCTGAAGGATCCTCGGCCTGAACTCCAGCCGCCTCTTCATCTATCGGATCTGGGGCGAGCCATGAAGTGGGAGGTCCGAAAGGTCCGAAAGGAATGTGAAAATGATGGTTTTCCATCTTTCTTGAGGTACTTAGGTAATGCTTTCTTCTTGTCTTTGGTCTCTATGAGGATGTCATCTAGCTTGGGACCGAAGAGACGACCTCCCTCAAAGGGGTATCCCAGAAGTATGGATTTTGACCCTGCGTCAGCCGACCAGGATCTAATCCAGGCTGCCCTTCTAGCCGCCGAGGACGCTGCCAAAGATTTTGCTGTGAAGGACATAGAGTCCAGGGTAGCATCGGCCATGAAGTTGGAGGCTTTTAGGAGCCTGTTTAGGCCATCCAGCACTCTCTTGTTTTCCTGTGGAAGCAAGTCAATAATCTTCCTAATCCACATTATACTAGCTCTTGCCACCAGGGCTGCTGTGGCTGATGCCTGGATAGACAGAGCTGCAGTTTCATGCGCCTTTTTTGTGGCATAATCAATTTTTCTATCTAGGGGATCTTTCATGCTACCTGCCCCGTCCTCTGATATTAAGCCCGAGGATTGTAGATCTGTCACAGGGGCTTCTACCAGGGGTACTTGCAATAAGGTCATGGCTCTGGGTTCCAGGGTATACAACTTTTTTATTGAAGCTGGCACCTGCTTAGTTGACATGGGTTTTTGCCACTCTGCCTTAATTAAGTCTTCAAAATACTCAGGGAAAGGCACTGAAAGTGGTTTAGACTGTAATCTGGCAAAAAACTCCTTAGAACCCCTGAATTTAGTTTTGCTTTTAATAATTTCAGTGTCCTCATCTTCATGGAGGTCAAGGGCTGCCATGACTTTACATAAGAAGGACTGGTAGTCTTCTGCCTTGAATAAACGTGGGTGGAGATCTTGGCCCTGGGCCCCCCCTTCTTGCTCCTCTTCTGAGGAGAACTGTCCTTCTTCTCTCTCCTCATCTTCGGAAGAGAGATGCTGGTGAACTGTCTTGGAATTGGGGGGTGGGGGTGCCTTTCTGGCTGCCTTTGTTGGCCAGGCAGAGCTGGAACCTTGGGCTGTAGGCTCTGAACGCACAGAGCCTCTAGATGGGGAGGATGCCCTTGAACTCAATGGCCCCCTGGAAGACGATTCCCCAAGGAGGGCAAATTCCTCTCTTAAAGCCCTTCTCATAAGCTCAAGCATCCCCTGCTCACTGCCCCCCCCCCGCCGTTAAAAGGGGAAGGGAGGTTTGTACATTACCGCCTGCACTGCACGTAGCCGATTCTCCCTTGGAGCTGGCAATACGGGCGGGCTCTGCGCTCTCACCCTCGTCACCCATCAGGGACGAACGGGGAGGCTCCGCGGTTGTTTTCTCGGCGCGCGCCTTTTTCGCGCCTTTTTCTCCGTCGTCCTCAGCCGGCTTCCTCTTTGATTTGGCCGCCGCGGCGGGAGTCTCCTGGCGCCGCTTGCCCTTCCCTCCGCAGTTTTCTGCTGGCTTGTGCCGGCGGGAGGGAAGGAGCTCCGTTGCCACTGCCTCATCTCCTGAGACGAGTTCCTCCCCAGACTGCTCTGGCGACGCCGCCATTTTCCTCAGAGAGGGAAAATATGGAGGCACAGGAGGAGGGGGGGGAAACGGAGCACAAAAGGACAAAGGCGGCCACGGGAGGAAGGGAACACAACTAACGGAGGGGAACAGTTGTTAGGAGACAGAAATATAGGATGGTAAGGTTGAAAGTAGAAGATTAAAGGAGTAAGTTGTAAGGCCTAGCTACGGAGCTCGCTCCAACGCTGCTTCTCCCTCTGAGGCAGGAGGAGAATTGGCAGTTCAGGGCGTTTTCCAGCAGAGGGCAGGCAGCAAAAGGTTTAATATCCTGCCTCTCCCTGAGCATAGGAAAAGGAAACACCCGCTGATCAGATGTCCTCTGATCCTCAGAGAAGAGAAAATGTTAGGTACAATACACTACTGTGGGTATGCAAGAGATAAATTTAGGATGAAACAAAAGCACTTTTGCAGGCTTAAAGTATTAACAGGAAAGGAATGATGCACAAGTGGATCATCACCTATGATTTACCCTATTCTGCAGTACTGTATGAAGCAGGGCTGTGATCCTGACCTTTTCTGCCTACAGAAGTGGGGGAAGGGGATGATTTTTAGCAATTACCCCTCCCACTCCAAACCCACTTTACCTTCATGAGTAGAGTACGTAGAACTGCTGGTCTTCTTCGTGAGCAGTGCGGCTGAGCAACAGCGGGGCTTGCTCCAGGCAGCAACTGCTGGTTCTTGGCAGGGGAGAAGCTTCTGTTGCTGCCTGCCTGCTTGCCTCTTTCAGAGAAAACTCTGGGTGGGGGGGATGCTGTACAAAACAAACCGTGGAGGCACGCTACTCTTGCTCATAAGAACATAAGAAAGACCATGCTGGATCAGACCAAGGCCCATCATGTCCAGCAGTCTGTTCACACAGTGGCCAACCAGGTGCCTCTAGGAAGCCCACAAACAAGACAACTGCAGCAACATTATCCTGCCTGTGTTCCAAAGCACCTAATAGAATAGGCATGCTACTCTGATCCTGGGGAGAATAGGTATGCATCATGACCAGTAGCCATTTTTACTAGTAGCCATGAATACTTCTCTCCTCCATGAACATGTCCCCTCGTATGTGTAATGGCTGGCTTTACTCACAAGCAACTGTTGGTTGCAGTGTGATGCTGTGCTCAAGGATACATTTTCTGAAGTTGGCATTAGCAAATTTTACCAATTTTGGGATCTGAATTATCCCCAACTTAAGGCTTTTGCTGCTAAAAATTTGTCTGTGTTTGGGACAATGTATGTGTGTGAACAGCTCTTCTCTGCAATGAATGTTAATAAATCAAAAGTATGTTCTCAGCTTACAGACACATACCTGAAAAAAATACTCAAAACTGCTACAGACAGACTGCGACTCCAGATTTTGATGCAGTAGTTCAGAGCAACAGGTGTCAATTATCAAAGACCATTAAATAAAATACTATAGACGTGTTATTGTTTTAAGTATGCTTGTATTTCAAGTAAGAAGAAGAGTTGGTTTTTATATGCTGACTTTCTCTACCACTTAAGGAAGAATCAAACCGGCTTACAATCACCTTCCCTTCCCCTCCCCCCAAGACACCCTGGGAGGTAGGTGGGGCTGAGAAAACTGACTAGCCCAAGGTCACCCAGTTGGCTTCGTGTGTAGGAGTGGGGAAACCAACCTGGTTCTCCAGATTAGCGTCCGCCGCTCATGTGGAGGAGCGGAGGAATCAAACCCGGTTCTCCAGATCAGAGTCCACCGCTCCAAACCACCCCTCTTAACCACTATACCACGCTGGCTCCCTAAAAAAGAGTATCATTAATTGGCTTTGCCTGTGTCTTCTATAAAGTTTGTATCTCTAGTACCTGCCAGTAAATTTTACGGTAAACATGGTCCGGCCTGACCAAGTCACATTTATGTCGTATCCGGCACTCATAACAAACTGAGTTCGACACCCCTGGTCTAGAGTAATTATATGAGAAGTAATCAAATTCCAACTGTCATTATTTTATTACTGTTTGGGCTACATTCTCTACAATTTCAGCAGCATCTTAAAGAGACAGTTAATGTACCCTTATGTACAACAGAAACAAAATGGCTTGCAACATCAGAAACAAGAGCCACAGTAACTGTACAATATTAAATGGGGGAAAAAAACCTGTGGTAATACAGCCTCCCTTTTCCGCAACATGGACAAAATTACATACAGGAATTCAGCATTATGAATGTGACAGGAAAAGGAATCTTGTATTGGGGGGGGGAGAGAGAGGGAGAGAGAGGGAGAGAGAGAGAGAGGGAGAGAGGGAGAGAGGGAGAGAGGGAGAGAGGGAGAGAGGGAGAGAGGGAGAGAGAGAGAGAGAGAGAGAGAGAGAGAGAGAGAGATACTGCATTCTGAAAAAGGTTTCTACCATACAAGGCAGTTAGAAAATGTTTCACATTTTCAAAATATCTGTACAAGCCACAAGAAACATCTCTTCAAAGAAACATCTTCCCCACCTTGTAGACAGAACTTCCAGAAACTGAGAATTAACCATAAACAACTTCTACATCTAGTATCAACGTGCTCCAGCACTCAAGAGCTTCAGGAAACTGACTTGAACCGTACTGTATAGTTCCAACACAGATCTGTTTGACATGCCTTGATTGTTAATGAATTATCTACTTTCAGTCTCTCTAGGACGTACAGTTGACTTGCACCTTAAGGAGGTCATTGGATTTTTCTGTTTTGCAAAAGCAACATCATTTTAGCAGCAATTAAAAGCGCCTTCAAGGAGACTTTAAAAAAAATACAATATCCAATTAGAAAAAAGCCATACTTTAAACATTTGTACAGGAATAAGGTTGCTGAAATTTTTGAACTGAAAATATGACGTCTGTACAACAATTTACAATAGAGTTAGAAGGGAATTTGTCATTATCCTGCATAGAAACATTGAACATGACCTGCTTGCTTTTGGTTACGTACACAGCCTTTGTATATCCCTCCTCAAAAGCTTGGGTAGCAGTCAGCAGTTGGCAACACTGCTAAGTTATCGCAATGCCATTTAAATAATTCCACTAGTTTTCAAGTTAGTTTCTGCTACCTCACTGAAACAGCTATTTTTCCCCCCCACCCCCTTTGGAAATAGTCATCCAACCAACAGTTTTTAAAGCATTCCTTCCCCCGCCCACCCCCAAACAAATTAAAATCAAAATACTAAATCACTTCTATCCAAAGAAATTAACATACACAGCTGTGGCACTCATCTGTAACTTTGGTTTGTTTGTTTTTTGTTGTTTTTGAAATATGGACTTCTTGGGAAGATTCTGTTGTCTAGCTGTCTTGTCGAGGCACCAAGTTGATCTTCTGTGCTCCACTTCTTTTCTTCTTTATTTAAATAACGAAAACTACCCTCCTTATTAGAACTCTCCAGTATCAACCAAATGTGTTGTAAAGTATTAAAAAGATTATTTACAGTGTTCCCCCTCCTCACAAGCCCAACGCACGTCTGTTATCTTCAGTCTTTAAAATGCAGTACATCTGCTTGGAGTCAGCTGCTAAAGTTGGGCCCTTCCACATTTCCAAATGAAAGTCGGGAGGGTATATTTGTTCACAGACCATGATCCAGAGCCCCCATTGCATGAAATGACTTTTCTGTAGAACAGCCACAGTATGGAAACACCGCCCCGTCAAACTTGTCCTGCTGTGTAACAAACACTAATCAGGTGTTTCCAAACGAAAGTCCACTGTGACAAACTGTGAAGGTATCACGCGGCAAGCCTTCTGCGTGAAGAAGTCTCAGAAGGGAATAATGCCTGATATAGGTGGCGTCGGAGAAGCTGCCAGTCCAGTCATATGCAGGTTTCCCGAAGAATTTGATCTTCTCATGTGTGGGAGAAGGTAAGCGTCGTTAGCCAGTTGATGGACATCAAACCGGTCCTCTTTACGGTACGCCAAGCAGCGTCTGATGAAGGCCTGCGGGAAAAGGAACACAGGTAAGCAGACCCTTTTCACAGTAAGTGCGTTCTGCTTATGATTCTCCTCTCTGATACAAAGAATTGTACAAGATTCATAAAATAAAATATTTAAGTGGTTCAGTGGTATCTTGATCCTACTATAGACACACACTCACTGGGTGGTACAGCACAGTGATTAAGAGCTACCAATTTCAACTTGGTGCTGAACTCACTGGATGTTGTAGACAGGCCATTCTCAGCTACAGCTCTCCCTCCAATCCATCTTTCTTTAAACTTACAAGATTCTTAGTACTGTGAATATTTATAAAGTGCTTTGACAATTTAGCATTTATAGAGCACTTACCATTCTGCAATACTTATCAGCTGCATTACTTTTAAAACTGCAGTTACAAACAAGCATTTATTGGCCCAGCAATTCATTAATTGTGTAACTTTGTTAGTTTGTAATTTGATGGCACATCTTTTGGTGTAGATTTTGAATTTGTTTTGAAAAAAAAGAAGAGTTGGTTTTTATATGCTGACTTTCTCTACCACTTAAGGGAGACTCAAACCGGCTTACAATCACCTTCCCTTCCCCTCCCCACAACAGACACCCTGTGAGGTAGGTGAGGCTGACAGAGCTCTAAGAGAACAGTGACTAGCCCAAGGTCACCCAGCTGGCTTCATGTGGAGGAGAGGATAATTATGTTGTTCTGTGGTTCTACTTCTGAAGTTTGTACAAGCTAACTACAGCTAGAGCTATCAAAACACAAATCAAACTGAATTTTTTTCTCATGAACTACAAAAAATTGGAAACTTTACTTCAATATGTGCATTAACATTTATTTTTTAATTTACTTTGTACTTAAAGATATTTGTCAATACTACTAATGTTGTTATAAACTTATTTATATTTTGTGCTCAGGACTGTCTTTTTTAATGGGAGTTCCTTGATTTTTACCCTAAAAAGAAATTCATCCTGAGGAAGGTTGCATTGTATTCTGCCAGAATGTACGGCTTGAGTTCACGAAAATTACCTTGGCTTCATTGCTCACAACAGGCTTCACTGGAAATTGTACTTCAGTGGCTTTTAATATTGTATTTTCCTGAAGGATATCTTGTTGGGATTGGTTATGGCCAAACGGCTGGAGGAAAACAAAATAAACCATTTGTATCACATGACACAAACAGCCCCAACACCCCAAATCAGTGGTACCATTTTCCTTATGCTAAAGTTATACTATTTAAAACAAATATTCTCAAATGCTAAGAAACATAAGCAAAAGCTGACCTACTATACTTTGCTCAACAAAGGAATTTTCCTCTCCAAGGACCAGATTGGAGACTTGAGACCCATAAGCAGCAAATACCAGAAAACTCTACACTCAAGAGTTTGTTTTTACCTTCCGGCCATATAGACACTGGAAAAAGATTACACCAACTGACCACACATCCACCTTGTTGGAAATCTTTGGAGGCTCTTTCCCTACAACAAAACACTCCGGAGGCAAATACCTGCAAAAAGACAAAAGATAAAAAGTAACTTATAAAGAGGCACACTAACAGAATTCCTTCTTCAGTAGCAGACTATAATTTTTGGAAGTGCAAATTAGACAGATGTCTTTAACAGGGGTTAAGCGCAAGCATAGCTACAGGGAAAGTGCATAAAGGTTGAACATGCATGTTCATTTCATATATATTGTTGCGAGGGAACATACAAAATTAGCAACACTGGGAGAGCTGGCAGAAATCACCAAGAACCAAACTATTAGACTGCTGAGACTTTCAAGCTGTTGTTATGGATTTAGATTGCAGCTTTGATTCTTCTAAGCTGTTCCTCATGAGGGTGAGAGAATCGTGGACCCAGGGGCAAAAGGGGAGGCAGGAAGTAGCAAAAAGAAAATAACACAATATCGACACAAAGCTGGAGTAAACTACAGCCACAGCCTCATTGATTATAGCCATTTGAACACTGGCAAGGCATGGGGGACGGATCCATGTATTGGCCTCTTGTTCGATGGCAACCCTCCCCAGCCTACGTGCTGGGTGAAACTGCATGGGATGGCAGATCTTGGGATCCCACATGGGCACAAAGCCATTGCTTGGTTCTCCTGCCACCTGGGAGTGAAACTGGATGACAGCCCCTGAGATGGGCACTCCCCCTAATGTCTCCACCCTCAAGACTCCTCGAGGGGATCCTCAAAATGGAGGAGGACAGGCATGCAGGCACTGCCTCCTCCCATTGGATTTGGCCCAATGCCCAAACCAGTTACCACAAAGTTGTGATGAAAACCTACAAACTGCGCAAGCAACAGAACACCCCTGGACACCCACAGATTAAAGGAGGGAGGGCAGGGAAGCCAAGATGACTGGGTCATTCGGGGTCAATGGCAGGGACCAGCTATAAGGGGACCATGTGGACCAGAGAAGGAACACTGTCCTTCTGGTCCGCTCGAGCAGCCCTGCCCCGAGCTCTCAGTGCCACCAGTGACTGGCACTGGAGCCAACACTTCAGAAGCCTTCCCAGAAGGACCAATGCACCGGGCTGCTCTGGTGACAAGGAACGGGGAGCGGCATCTCCAGCTCCCTACACAAACAAAGGGCTGTAGCAAATCAGGGGAAATCAGCAGAAATAGATCCTCTCCAGTCTTGCATTGGCTCTTCTACAGAATAAAGCTCACACAAAAGAGTGAAGGTGTGAGGGGGGAGGAGAATTTCTATTAATTCCCCTTTTCGCTAAAAGTAAGGACAACAAATGCTTTTCATTCATTACAACTGTTGTCGAGTATACAAGCAGTTTTCACACACGAATCAATGTGTAAAATGCAATAAAGTAAGATTACCAATAAGTGCCAGCTCCTTGGGAAGTTAAGTCCATCCCATCCACTCCATAGCTGTCATCATCCATTATTTTGGACAGGCCAAAGTCTGTGATTTTTATTTCTCCACATGCTGTCCCGTCTACCAAAAGAATGTTTCCTACACCCAGCAAAAGAGAGCTCATCAAAAAGGCAAGTACAGCCCAACAATGATAAACCAGTCTTTCAAATTCACTCAGAAGACAATTTTACACAAGTTAGATACTGTAACCACAAGCATGTAAAACATCACACAACAAGTTCATGGTCTGCACGCTTATTGGACTGCTTCAAAAGTCGCCCAGTGAGAGAAGGTAGCCATAACCTACTTCAAAACTGCAAATTTCAAAACTGTCTACCATGTAGTCTCACCTCCCCAAGCTTCCATTTACTGCACAGATGTTTCAAATCATCATTGATTTATTTTAATATTGCAACAGTGTTATTCCTTTTGCCCTGGCTAAACACCAGCTTCTGAAACAGTTTTGGTAGCTCTTTCATTCTGAAGCAAAATAAAGCAATAGCCTATACGAGGGGCTTTGGCTCAGTGGTAGAGCCTCTGCTTGGCATGCAGAAGGTCCCAGGTTCAATCCCCGGCATCTCCAGTTAAAAGGGACTAGGCAAGGAGGGGATATGAAAGACCTCAGCCTGAGACCCTGGAGAGCCGCTGCCGGTCAGAGTAGACAGTACTGACTTTGATGGACCAAGGGTGTGATTCAGTATAAGGCAGCTTCATGTGATAAGTGTATTATTTTGGGGGAGGACTATGGCTCAGCGGTAGAGCATCTGCTTGGCATACAGAAGGTCCCAGGTTCAATCCCCGGCATCTCCAGTTCAAGGAACTAGGCAAGTAGGTGATGTGAAAGACAGCCTGAGAACCTGGAGAGCCGCTGGCAGTCAGAGTAGTCAGTACTGATTTTGATGGACCAAGGGTCTGATTCAGTATAAGGCAGCCTCATGTGCTCAAAAGCCTCCAAAAATCCTGCAGCATTTCAGCATATTTAAATAGAAAAACTGACTGATGAACAGTTTCTGGTGTGAAGTAGATGAATCATGTACTCGGTCTTTTGCAACTCACTGTTGGCTGCACAGCATAAAGGACTAAACAATTTATTAGTAGAAATTTGTATGCCAAATGACTGCGGGCAAACTTTGGTAGTGAAATGGAGCCCATGGTCAAAGACAGCTAATAAACTTTTTATCGCTACTTTAAGGCATATAAATGAATCTTCAGAGTGAAAAAGAAAGAACTTATGGAGGAGGACATAAGAGGGGAGAGTGATCAGTGAAAAGACTGATTAAACCAAGTAATCCCAAACTATTTCCTTTGCTAGTACATGAGGGATTAGAAGTAAAGGAGACCCTTCCCCCCACTATTAAACAACCCTTCCTATATTACAATGAAGAAGAAGAGTTGGTTTTTATAGGCCGACTTTCTCTACCTTTTAAGGAGAATCAAACCATCTCACAATCTCCTTCCCATCCCCTCCCCACAGCAGACACCTTGTGAGGTAGGTGGGGCTGAGAGAGCTCTAAGAGAACTGTGAATAGCCCAAGGTCACCCAGCAGGCTTCATGTGTAAAAGTGGGGAGACCAACCTGGTTCACCAGATTAGAGTCCACCGCTCATGTGGAGTGGGGAATCAAACCTGGTTCTCCATATTAGAGTCCACCACTATGAACCACTATACCACACTGGCTCTCCTACAGTATAAAGGAAAATCAAAACTATGTGAGATCCAATGGATTTGACAAAGGGGGAGAGAGGGAGCAGAGGCTGCTGCTTCACTGGTGAGGAGAGCATCTTTTAGAGAGATGCAATACAATGCTTACTGTTACAATGTTTTCCAGTAGTTCTAATTTACCTGGTTTAAGATCATAGTGTATTATAGGTGGCTTAATCTCATTGAGATATCGAAGTGCATTTACTATTTGCATTACAATGGACCTTGCTTCTTTTTCTGACATTAATTTATGTTGCTTGAGATAGAAATCCAGATCATTGCCTTCACAATATTCTAATACTGTACAAAACCTAAAGGAGAAAAGGGGAAAAAACAGAAGTTAGGCAAGAAAAAACAGGACATCTAATTATACAAGGGAAATCTGAACATTCATCTTCATACAATATTCTTTTCAATGTCAGTATTCGCTGTTATAAAAGCAAAGCCTATTGAAAAACCTAAACAATATAGAACTCCCTGCATTCAGAGGATCTGAATTACAGAACATATCAGGCAGTAAGGCCAAACACCACCACCAATATAAACTATACTCTTTCCTGGAGTTATCTGGACTCTTCTTGAACAAAAATACTTCATTTTGCATACTTACGTATCTGTATCCAAGGAGAAGTAGTCATAGAGTTTTACTATCCTTGGATGATCCAGCTCTTTGTGTATTCTATACTCTCTGCAAGCATGCCTGAAAGAGAGAGAACTAACCATGAACCCCACGAAAATACTGTTTTCACTTACCACAACAACAAAAAGGTGTTTAAAAACGTACTTATGGTAGTTTTCCTTCTTCTCGTCCCTCCAGCTTTTGTTGAGCTGGTGTATCTTCACAGCAGCGTATCTTTGTTCGTAGAGATCAAAAGCCTAAAATACCCATCGGGTGAGAGCAGTAATTATGGACTGTTGCTTGTGTTTAAATAGTTCAAAACATGCTGCATGCGACAAATACATTATAGCTACCCTTGTTGTTTTACATGGGAAGACACACTTCGTACCCTTATGAGCAAAACTTAAATAGTACTTTATAGCTTTAGAGATAAGGTTTGGAGGTTCTAGCAGGGGAGCGCAGCTATTGTATACCCTTGACCGAAGAACGGTACACTCCTTCTATCTGGGATGGTCGTCCTCTTCCACTGAGCGTGCAGTTTTGGGAGGGACGCGTGTGTTAAGTGCGGTCAAGTTGCCTCCGATGGCGACCCTATGAATCAGTGTCCTCCAAAATGTCCTATCTTTGACAGCCTTGCTCAGATCTTGCAAATTGAGGGCTGTGGCTTCCTTTATTGAGTCAATCCATCTCTTGTTGGGTCTTCCTCTTTTTCTGCTGCCCTCAACTTTTCCTAGCATGACTGTCTTTTCCAATGGCTCTTGTCTTCTCATAATGTGACCAAAATACGATAGCTTCAGTTTAGTCATTTTAGCTTCTAGGGTCAGATTAGGCTTGATTTGATCTATAACCCACTGATTTGTTTTTTTGGCAGTCCATGGTATACATACCATACATACATTTGTACTATACATCTCAGGAAACTCAGGAGAACTTGTCTGCCTAACGGTGCAAAGCAAATGTGTTTCTGCTTACTTCTGCAGCCAGTGACATGCAGCATTGCTATCTGCCTTACAGGCTACTTCGACACACACATACCCTGCACACTACTGCACATAATGAGACAGAAGCACTTGTTGGACTTGCATACTTTTGTCCCACTCCTTTCTTCAAGCAGAAATGTGGTAACAAGGAATGTCTTGGGAAAGCTGGTGTCCCAAGCGGACTGGCTCAAGCCCATGTTTGTATACATACACTATTATACAATTAGAGTTGACACTCAAATAAATTTTAATGGATTAACCATATGAACGTTAGCTGACAAATCTGTTTACGTATGACCCCACAATATTCATAAAGATAATGCAGTTTTTAAATAATCATGCACACTGTATTAGAAGACACATACACCAGTTCTGCATTTTTGGTTTACTGCCATTAATTTGTATCCAAGGAAATTTTAGTTTTGTATTTCAAACTGATAGCTTTGTTTTAAATTGATGTTAACCACCGAGTGCTTTGTGGAGCCATGCTGGCAGGCTGCAAAGACTAATTGCAAATGAAAAAATAAATTTAAAATTAACCCAAACAAGAGACATTACCTTATATACTTCACTAAAGCCACCTCGACCAAGTAAATGAAGTAACAAATACCGCTCATTTAACGTGGGGTGATCCTTGAACCTTAAAAAAAGAAAGAAAAGAAAGCAAAAGTTTGGCTCACTGTATAATAACACTTCCCAGTATCCACTTTCTTTTTTTAAAGCTGTGATGAAAACTACTCAAATAGTAACAGCATTCTTCAGGTATAATGCCAAACGTTTATTTGGAAGTACACGGATTAACCTGGAAGGAATCTCTGGCCACCATGTCCCCTCTTTCCACTTGCACGTGGTGATTCCTTTGGTCCCATCCCAGCACACAGCAACTCTGATATGCATTGCAAGTGACAAGCCGTAGCTTCCCAGAGGACAGAGTTAGTCACAGACCAGTAAGAGAAGGAATCCACCAGTGCGCAAAGAGAGGAGGGATGTGTGCAAGCCCAAGGCTGCTGTTTGGGGCTGCCTCTTCTGGCAACCCCCCCCAAAAGACATTACATTCCACTGATGTTAATTTTTTGATGGTCCCCAGCCCTAGGAGTGTGCGGCTGTCCTCAACGAGAGCCAGGGCTTTTTTGGCCCTGGCTCCGGCCTGGTGGAATACTCTGCCTGGTAACATCAGGGCCCTGCGGGACCTGTAAGACAGAGCTATTCCACCAGGCCTACAACTGAGGGCAGCCACAAGTGTTATGAATTCTGGTCTCCCTACCCCCCTTTTTCTCTTTTATAACTGGTGTATTTTATATCATATTATAATATTTTTTTATTATAACTGGTGTATTTTATATTGGTTTTTTTTTTTCCGCCTGCCTGCTTGTTATGACACTTGCTATGAAGCAGCGGGTACAATATTAATTTGTGTGCCATCTGGTTTTAATAGTTTATGAACTTGTATTTTATTGTTTAAAATGTTTTTATTGGTATTTTTTTTTTATTGGTGTGTGTGTGTGCATGCGTGTGGATGTATAATATAAGAAGAGTTGATTTTTTTTATACGCCGACTTTCTCCGCCACTTAAGGGAGACTCAAACTGGCTTACAATCACCTTCCCTTCCCCTCCCCACAACAGACACCCTGTGAGGTAGATGGGGCTGAGAGATCTCTAAGAGAGCTGTCACTAGCACAAGGTTACCCAGCTGGCTTCATGTGTAAGGGTGGGGAAACAAATCCAGTTCACCAGATTAGCCTCCGCCGCTCATGTGGAGGAGTGGGGAATTGAACCCGGTTCTCCAGATCAGACTCCACCACTCTTAACCACTACACCATGCATGATTTTACCACCCTGAGTATGGTTTTGGCTGGTGAGGGCATGCTAGAAATTTAATTAATGAATAAAATAAAATAAATAGGCTCCTGCCTATCGCCATTACACCTGAACCCAGCCAAGTGTAACATTATACACAAGTGTCATTTAGATACAAATCAGGCTCATGTAAATTCACAGTGGGTAGCCGTGTTAGTGTCTGTAGTAGAAGAAAAGAGCAAGAGTCCAGTAGCACCTTAAAGACTAACAAAAATATTTTCTGGCAGGGTATGGCTTTCGTGAGCCACAGCTGGTATCTGAAGAAGTGAGCTGTGGCTCACGAAAGCTCATACCCTGCCAGAAAATATTTTTGTTAGTCTTTAAGGTGCTACTGGACTCTTGCTCTTTTCTATTACTGAAGTACCGTATATACTCGTGTATAAGCCGAGTTTTTCAGCCCAAAAAAAGGGCTGAAAAAGCCGAACTCGGCTTATACAAGGGTCAATACGGTAGGAGAGGGGAGGGGGGAGGAGGGAGGGAGGAACTTACCGCTCACAGCCTCGCCCGGGAGCCTTTCTCCTGCCGGCAGGGGCCTTCCTGGGCCGGCAGAAGGTCCCTGCCGGCCGCTCTGCCGCCGCCCAGGCAGCAGGGAGCCTTTCTCCTGCTGGCAGGGTCCTGGAGGGGCCGGCAGGAGGTCTCTGCCGGCTGCTCCGCCGCCGCCCAGGCGCCTGGGCGCCTTTCTTCTGCCGGCAGGGACCTTCCTGGGCCGTCGCCGCCACCCACGCGCCCAAGCACCTTCCTCCGGCCGGCAGGGGCCTGGAAAGGCCTCCTGCCGGCCCAGGAAGGCCACGCCGCCGATTCGCCGCGTCTCCCGGTAAGTAGGGGGTTCAGGGGCTCTTCCCCCTCCCCCCCTTGGATGGCACTGGGGGTGGGGTGGGGTGGGGTGGGAGGGCCTGGGAGGCCGGCGGGAGGGCGATCTGGGGCAGGGGCCCTGCGCTCTAAAATGGCGGCCGCCATTTTAGAGCGCAGCATTGCCGGTAAAGGGAATTTCTTATTGACCCTCGGCTTATACGCGGGTCAATAAGAAATTCCCTTTTCTGGCCTCAAATTTGGGGGGTCGGCTTATACTCGGGTCGGCTTATACCCGAGTATATACGGTAGGTGGGACATAAGCACTGATTTGTGGTTCCATGCTCAACTTTTCCTGCATGCTCTCTAGAGCCACCATCTGGCAGTTACATATGCGCAGAGACCGGCCTCCTGCAGGATGGTGCCGCCGAGCCAATCAGCTGTTCAACAAAAGGGGGATTACATTGGCAGCAAGAGTGGTCATTGCTATAAAGTGGAAATTGGAAGCCTGTCCAGACATAGAAGACTGGAAAGACAAAATAGCAGTGTATGCAGTGATGGCTAAATTGACAAAACTATGTGAATAAAAGACCCAGTGAAGAGCTCAAGAAAAACTGGAAATTATATAATGCACATGCTTCGTAAATTATGTTAAAACTTGAAATGAAAACATTTAGTCATAACACTATACAGGAATAGTAAATAGTAAATAACAGAATCTAGCGAATATAAACCAGTCTATATAAGACTATATGGTAGTCAGTATGATTTAATAATAGCTTGTTTTAATATGTAAGTCTGAAGTACCAATATTATTATGAGGTAGAATGATTGAATAGAAAGCAGTTAACTCAACATTATTAAGCTATAAAATTAAGGACAGAAAGTTATAATAGTGTATTATAGGGGAGAGTGTAAGAAGGCAACAAAAACTATACATGTTCACTCAATTAAAGCCTTTTTGTCTATGTTAGTTTAGGTGTATGTAAGGTAATGTAGTGTACTGCTTGTGTTCTATGTGTTTGTTCTGGTGTTTTGTGTTTTATACAGCTATGAAATAAAAACTTAATTAAAAAGGGGGATTACATTTATTTCTCCATGTCTCATTTGATCAATATTAAGCTTTCTAAAAAAAAGTCCTGTATATGAGTAGGCACACATACATTATACAGAAAACCAAAGTACAGCCACTACACGTTTAAATAAATTCTAGAGGCAACGCATACATAAATTCATACTGAATTTCATGTGAAACGTGGGATTTATTAAATATATAGCAGCTGTAGTCTGGTTTACTATTCCAGATATTCCACTGCAGTAATTACTTCATGTTGAAGCGCCTTCTTCATATTAGCGCCACTGATCCCACTTAAGTTTTCTTAAGTAGCTGCAATGTAATGCATTTGAATTATTCTAGAATCCCACCAGTACTTTTGGAAGTACAATTATATTAGCCTACTTTAAGCTAAATACATATACATAAAACAAAAGAGATTATATGAGAGCTATATTATGCATTGGTTATTTTCCAGATGTCATCCATTCTGAAGGTAATAATAAAGAAGCATGATTTATATATCTACATATATGCAAGATTAGAATCCAATATCATACTGTGAATTGTCTTCATTGTTTATTCTTTTGAGCTCTCGTATATGAAGATTTCTAACTCTTTCCAAACGTTCAAGTTCTGCTTGTATTTCAGCTTCCTCCTGCAAGTAAGACAAAAGTCAACTATGAAAGCTCAGTCTGTTTTGTTTACACTCAGCTTTTGCAGTTTTTTTTTTTACTGATGCCTCAACAGCGGTGGCTGTGACAGATCATCTGAGAAACTTAACTATCTGTGATATATATGTACCTAATTCAAGAAATGTGACCTTCCAAATTTTTTCCTTATATGTACTGCAGGAATTCTAATCAAGCTGAAAGGCAGCTGATTTCATACCTAAACTAAGTAAGATATTATTTGGGAATTGCTTTGACACTGAGGTGCACACAATAGCTCTAACTGTAGTTACTGTTTGTACAAACGTCAGAGGTAGAACCACAGAAAAACATAATTATTCATTATAACATAAAACTATTTATTTAATATACAATAATGACTGAAGTATAGTTCGCCTAGCATGTCACAAAAATGTTACTACTGTTAGCTCAGCCAAGCATATAAAAAATGAAAATAAAATGGCCAATATTATAACACCACTGTGCATATATTTATATACATTATTTCAAACAAGACTACATTTTAATATATATATGTATACACACGTGTGTGTGTACACATACATTTGTATACACATACACACACTGTGCAGTTCCTTAGAAATGACCAGATGTATAACTAATCAAAGCCCTACATTATCTTGATGGTTGTATATATGTATTCAACATGGTGAACTAACAGAAACCACCTCTTGATGCTTTACTAGTAATGTTTTTACTGCAAGACCCATGATATATACAGTATCTCTGTAACAGATTCTTATTCTACATAACATGTTGGCCCGCAAGTCTGACTTTTCCATCATGAATTCTACAAGGATCGCGTTGCTAGTCTTGTTACAAAACACACTCGTTGATGTACTTTCATGGAGTGGACCTCACTTCATCAGACAGGAAAAACTGTTAAGAGGTACAGTCTGACATTGCTACACAAAGCTCACATGTACGCAAGATGAACAGAGTGACCACTCACAACAGCCGTAATAGATGATAACTCAATCTTCCTAGACTTCCAGGCTAATTTAACACCTGTTCTGTGAAAACAATATAAAACTTCTGAGCTAGGATTTGTATGCAAGAACGTTTTTAGTTATCTTGCTTAGGAATTTTAATTCAGCAATTTCACACTGCAGACTCCCTTTGAAGTTCTTTTGTTGAAAAACTGTGACTTCCAGGTTAGTGCAACCTCTTGCTGAACAACAACTAGCAGCTATTTTCCTTTCCTTCCATTCACGGTTTTAGGGATCTAATCCAAAGGCTCTTCTGATCCTATTTGTCACATTGTCATTGTTTCTAAGACAGTGGAATGAGCAATAGAATGAGGGACTGCTGGTAATGTCTTTTCCTGAAGAATGTTCCACTACAGGAACATTAACGCACTCCTTTACAACTACAAGCTTTCAGTGCTCAAGGGAGCAGTAGTATGAAATAACTGGCAAATTGAGCTTGCCTTATTCATGCAACAAAATTACCTTTGCTAATTAAAAAAAAGTGTCAGAGTATTATGTAGATAGCTTAGTTATGTGTTTCTCGTTTACAAAGTACTCACATTTTATAATGTAATTGAAACACTGCAGAATACAGTGTTAATGTTAATGCACAGAGTAATTGCTCTCCCATGAATGTAAAAAACTCCACGCTGATATGGAATTATGGTTTAAAACGCCACATTAAAGTTTGACTACTCTTCACTGCGTAACTGTGTAAAATTATTCAGATGAGCTTTCCACAGCAGATGCTGGAAGCACTACGTGAATATCCTACACATACACAGTTATGCAATACTAACCTATACGTTCTGCATGGTCAGAGACTACAATTTTGCCTTTTTGTTTAGGTGACTGTGACAGACTTATAGAGCATCAGTGGTGTACTCTAGGCAAACAGCTCACCACATGGTAAAACAGTTGTTCGACTGTATCATTCAGACAATGTGTGGAGTGGCATGAATGTTATTCTGGGTAGAGCGTTCATTCTTGCTCAGAGGAAAACAGGTAAGAGACGTCTACCAGGGATCATCCTGCTACTTCATAACTGCAGACTGAAGCGGCACAGTCCGGAACAGTTTTATCCTTCAACAAGCTGTTTGGCTTTTGAATTTAAGTGATCTGATGGATGCTTTTCTCGTTTTTTTTTTTAAAGAATGTCAAGAGACTTAGAGCTTCTCTAGATAGATGTTACTATTCAGACTCAGTTTTGGCAGCCAGCCTCTTCCCTTCCATCTTAGCTCCACTGACCATCTCATCCCTGCCACTCATGGCCATGTAAGGGCCCATAAAATGTGGCTTCAGGCCACGGAAGAACAAAGGCTGAGAATTGGCAGAGAGTGGGAAATATCAGAGCGCACTGTCTGATCGTATTATACCTCATCTGAGAAACAATGACAGGCCCAGAAAAATTCAGAGCCGCCAAGGCTTTTAGACTATTAATCAAGGTGCATCTTGCCACAAAGGCTTATCATCTGGAACAAAGGGTACCCTTTTCGCTTATTAATATTCCTCTATAACAACAAGGCTGTAGCATAATGGAATGGTTCAGGAGGCTGTTTTTATAAACCGAACAGGATTGTAGTCTATTACACTGCTTATGGTCCTGCATTGTCTTCTTTTGTAACTCCATTTTTTTCACGTTGATAACCCACCATTCCTGACACTTTCTTTGCACTGCTTCTAATTGTTGCAATCCTAGTACTATGGCACTGTTTGTTGGATGCCTCATGCTATTTTATGGCATTGTTTTGCACTCTGTAACCTGTCTTGAGTCTCAGTGAGAAAAGTAGGCTATATAGTAAATGCATGGTGTGTACACCAAAATTCAGTGGAAAACAGCCCCCTCCCTAGGACTTTTCTTCAAATTTTCTAATGAAAAACCGGGAAATTTTAGGCACCGCTGAAAAAACTTCCTATTAAATATATTTTCTGCTTCCAGAACGAGTGAAATAGGCTAAGTTAACACAGGGTTAACACAGCAGTTTGCAGCTCGCTCGCTCTCTTTAGCATTGGGTGTCTTTGTCATATGGCTTGTAGAAAACTACAATATTTACACTTTTAAATTCCATAAGTATGCCAAATAATACCTTTTATGTGCTAAGTTATCTATGATAAATTTTACATTGTTAAAGCAGAGAAACACATTTAAGCTTGATAGGAAAGTACATTTCTGCAGATATTTAGACTTTTCAAATGGCTTCAAAATTTCCAGAAATTTTAAATCTCTAGTTCTTCCTCAGAATGGCCAACTCAGGCATCACTGTTCAGTATAGCACTATTTTGTAAAGCAGGTTTCTCTTGTAACTATTACTTTTTAAAACTTTAATGTGACTGGATGAATAGAAACACAATCGAGAACAAAAACATACCTTTTTGAGATGTCCTAATCTAAGCTTGAAAATTTCTTCTTGTTCATGATACTCTGCTAACGTCAGCCTGTAAAAGTTAGTATAAATAATAAACTATTTCAAGAATGTTACAAAACTAGCTTATGTCTATATGATTTATATAAAGCACATTTTATTAATCATCAGAACGCCAATCTTTCTGGAATCTTATGAAACAGTTACATTCTAGATGGCCAAGATCCTGGTCATGGAGTAAAAGGTTCCAAGTACTGAAGATTATCATTACCAAACTAGTTTATATCTATATGATTTATATAAAGCACATTTTATTAATCATTGGAACACCAATCTTTCTGGAATCTTATGAAGCAGCTACACTCTAGATGGCCAAGATCCATCTATAGAGACAGGAAAAACCCATCCAAACTTACAATTGTGGTAAATTGGGTCTAACAAATGGATCGTTTTCTGCTCCGTTGACTGCTTTATTTTTCCTCTGTTTAGGTTCTGAATTGGCAGAGGGTGCCTGTGAATTATTTGTCGATGGAGGTTTCCGCTTCGCCAGAAGTTTCCTTTGCCTTTCAATATCTTCCCTTTGTTGATTCACCCATTCCTGTTGCCTGCAAACCCAGAATGCCATGTGTCAAAAATTCTTCTCTAAGTTGATCAACGCGACGTATTCGAGTCACACATTCTAATACACACAATTCTTCCTCTCACTCCCACCCCACTCCTCAATTAGCAAAACTTCTCCCCAGCCTCCTCCCCCTCTGCCCCGTCTTTGCACAGACACTTTGTGGGGTGGCAGCTGTTTGCTTCTGGTGACTACTCTCCCTTCTACTTTATGCTAGCAGAACCCCACCAGTCACCTAGGGTTGTTGTTCCTTGCTGCTCCAATATGGATGCCGGAAGAAGCCAGTACACTGCAGTACACAGATATGGCGCACGCTCTTTACAGAACAATAGCCCAGAGGCCATAGTTTGAGAAGCAGCAACCCAGATTTAAATAAGTTCCACCTGGAGACAACTCATTTAGTATGTCTCCTTTTTTTTCTTAAAGGCTTTCTGAGAATCGGTCATCTGTTCCCTTTCAAAGTTACGTTACCAAACTTAAACTCATCATTCTCTGTTGATTAAAAAAAAGCTCTGTACTGTATTCTGAAATTTCAAAAAGCGTAGGTATGAAAAACTAATTCCAACGCGAGCCACTTTAAGTAATTTAAAAACCCCACTGCAGGGACCGGTAATTACTGACAATTTTAAAAAACCATAACATTGACTAACTTCACAAGATTCTGAAATGCAAAGCCATCTGTCCACTGTTCGGTAAACGAGGCACCATGTCGAACAGTTGTAAAATGCCCTAGGCGTAATCTGTCTTGCATACTCTTCTCTCTGCTTGCCAGTTTTTCTTGTGTGCTCTAAAAAAAAAACCCACCAAAATATTATTAGTTAGAAGAAGAGCCTTTTCAAGAGCATTAGCACATTCAATGGAAAGCCATTGCTTATCGGTTGTGCAGGACCCAGAGAACTTTACTCAAATCCTCTCATCACCTGAATCGACACTCCCTCATCCCCCACCGACATTTAGTACATCAGCCGAGAGTGCGAGCACTGCCCGAACATCACGGCCACCTATTTGTTAGCGCCTTATGACATCAACCGTGACAAGTGATGCTGCTGAAAGCTGTGACTCCTTAAATTCTTTATGAAAGCCTCCTGCTTCTGAGACACTTTATGCTGTGTACAGTTTTGATGCTCTCTGCAGGAGGAAAAGGGGAAGTGATTGTATGCTTACGCTGGGAACTCTCCCAGCTTTTAAAAATACACTTTCCAATTAAGAACATTCTGCAAGGTATTAAAATACTAAAGTATGCTTCGAAGAAAATATTCGAGAAACTAGGGTAGGCTCCCTCATGCTGGCACTGGAAGGTAATTGCAGGGCCCACTCCTGTATTTAAATACTGAACAAAGGAAGTTGTCATAAGAACATTAAGAAAGGCCATGCTGGATCAGACCAAGGTCCATCAAGTCCAGCAGTCTGTTCACACAGTGGCCTACCAGATGCCTCTAGGAAGCCCACAAACAAGACGACTGCAGAAGCATCCTGCCTGTGTTCCACAGCACCTCATATAATAGACATGCTCCTCTGACCTTGGAGAGAATAGGTATGCATCCTGACTAATACCCATTTTTATTAGTAGCCATGAATAGCCCTCTCCTCCATGAAAACACCCAGTCCCCTCTTAAAGCCTTCCAAATTGGCATCCATCACCACATCCTAGGGCAGGGAGTTCCACAATTTAACTATGCGTTGTGAATACTTCCTTTTATCTGTTTTCAACCTCTCACCCTCCAGCTTCAGCAGATTACCCCACATTCTAGAATTATGGGAGAGGAGAAAAGACTCTCCCAAATGCTCCCCATAGGGCACTTGCTCTAGTCCCCTGATCATTTTGGTTGCTCTTTTCTGCATCTCCTCAAGCTCTGCAATATCTTTTTTTAAGGTGTGGTGACCAGAACTGTACACAGTATTCCAAGTGAGGCCTCGCCATAGATCTGTACAAGGGCAGTATGATAGCAGCAGTTTTATTCTCTATTCCTTGTCTAATTATGGCCAACATGGAATTTGCCTTTTTCACAGCAGCCGCACACTGGGTTGACATCTCCATCGAGCGATCCACCACCCCAAGGTCCCTTTCTTGGTGTGTCACCTAGGGTCCATTCACATACCATCACAACAGCAAAGCAGCGTCTTGTCCATGGCTGCAACCCAGGAAGGGTTGCACAGAACTGACCCACACAATTGGCCCTGCCCATATGACTGTAGCCTGCATATACTGCTGTAGCATTACTGCAGTGGGAAGGATTCACAGAGAGTGGATTGAGCAATAACATGCAAAGCAGTCCCAGAGAGCTCCTTTCCCACTTTGGTGTGATCCAACGAGTAAGTTTTAGCTTCTGCCTTTACAGCTGTACATAATCTATAAGCTCAAACAACCAAACGTCTTTTGCCATACATTCAACTTGCCTTTTCAATCAGAAGTTTCTTGCTCATTGAAATGCATTTGTTTAATCTTTCTTTGTATTTTTCAAGTAGCTTTTGTTGTTCATCTATTTGTCGTCGTAGATCACAGTTAGCCTAAGAATTAAAGAAAACTATGATCAGTGTATACACTAAAACAAATCCCACACAAACACAAGCTGTATCCCACAAATAACCCTCACACAATTCTAAAAAACATTAAATCTTGTCCACAAAGGAAGAATTATTAGCTTAGAGAATTAAAAAAGGACTTCAGCATACAAGGTAAAAAAATAATTTGGAGGAAACAAGGTAAGGAAGATATATACGCACACTGTGTGTCATTCATAATCTTGGCATCTTCAGTCAAATGGAGTAACAAAAAACCTATTTGCCATCCTAATGTGCTCTATTATCTTCATAAATTTGATACCCAATCTTACCATCATCACACTTACCCTGAGCAAATCATCTATACGACCTTCCTTCTTTTCCAAGTCTTGATTTTTATTACTTTCAAGTGCAGTTAATTTCAGCATTGTGAGATCAGTCTGTGTAAAGAAAGGTTGGAAATGCAAACAAATTTAGCAAACACAACGCGGTTATAAATCCCTCATAAGGCAACCCGGACATTTGTCAAATGGCCTGTTTGCATGATACAAAGAGCAAATGTCCCCTAAGTAAAGCACACAAGAGGCAGCTCCCAGCTCTTCTCCACTTAGTTTTAGTACAGGATTGTGCTGCACTGGCTGCAAGTAAGGCTCAAGAGAGAGATGGGAATAGACCACCACATTAGGGCCCAGGACTTGTCTATCCTTCTACCTTATGAGCTACACATTTTGCAAAACAACAACATGAAAACAGAAAGGCAGTGAGGATTGATTCATATGGCTATCTCCCCTTTCAATGGCATTCTTCATCCAAGGGTAGTAACAGCAGTGAATCTCTCTTTGTGCTTGAATTTCCACCCACCACTTTCCATGGGTTTGAGAGGCTCTAATTTTCAAGGGAAGTGGATGCAGAAGAGGCACCAACAATCTGATTGAAAACTTTGGTCACCAGCCTGCTTGGAATCAACTGAGAAACCAAGCTAAGGACTCGTCAGCTGCTCAGCAACAAGGAAGCCAATTCAAGGTCCAGCTAGAAAACTAAACCATCAGAAATTTGACAGTAAAAGGACTGTACTCATCAGAAGATCCAGGATAAGATTTTCACTAAGGCCTTATACGCCTGGCTGTTTCCCTCTTGGTCACCCTGACTACTTCGGGGCTTTGTTTTGATTATGTATGCATTTTCCGACTTTCAGAGGTAGCCTCGCTCTCTCCATGCATTTCCCCTGCATTTTCTGGATACTGTTTAGCCAGCATCCAGAAAATATGGGCAACATGCACATAAACGTGCAGGAAGAGCAAGGTGACCTGAGGGTCAGAAAATGCACACATAATCAAAACAAATCCCTGAAGGAGTCGGGGGGGGGGTGTTACCACGAGGGAAACAGCCATGCATAAAAGGCCTAACTCAAATATCCACCTGAAACAGATATTGTTACTTTAACCACAATCAGGGTTGTGTACATCTGTGGAAGTACATTTAAAAAGTCACAGAATATGGTAGTGGGCACAGAATTCAGCTAAGAATTTGTGCTTTCCCTTTTTTTAAAGAATGGCAAATTTCTATTCTTACATCTGGAAAATATGTTTGAAAGAATATTGACAATGACTAGAAAGGTGACTAAATAAGTTTCAATTACTGGGGGAGGGACTTCCATGTTCTTGCCTCTCCGATGGGAAGTAGAACTAGAACACATTATGAGGAAACTGCAGAACTGCCCAAAATAAGAATATGCAAATTTGCTATATTTGCCTGTTATACTGATCACACCGTTATACTGATCACACAACTCAATTTTTCAAGGCATATAGTTTTAATTTTATCCTTTAGTGCAGAGTATGCACAACCTTGTTTATACAATTATCTGAATCCTCCCATTTCTTCCACTGCTTGGATTGAAGTTTTTACTATCAACTTCAACTTTCAAGATCACAACAACAAAATCCCAAAGCACTTGGTCTGAAGTTTCGGTCAACATCTCTTGGGAAATCACACAGTCAACATATGTTAGAAGTAGTTATGAATAATAAGATGCAAGCTATTGTTTTGTCTCTTGCTATCTGTTTTAACAGTTCATCAATGCAACAGATACTTCAGTTTAAGCACCTGCAACCTTTTCTAAGCGCTACTTCCAAACCACAAAGGGAAAAAAGGGGGAGGAGGAGAAGAACAATGAATCTCAAGTATTCTTTAGCATTGAATACAGAACTACAACCCAAAGTGTTTACCTGAGTAATTTTAAATGACAACTGCTTTGGTTGGGTAACAGGGTGGTCCCCAAAAGATAGTGCAGTAGGAGAAGGACTATTCTGCCGAACCTAAAACAGGCACATACAAAACAGTATTTGTATTTTCACTGGACAACTTTAAAGACAATAAAGTGAAAAGATGAATTGATAAAACTGCTCTGAATAAGAAAAAGAGACTGTTCAGAGTTTGGTCTTCCACCATCCTTTAACTTCCTCATGAGTAAAGGAGCCACCAAGTCACTGGATACAACAAGAACAACTGGAACCCAACAGTTGTTCACTCTACAGTATTAAGGCTACGTATTAAAGATAATGAATTGGATACAATTACTTCATTATCCTCCTTGTTCATATCAATAAACTGAGAATGTTGTTTGTAAGAGATGGCATCTCTGCTAGAGTGACTTTCTTCTATACTGGTATCATTCTATGTCAGTGGCCAACTGCCACTATGAGTTTCTACTACCACAAACACTTGCTACATACAAGCTATCTTTTGAGGAGAAAATATATCCTTTGGAGGTCTGAGGAAAATTGTTAAGTGATTGTTGCAGCTTCAAAATATTTTTTCATTCAAGGCACTCTCACAAAGATGACCAAAAGTTACTGCTATGGGAAATTAAGAACTAGATTACTCTTCCAGAGCATTTTTGAAAGTGTACCTGTATGCTAAACTGATAAAATAGTTTCAATAAGAAATATGGAGTTAGCTACAACAAGTGCTGAAAGTTAAAAATGGAACAGTCCTGAGGCAGTGCCCTGAACAAAGTTTGAACGGGAGCTTTCTATGCAAGCACATGGGTAGGAAAACAGAAGTATGACAGAAGAGACAACCATCAAAACCCACAACTTCTGGAAAGTTAGCTTTAAAGAGTAGAGGAATTCTCTACTGAACGGCAACAACGAAGACCCCTGCAGATTAAAACTTACGGAAGAAGGGGCGGAATGTGAGTTTTGAGGAGAACGGATTGCAGGAGGCATTCCTCTTACTGGGCTTGACCCATTTCCACCTTGGTACTAGAAAGAAAAAAGAAAAAACCCAAAAAGGATTATTTTATTTAACAAAAATATGTTTGAGTACATATAAGGTAATCGCAAATAACAGTTAAATTATACAAATTAAACAATCTGTATGAGGGAATTAAAGTTCTAATGGCTGGCAAGCAAACCCAAATGCAGGAAGGCTTCTGCATGCGTTTCTCGGGACTTTTCTGTAAGGCAGTAATGCACCAGCTACCATGCATTTGAGAGCCATTGTCAGAACTGAACTCTACTGTTTTGTCGAGTTCATCTGTGTGATTTAGTTGTAGCAGCTGCCTATCATCTATGCACATAAAACCTAAAAAGGGGGGGGTTAGAGCCCTAATCCAAACGGAGGAACCTCCTGCCTACTGTTTGGTATGCATACATCCTTTCAGACTTCCCAGTCTCTCATTTAGTTTTCCTAAAACAATACACCGTTTGGGGGAAAAAAATCAAGACATTTTCTTACAGTCTAACTACCATATGGCTATTATCTGGTTACAAGAGTATATATAAGGGGTACAGAAACAATTAGGTTAAAATGTATGTACTAATTACTTTCAAAAATCTCCCACTACACTGCTTCTAATTATGCCTCTTTGTACTCACCAGGGACAGTCAGAAAATGTCTCAGTTCACAATTTTGTTAAGGCTCTATAAAGCAACTTCATATCCTCCTTAATGAGGACTGATGTGGGAGCAGGGGGAGTGTTCCAGAGAATGACAAAGAGCAACTTCGCTGAGAACAACTCCCCTTCAAAGCCACCTTTGTGTATTACACATCTTGTCCTGGTCCTTAGCGTATCCCTATCAGCTAGGCAGGCCATCAGGGACCAATGAAACATGAACCATTTGCTTGACGGACATTGTTCGCAAGGAATGAGAAGTGCTGATACAATTGCACTAGGTCCACTAGATCCAACATGTCTGGAAACAGGAAATCAACAGGAAAAGCTCATACTCCCTATTCCTCCTCAACAGCTCATTTTGTGTATCTTGTTGAAGCCTGAATAATGGGCATGACTTCCATTAACTCAAACAAACGCACCTAGGGCTAGGTGGACACAGTCCCTCTGTCTCCATTGGTCATGCTCAGAATTACTGGGAATGCTCAGATCAATGCACCAAATCCTATAATTTCAGCCTACATGAACACGTTAAGCTGCTTTATACTGAGTCAGACCATTGGTCTATCAAGGTCAGTATTGTCTATGGTGACTGGTACTGGGTCTCCAAAGTCTCAGATACAGGTCATCACCTACTACCTGATCCTTTTAACTGGGGATGCCAGAGTTTGAACTTGGACCTTCTACCACTGAGCCATAGCCCCTCCCCCCTTCATGCTGGGTCTCTCAAACACATGAAAAAGTGGTTTAAGATCAGACGGACCTAGTTAAGGGCTAAAAGAAAGGGATTATCTTCTTGTAGCAGCTGTAGCACAAATCACAAGCCCATGGCTGGATATCTGGTGATATCCATCTCAGCCCAAAGACTGAGAATCCCTAGTTTACACTACATAATTATATGGAATACTCTTTCTGCAATTTCCTCAAGAATTAAGTAGGACTAGATATTTTCTGCACAAACCTACAGTTACTCCAGTCTAAACCCAACAAGATTAGACTAGAGTAACTCTGCATAGAATTGTATTAAGCCCCTTACTCTCTTATGTCAACACCATACAAACCATCTAATTTGTTATTTAAAATATTGCTGTTGGATTATTAATATGAAATTAAAGCAGATAACAGAACATTGGTTTGCATCTATCAAAACAAACCATTAATGTATGAACAGAGAAATGCCATAATTGTTTAGAATAGATCAGAAACTTACTTCAAAATAGTCACTGATTTTGTGACCGCGTCCCCCAATGCTTTTCCCTGAAGCAAACACAAAAAATTATTTTTTAAAAAAAGGAGACACAAGAATACATAATACACAGCAAAGATATGAATACTGTCATGTCTTCCTTAAAATTTATCTTCTAACGTGTTCTTTGCAATAACATACAAATCTCCCCTAAGAATGGAAGTATAATTGTTTTCAAAAAGACCAGACAATTACTCTACATTTATACCAAGGCCCCAACCCAGCTAAAATTAGCTGTGACCAGATCCCACTGAACGCAATATATTGAGTCATGACTAACTCTAGCAGGATTAATTTGGGAAAAGAAGTTGTGTAGCAAACGGTGTGTCTTGTGGCAACTTAAAGACGAGTGTGACATAAGGATTCATAGGCAGTAGTCTACTTCATAAATTGTGTGGCTGTACCAAGAACTCTAGCTTATTCCCACAACTAACAAGGTTGATTACTCAACACTAGACTCAGAATATGACTGACAAGGGGACATTTGCATCAATGATTTGGTGACTGCGGGAAAAGTACGAAAACTGATGGGTCTGGTTACTTATTGGGCAGACTCCCAACAGACAATAGATTTCTTGCATCTGATTATTGTTCTGATCTGCTTGATCCCAAAAGCTCAGAACAAGAGTTAATGTAACTTGAAGAACAACCTAGGAGACCAAATCATGCCAAACTGCTGCAAGATGAAAAATTAAAAACAAAATCCATGGCCAACAAGAGCCGCCACCATAAGCAAACCCAAATAAATGTGCCTTACAGCTCTTTCAGGCAACAATGACTCTGCTGAAATTCCTAAGAAACAGAATTGTATCAGTTCAGGGGCACAGATACATCTCTCTAAACATGGCTCTCAGCTTGGCAAAGACAAGACACTCAGGTCTTCCAGTTCACAGTAGTATACAGGCTGGCCCCTGCCTTGAATATAGGGCTCAGCCAGTTTGCAGCTTCACTGGTCAACTGAACATGCAGGAAATAAATCTGCTGGAATATTTCCCTACCGGCATACAGGTAACCACATTTATATTCTGTAAGAGAAGGGCCTTTACACACATTTTTGTGAAAGTAAACAAAGACAAACTGTGCAAAGTGTTCTATGAAACGCCACCCAGAAGTAGTTTTGCCTCCTTTTACAATGAATGGCTTTCCCTCCCCAAAGCATTTACATATTAGGATTTTTTTTTAATCTAATGGTGTTAACATCAAGCTGCGCTGTCTCCTTCAAGACTATCAAAATCTATTCCAGCGTTAAGTTTACATGAATCAGGACTCACTTCATCACATATTTATACTCAAAGTTATAAGCAACAGAAAAGCAGGGGTGGCGAGATGTTACAAAGAAAGGCCAGTTTGAAACAATAATCAGAGGCATCAATCCAATCAAAGTCAGCAAGGGCGTGCCACATTGTTGAGTGGAGTAGGATTAACAAATCTTGATCTAATCAACAAAAGTACCACATGAAACACAACAGGCAGAAATAATCAACATCTGTTTTTGGTGGGTCATGTTGAGCTAATAACAACTAAAGTAAATGAGGAAACCCAAGTCTTTATTCAATGCTGGAAAGAGTGCTAATTCAGCATTTTCACAATGGATTCTCCTTTTGAAGTTCTTTTGCAGGAGAACAGTAACCTTTAGATCATGAACACTATGCCCTGGAAGAATAAAATGTTTCCCAAACAATTTCTGAACACGGCCGTTTTTAAGGTCAAATTTGCGCCCACTGATTTTTTGGGTGTATCCTGCAAGGCAATGCTGGCACAGTAAGGCATATATTACATGACAGGATGGGCAAGTGGGTGAGACCAAGATCATATAGCTCATGTAATTAGGTCCTGCAGCAGTACTGCTGGAGTGTAGCAGTTATTACCAACATGGTGTCTGTGGACGTCATGGTGCCCACCAATATGCTTCCGGGAACCCACTTTCATCTTCCCAAAAGCAAAAACCAGTACTGGCCTTCCCACACTTCACTGGCTACTTCAGAAGAGCCCAGGAGGCCTCTTTGTGTTTCTGAGCATCCACTCAGAAACAGCTGCCTCCATCAGAAGAGGATGCTTGGCTCAGAGGATGCCAACACTGTATGGAACCTCCCAATATTTCATGAATGGACCTAGCCCCCAACCCAACAGTTTCATGACTGGTCTCCCCCCCCCCACACACACACACACAACCATTCTGCTGTGGTGCTCACCACCTATGCTCAAAATGTCAGAAGGGCCCAGAGGTTCAACAAGGTTGAGCACCTGGTACATGGAGACAAAAGTGACATCTAGGCTAGGTTTATTTGCAGGGCTTGGTCCCTAGTTTGGTGTCTCTGTCAGGTGGTAGCTCCCTGAGGGGAAGAGAGGCATGCCACTCAAGTCCCTGGGAATGAGTGGGGCTGCAGAGCAACAGAAGGCCTATAGTCTCTTTCCTCAACTCAGGAGTTGGAACTTATAACCAATCTGTGAGAAATGTGATCCGGTTTTGAATTATGACTCGTAGTCTGAGAACCACTGTTATTTTATGCAACGTACACTGTAACCCTCATAGTAGTATATGTACAGACTGCATATATTGGGGGGCGGGGAGAGAGAACAAGAGCCAGCAGATCCTCCAACCCTACTGAACAAGGTAATACAATTTCTTCAAATATAACAGAGTTCTAAAAAATTCATCAGCCCAGTTTGATAAAACACCACTCCAATAAATTGTAGCCCCAGTTGTGTTCAAAAGCCAATACAGACTTAACCAATGTATAAGATTACAGATTCTTTTTGAATTTCAACAGATTCATTACAGATTTCTTTTATTTCTCAAATGCTAAGGGCAGAGAGGCAGGCACAAAGTATTATATAATTATGGAGGAGCACTCGCATATATCCAAAGCTTGTGCTGTGGTTAAATAATGCAAGTCATGTTTCTGAAGTTCTGCAATATACGCAGTTCTTTCATAAACTGTGCCGTATTTCCCAAGTTAAATGATAGAGAAAACATGTTTGCTCTGCATATGCACGCATCTGTGCATAACACACACTCAGACTTCGTACTTTGGACGACAGTGTACAAAGATAAGAAAAATGCCCTTTGAAATCACATTTTCTCTGGGATCTGGGCACACACACTATGCCTAGAGCACTCCTGGATATCTTGTCCCATTTGGGGCTGGAATAGAGATGTATATAGGAATCAGTCACTGACAAAGTGTGAAGTAAATGACATTACCAGGCTATTTTTTTAAAACCTCTAGTTATAAGGGTAAACATCTTCACTGAATGTTATTTATTAATTCCAGTGTAAAAATATTTCTAACAAAAAAATTCTATAATATTTCTTAGCAGGTGGACAGCTCTTCATCTACCTGAAAAAGTACGTAAGTATGAAGAGGCAAGAGAGATGACAGCAGCAATGGGGTCAACAATACATTCTTTATGGATGTTAATAAGCACAGTATGTAGTGCCTATTAAAGGAGAATGCCCAAAATAAGCACGCAGGCCTGCTCCTCCGAGAAAGCATGAACAGCCTGGAGAGTTTATTTTCTCTTGATTTCAGTAAGTGAAAGGCTCCCCTGCTGCTGGTCATTTGACCACAATTTAATATTAATCTTAAAGAATGAAGATTGCATTTAAGATGAGGCCAGTTTTGATTGTTCACATGGAAGTTACAGCTACAAAATCAATTCCCTCCCATGTTTCCAGGAGGTGGGGGGAAATACCTCAAGGGCTACCTGTGAACAAAGAACTGTTAGTACTTGTAGAAGGGGTGGCATGGCTTGCACTAACCCACAAAAGTACAGATTCTGACTGCAGAAAGTTGAAGCTTCCTTAATGACTTGTGTTCAACTGAAGTATTAGCTTAACACTTGTACATAATTAATGCCTAACTGATCTGCTATTGTGCAAACCCTTAAATTTTACCTTGACTGCTTTCACTCTGGTTTTCTGCTTTCCTTTTTCTTCCCCTTGAAGGTTCCAACTGTTTCTTCTCAGGAGTCTGCAAAAAGCAAATAATCCAGCAGGAGTTCAACCCATCTGCATATTAAAAAGGGAGAATCCAGCGTGGTGTAGTGGTTAAGAGCAGTGAACTCTAATCTGGAGAACCGGGTTCGATTCCCCTCTCCACCACATAAAGCCTGCTGGGCGACCTTGGGCTAGTCACAGTTCTCTCAGAACTCTCTCAGCCCCACCTACCTCAGAAGGCGTCTGTTGTGGGAAGGGGAAGGGAAGGTGATTGTAAGCCGCTTTGAGACTCCTTAAAGGTAGCAAAAATTGGGGTATAAAAACACCCTGGGAACGCCACCCCCTCACAGCAGTGTCGCTGCACCTCCTTTTTGGTGGCGTAGCCCCGCTGAAAGCAACAGGGCATTTTCCTCCTTTTTATTTTTTAAAAGATGTCAAACTCCTCTTCAGCGGCCAGGAAGCCTCTGAGGAGGAGGTGTGGCTGCACCGCTCCCTACCACCGCAGACCCCCCCTTTCAGGAATGGGCTGAAATTAACTGAAACCCAGAAAAATGTAGTAAGACTACTGGAGTAATACTAAATCAAAAAGGTCCATCAGTAAACACAAGTCAGTACTTGCATCTCAGAAATAAGACAACTTAAATCCAAGAGATTTTATCAAGGCGTAATTTTAAAGACAACACTTCTACTTTTTTTTTTCATGTAGAAGAAGAAGAGTTGGTTTTTACATGCCGACTTTCTCTACCACTTAAGGAAGAATCAAACAGGCTTACAATCACCTTCCCCTCCCCACAACAGTCACCCTGTGAGGTAGGTGAGGCTGAGAAAGTGTGACTAACCCAAGGTCACCCAGCTGGCCTCATGTGGAGGAGTGGGGAATCGAACCCCGCTATCCAGATCAGAGTCCACCGCTCCAAACCACAGCTCTTAACCACTACACCACAAGACAATCCAGCAGCACTATCTAAATCCAATGCCCTTTATTTCTTTGGAATGATACTGATGGGAACAGAGTCCCAACTAGGGCTGTCAATTCGGTTCGGTCTGAACTGAAAATCAACCGAATTTCCCCTGATTCGGTGATTTTCAGTTCGGATGGATCCGAACTCAAATCTGGCGGGCAACCGGGGGGGCCGAATTCAGCGAGTTCGGGAATAAATTCGGCCAATTCGGCCCCCCCTTCAGGGCAGCCCGCTGAAAGGCGCGGGCTGCCCTTTAAACTGATCTGCGCCTCCCAGCTGGGAGGCTCAGATCAGTTTAAAGGGCAGCCCGCCTCCCTTCAGCGGGCTCCCCTGAAGGGAGGCGGGCTGTCCTTTAAACTCATCTGTGCCTCCCGGCCGGGAGGCGCAGATGAGTTTAAAGGGCAGCCGCGCCTCTGCAGCGGGCTCCGCTGCAGAGGCGCGGCTGTCATTTAAAGTCATCTGAGCCTCACGCCCGGGAGGCTCAGATGAGTTTAAAGGGCAGCCCCCCCCTTCACGGCAGCCCGCTGAAGGGAGGCGGGCTGTCCTTTAAACTCAGCTGTGCTTCCCGGCCGGGAGGCGCAGATGAGTTTAAAGGGCAGCCGCGCCTCTCCAGCGGGCTCCGCTGCAGAGGCGCGGCTGTCATTTAAAGTCATCTGAGCCTCCCGCCCGGGAGGCTCAGATGAGTTTAAAGGGCAGCCCCCCCCCTTCACGGCAGCCCGCTGAAGGGAGGCGGGCTGTCATTTAAACTCATCTGTGCCTCCCGGCCGGGAGGCTCAGATGAGTTTAAAGGGCAGCCGCGCCTCTCCAGCGGGCTCCGCTGCAGAGGCGCGGCTGTCATTTAAAGTCATCTGCGCCTCCCGCCCGGGAGGCTCAGATGAGTTTAAAGGGCAGCCGCGCCTCTCCAGCGGGCTCCGCTGCAGAGGCGCGGCTGTCATTTAAAGTCATCTGAGCCTCCCGCCCGGGAGGCTCAGATGAGTTTAAAGGGCAGCCCCCCCCTTCACGGCAGCCCGCTGAAGGGAGGCGGGCTGTCCTTTAAACTCATTTGTGCCTCCCGGCCAGGAGGCGCAGATGAGTTTAAAGGGCAGCCGCGCCTCTCCAGCGGGCTCCGCTGCAGAGGCGCGGCTGTCATTTAAAGTCATCTGAGCCTCACGCCCGGGAGGCTCAGATGAGTTTAAAGGGCAGCCCCCCCTTCACGGCAGCCCGCTGAAGGGAGGCGGGCTGTCCTTTAAACTCAGCTGTGCCTCCCAGCCGGGAGGCGCAGATGAGTTTAAAGGGCAGCCGCGCCTCTCCAGCGGGCTCCGCTGCAGAGGCGCGGCTGTCATTTAAAGTCATCTGAGCCTCCCGCACGGGAGGCGCAGATGAGTTTAAAGGGCAGCCGCGCCTCTCCAGCGGGCTCCGCTGGAGAGGCGCGGCTGTCATTTAAAGTCATCTGCGCCTCCCGCCCGGGAGGCTCAGATGAGTTTAAAGGGCAGCCGCGCATCTCCAGCGGGCTCCGCTGCAGAGGCGCGGCTGTCATTTAAAGTCATCTGAGCCTCCCGCCCGGGAGGCTCAGATGAGTTTAAAGGGCAGCCCCCCCCTTCACGGCAGCCCGCTGAAGGGAGGCGGGCTGTCCTTTAAACTCATTTGTGCCTCCCGGCCAGGAGGCGCAGATGAGTTTAAAGGGCAGCCGCGCCTCTCCAGCGGGCTCCGCTGCAGAGGCGCGGCTGTCATTTAAAGTCATCTGAGCCTCACGCCCGGGAGGCTCAGATGAGTTTAAAGGGCAGCCCCCCCCTTCACGGCTGAAGGGAGGCGGGCTGTCCTTTAAACTCATCTGTGCCTCCCGGGCGGGAGGCTCAGATGACTTTAAATGACAGCCGCGCCTCTGCAGCGGAGCCCGCTGGAGAGGCGCGGCTGCCCTTTAAACTCATCTGAGCCTCCCGGGCGGGAGGCTCAGATGACTTTAAAGGGCAGGCCCCCCCCCTTCACGGCAGCCCGCTGAAGGGAGGCGGGCTGTCATTTAAACTCATCTGTGCCTCCCGGCCGGGAGGCTCAGATGAGTTTAAAGGGCAGCCGCGCCTCTCCAGCGGGCTCCGCTGCAGAGGCGCAGCTGTCATTTAAAGTCATCTGAGCCTCCCGGGCGGGAGGCGCAGATGAGTTTAAAGGGCAGCCGCGCCTCTCCAGCGGGCTCCGCTGGAGAGGCGCGGCTGTCATTTAAAGTCATCTGCGCCTCCCGCCCGGGAGGCTCAGATGAGTTTAAAGGGCAGCCGCGCATCTCCAGCGGGCTCCGCTGCAGAGGCGCGGCTGTCATTTAAAGTCATCTGAGCCTCCCGCCCGGGAGGCTCAGATGAGTTTAAAGGGCAGCCCCCCCCTTCACGGCAGCCCGCTGAAGGGAGGCGGGCTGTCCTTTAAACTCATTTGTGCCTCCCGGCCAGGAGGCGCAGATGAGTTTAAAGGGCAGCCGCGCCTCTCCAGCGGGCTCCGCTGGAGAGGCGCGGCTGTCATTTAAAGTCATCTGCGCCTCCCGCCCGGGAGGCTCAGATGAGTTTAAAGGGCAGCCGCGCATCTCCAGCGGGCTCCGCTGCAGAGGCGCGGCTGTCATTTAAAGTCATCTGAGCCTCCCGCCCGGGAGGCTCAGATGAGTTTAAAGGGCAGCCCCCCCCTTCACGGCAGCCCGCTGAAGGGAGGCGGGCTGTCCTTTAAACTCATTTGTGCCTCCCGGCCAGGAGGCGCAGATGAGTTTAAAGGGCAGCCCCCCCCTTCACGGCAGCCCGCTGAAGGGAGGCGGGCTGTCCTTTAAACTCATCTGTGCCTCCCGGGCGGGAGGCGCAGATGACTTTAAATGACAGCCGCGCCTCTCCAGCGGAGCCCGCTGGAGAGGCGCGGCTGCCCTTTAAACTCATCTGCGCCTCCCGGGCGGGAGGGCAGGCCCCCCCCTTCACGGCAGCCCGCTGAAGGGAGGCGGGCTGTCATTTAAACTCATCTGTGCCTCCCGGCCGGGAGGCGCAGATGAGTTTAAAGGGAAGCCGCGCCTCTCCAGCGGGCTCCGCTGGAGAGGCGCGGCTGTCATTTAAAGTCATCTGCGCCTCCCGCCCGGGAGGCTCAGATGAGTTTAAAGGGCAGCCGCGCCTCTCCAGCGGGCTCCGCTGGAGAGGCGCGGCTGTCATTTAAAGTCATCTGAGCCTCCCAGCTGGGAGGCTCAGATGAGTTTAAATGACAGCCCGCGCCTCTCCAGCGGAGCCCGCTGAAGGGGGGCGGGCTGCCCTTTAAACTGATCTGCGCCTCTCAGCTGGGAGGCTCAGATCAGTTTAAAGGGCCCCCGCGCGCCTTCAGGGAATCCCTGAAGGCGCGCTTCGGCCGAATTTCCCCCCGAACTCCGGATCCCCCCGAATTACCGGGGATCCGAAGCGGGGGAGTTCGGACTTCGGACCGTACCGACCCCACAAGGGTCAAATTCGGCCGAATCCGAACTGTACCGAATTTTTTTTTTTTTTGACAGCCCTAGTCCCAACCCATGCTGAAGAGACACCAAATTTAAAATGTATGTACTATAGGACTTCTTATATGTACTATCAAGCAGATAAATGTATAAAGGAAAAAAAAATGAAGCGTGTGCCGTTTTGAGAACAAGTTACAAATACTACATCGATTAAAGAAAATATTCTTTGCTTTACATAATTTGGGTTAGTTGTATGAACCTCATCTTGGTATTAGATCTGTTCATCAAAGGCAAAGATGAAGAGACCGAGTTCATGCATGCCCAAAACAGAGCAGCAACAGACACTCCATGCTGCGTCACAAGCAACTCTTGGAAGTCTGCTCAGTCTCAGCTCTGATTTGCCCTGTGACAGAGAGGACACTGCTGTATGCAGGCCCAAACCCTGCGTTCCATTTCCTTCAGCATGGAACTGGTTGCGCCATTCTTGTGGTCCTAGCCACAGGCTGGATCCACAATAGCCCTTGAAAGACATTGAGCCAGCGGAGTCTGCAATTGGTGCTGATTCACTTGCTGAGCTACACCCACTATCTTGTGGTGCATCCAGCACAGTTTCTGAAGAACACCAGACAATCAGGAGCTGTTTTTCAGGCTTTGCTAGTGTAGCAGGAGATGGGGGAGGCTGCAAAGATCTGCCCATAATCTACAGTTAATATTCAAGTATATTAGGGCCAGACAAATCCCAGATGCCAGGTCACCATGGTGCCTAGAAATTTCATTGCTGAACACATGAACACATGAAGCTGCCTTATACTGAATCAGACCTTTGGTCCATCAAAGTCAGTATTGTCTACTCAGACTGGCAGCAGCTCTCCAGGGTCTCAGGCAGAAGTCTTTCACATCACCTAATTGCCTAGTCCCTTTAACTGGAGATGCCAGGGATTGAAACTGGGACCTTCTGCATGCCAAGCAGGTGCTCTACCACTGAGCCACGGACCCTCCTAGTATCTTCACCAATGGTTTTATTTTAGTGCTTCTCAGTGATCACTTATCACTTCACATCATAATATGACAAAAATACATGTGTGTGAAGTTCTTGACACTGCTGGTTTATACATCAACTTTACACAATTCAATGGTGGTAGATGAATTCATTTCTTAACCAGTTGCTTTCAAAGTGGCTCAAATAGTGAATATTCAATTAAATAGTTTTTTAAAACAATAATGAAGTTATGAGAAATTACCGTATTTTCCGGCGTATAAGATGACTTTTTAACCCCGGAAAATCCTCTCAAAAGTCGGGGGTCGTCTTATACGCCGTATGTATGAGGGCGGGTGCTGAATTCGGAGCCGGACTGGAGAATGCTGAGGCGGGGTTGAGACTCGGGCCTCCGGGGCCTCGCCAGCCTGCATGCTGGCTGCGCCGCCGGCTTAGTGGGCCCCTGTGTGCGTGGCCGGGTTCATGCAGGAAGGAACCTGGGACCTTCTGCAAGCGGGTGGGTGCCTTTGTGTGTGTACGGGGGAGGGGCATGAACCGGGAACTAACCTGGGACCTTTTGTAAGCCGGTGCGTGCCTCTGTGTTTGCGGGGAGGGGGGACCGGGAAGGAACCTAGGACCTTTTGCAAGCAGGTGCGTGCCTGTGTGTGTGTGCGCGCGCACGCAGGGGAGGGGGGAAACCGGGAAGGATTCCATGTTCCTTCTCGGCTGCCCCCCTCCCCTGCACACACACACACACGCACCCGCTTGCAGAAGGTCCCAGGTTCCTTCCGAGTGGTGGGGGGAGGGAGAAAGACGCTTCCCCCAAGGCTGCCCCTACAGCCGCAGTGTGCAGGAACATCGCGGCACACTTCAAAAAACCCTTTCACTGCCTCAGCTGTTCCTGCACGCCACGGCGGCATGCACAACTGGGCTTCACCCTTCCCGCCTCCCTACCCCGCCCCCAGAGTCGCCTAATCGCCTCCCGTGCGGATGCTCCGCCGCCGGGAGCTGCTTGGCTTCTTCCCTTCTTCCCCCCTCCCTCTTGCCACTCAACAGCTGACAGGCAGCGAGGGGGGGGTAGAAGAAGAAGCCAGCCGCTCCGGGGAGCCGATTTATCACTCTGGGGGTGGGGTGGGGCGGGGAGGCGGGAAAGTTGAAGTCCAGTTGCGCGGGGTTGCGCGCGCCGCCAGGTGTGTGTGTGTGTGTGTGTGTGTGTGTGTGTGTGTGTGTGTGTGTGTGAAGGCTTTTCTCTCTTTTCTTCCTTTTTCTGTCACTCCTTTCTCTCCCTTTCTTTCTCCCTCTTTTTCTGTCTCTTTCTTGATCTGTCACACTCTGTCCTTTTCTTTTTCTCAGTCCTTTTCTTTCTCCCCCATCCATCTCTCTCTCTCTCTCTCTTTCTTTCTCTCTCTCTTTCTCTCTCTCTCTTTCTTTCTTTCTCTCTCTTTCTCCCTCCCTCCTTCCTTCCTTCTGCCATTTATGCATGGGAGGTTTTGCCTTGGATTTGCCACTCTATAGACTAGATGCACATTTTCCCGATCTGAATTCTCAAAACTCAACAATAAATCCCATGCAGAGTTTTGAGAATTCAAATGGGAAAAATGTGCATCTAGAGACCAGCAAATCCAAGGCAAAACCTCCCATGCATAAATGGCCTTTCTTTCTTTCTTTCTTTCTTTCTTTCTTTCTTTCTTTCTTTCTTTCTTTCTTTCTTTCTTTCTTTCTCTCTCCCCAAAAACCTCCCTAGTGTCGACCCCCCCGACCCCCCACCCCCCACTGGGAGATCTACAACCGGTATGGCATTGGTATGGCCCCCGAATGATGTGATAAATATGCAAATGGCCCTTGGCAGAAAAAAGGTTCCCCACCCCTGCCGTAGAGAAACCTCCTCTAGCAGTCGCAGCCGGGCGGATGATCACCCGTGCAAATCTCCTGCCGCAAAGAGTTTCTCTGACACCATAGGGGTGGGACCTTCTGCTTGCTGAGCGGGTGCTCTGCCATTGAGCCATGGCCCCTCCCCTATGGGGTCAGAGAAACTCTTTGGGGCAGGAGATTTGCACGGGTGATCATCTGCCCAGCTGCGACTGCTAGAGGCGGTTTCTCTACGGGCGCTTCTACCCACTCGCCTCGCTCTGGGCTCAGAACCCGGCCGGGGCAGAGTGCGAACTACACTTCCCAGCGTCCCTCGGTTTCTCTTCGGGCACTTCTACCCACTCGCCTTGCTCTCGGCTCAGAACCCGGCCACCATTTAACTGTGCGTTGTGTGAAGAAAAAAAAACTTCTGTTTTGAATCTCTCCCCCTCCAGCTTGAGTAGATGTCCCCGCCTTCTAGTATTATGGGAGAGGGTAGTCTTATACGGCGAGTATATCCCAAATTCTATATTTTAGCTTGAAAAGTTGGGGGTCGTCTTATACGCCCAGTCGTCTTATACGCCGGAAAATACGGTAAGGAGAATAATTAGACTTACGTTAGGGTTAGATATTACCTGTTTTGTTGTGGTAATGAAAACCAGAGTTAGCCCATATTTATTTATACACTACACTTTTGTCATTGCTTTAATAAAATTGTGACAGACTGAAGAGTTTAGGATTAGGTTCTGTAGTAGCAATAATTAGAAAATATGGTCATTAAAATACAAAACCTGAAGGCTGGAAAATGAGTCTGGTTCCTACAGCCAAAGAAAAATTGTCAAGGCCTGAAGTACTTTGCAAAATTTACAAGTCACAGGAAAATACTTTACTTTTTAGTCACATTCCTACATCAGTCTTTAGGAAGAAATTATCTAGCTCTACTTTCATTTAACTTCTAAAATTTTTAGAAGTAGCATCAACACATTCCTATACAATCACAATTGGAATGGCAGTATTGCTTCCGAGGAGCAAAGTACCACTATGAAATACTATATAAGGCAAAGCAACTACAAATAATTTTTTTTAAAAAAACAAGACACCTTTTGAAACTTCAACAATAACCTTTACTGAAGGTTACTTCACCGCGGATTGGATCTAAAGATGCCCTTCCCAGACCTGAAAGACACCCTGGGAAACTCCATGATTCAAATCTAAGCCTGCATCAGAACTGCTATTAATTTTTAATTATTTCATACCTCTGATTCTTTATCACTTAGAGATCCCAAACTTCCAAAACTGTGATTAGAACTTTCATTATTTGTTGAGGCCTGTTAAAAAAAACAACAACACATACACATGATTTTTTTAACACAATCAATAGACCTAATGTAGTTCAAAAGACAAGAAAAACATTTGTACGTATTTCGGTACCCACATAAGCAGAATTACCGTATTTTTCGCTCCATAACACGCACTTTTTTCCTCCTCAAAAGTGAGGGGAAATGTCTGTGCGTGTTATGGAGCGAATGTGCGCACAGAGTCGGCTGGGCGCACTGGAACAACGCGAGCTGGCTCTGTGCGCCCTGTTCCACCGCGCCCGGTGGGGCGCACAGAGCCGGCTGGGCACGCTGGAACAGCGAGCCGGCTTCCCCCCCCCCGCCTCCCAGCTGGGAGGTGGGCGGGGCGCACAGAGCCGGCTCGCGTCATTCCAGCGCAAGCCAGCTTTCCCTGCCCCACCGGCCAGCTGGGGGGGGGGGGGGCGTGTTATGGTCAGGTGCGTGCTATGGAGCGAAAAATAGGTAGAAGCTCTGCCACAGCTAGTAGTACATGCAAAGGCTTCCATGAACTGGGTGTTGAGTAGGCAATATCCAGTAGCCAATAAACGTTAGCACTTTCTCCAGGTCACTATGACATCTTGCTTAAAACACTCCATTCTGAAGCAAATTGTGAGCACTCTTTGAAATGTCAGCCATTTATACTGGATGGCCAAAACGCCTACTTACCTTTGCTCCAACACTACAACTTCCTGTACTCCCCGTGCTGCCACTCACTACTCCTGTGAATCTGGCTTCCAGCAATTCTTGCCTTCTTGGATCCAGGCTATGAAGTTCATCCATTGCACCTAGAAAAATATGTGTCCTTAGTTATATGCACAATCAGTAGAGCACGGTAAAATTTCACAACAAGCAATTTTGTTTTCCTTCAATTTTAAAACAGTGAAGTCCAACATATTATAACAAAATCTAAAGAGAACAAAAGACACAACTAGCCCCCCCCCCACTGATCTCTGTTACATCAATACTGTACTATTAACATCTGCACTATGGCATTTCAGGAACAATTCAAGACATACACAACTTCCTCCCTTATATTCCCATCCCATTTCTACAGTGAGAGAAATTTGCATTTTGTATTGTGCCACTCAGGCATGATATCTGTAAAAATATCAACTCCCCCCCCCCAAAGAACAAATCCAAGTCAGACCTCAAAAAGCTGAAGAAGCTATTTTGTGTAATGCACACTAGAGTAGCTTTCTACAGAGAATAAAGGCACAGATGCTCTAATGAAATTTAAATTAGGAATCTTTTAAAAATGAGGTGTAATACAAAAGGGGATAATAACAACTGTTTACAGGAATCTCCACTTCAGAGATTTTATGAAAACTAATGCGGAAGCATTAGAGGATATGTTAACATAACAGCACCTCACCTGACAAAGGCCAAATTCAGCGCAAGACATGAGATAAATCCTGGGTTATGTGTAGGAACAATTCCAGAGCATCATACAACTCAGGTTCATGAGAATCTCTGCTTCCATCATAACAACAAGCATTTAGCTCTTATGATTATGAAAGTATGCTTGAAAATGTGTAGAAAGATCTGAATGCTGCAGGAATAGCTGAGCAATACACCCAACAATGGAGGTAGGGTTCAGCACCCTACACTGCTTTTACCTTGCTGCAACAAAATTATGCATAAGAAATTATGCAAATTTTGCCCAATTAGCATAAGTTTTAAAAGACAGATTTTTTTCTTGATACATCATTTGAAGTGATGTGCATAATTTTAATTGTGAGTACATAAAGAATACAGTCCAGAAAACTAATGAAAAGTTTGCTTTGAAACTTTGAGGACTGAGTTATGAATTCACAGAAAATTACTAGCAGACAACATGAATAATGCAGAACAGTACCGTACCTTCCTAAAGAACAGTACTAATCATGATTTGTCTGAAGTTATTACCGTATATACTCGGGTATAAGCCGACCCGAGTATAAGCCGACCCCCCAAATTTGAGGTCAGAAAAGGGAATTTCTTATTGACCCGCGTATAAGCCGAGGGTCAATAAGAAATTCCCTTTACCGGCAATGCTGCGCTCTAAAATGGCGGCCGCCATTTTAGAGCGCAGGGCCCCTGCCCCAGGTCGCCCTCCCGCCGGCCTCCCAGGCCCTCCCGCCCCACCCCACCCCACCCCAACGCCATCCAAGGGGGGGAGGGGGAAGAGCCCCTGAACCCCCTACTTACCGGGAGATGCGGCGAATCGGCGGTGCGGCCTTCCTGGGCCGGCAGGAGGCCTTTCCAGGCCCCTGCCGGCCAGAGGAAGGCGCTTGGGCGCGTGGGTGGCGGCGGCGCAGCCGGCAGGGGCTCCTGCCGGCCCAGGAAGGTCCCTACCGACAGAAGAAAGGCGCCCAGGCGCCTGGGCGGCGGCGGAGCAGCCAGCAGACACCTCCTGCCGGCCCCTCCAGGCCCCTGCCGGCAGGAGAAAGGCTCCCTGCCGCCTGGGCGGCGGCAGAGCAGCCGGCAGGAACCTCCTGCCGGCCCCTCCAGGCCCCTGCCGGCAGGAGAAAGGCTCCCGGGCGAGGCTGCGAGCGGTAAGTTCCTCCCTCCTCCCCTCTCCCTCCTCCCCCCTCTCCTCTCCTACCGTATTGACCCGTGTATAAGCCGAGTTCGGCTTTTTCAGCCCTTTTTTTGGGCTGAAAAACTCGGCTTATACACGAGTATATACGGTAAAATGTCTTCTATATATTTCAGTAGATGTAGAACATATAAAGGCTTACTTTACAGAAATGTTCTAAATTCCATATGATAAAAAATGCACATACATGTACTTGGGGTTTAGTAAAGTTACATTCTGCACACTAAATACAATACTTTATTTCATACTTCTAAAACCAACATACCTACAAAACTAGCACCATTCTTATTAAATATAGCTGTACTTGATGCAGTATAGGTTAAAAAATCTTAACATCTATCATTTTTAAAGATACACATGCAAAGCACATTCATTTCTAATTGTGTATTATCTCACTATTTTGAAATTCAGCATTATGCTACCTCAAGAATCAAACAGGAAGGAGATGATAAATGCTACTAAGTAATATTGTCGAAGGCTTTCATGGTCAGAGTTCATTGGTTCTTGTGGGTTATCCGGGCTGTGTAACCGTGGTCTTGGTATTTTCTTTCCTGACGTTTCGCCAGCAGCTGTGGCAGGCATCTTCAGAGGAGTAACACTGAAGGACAGTGTCTCTCAGTGTCAAGTGTGTAGGAAGAATAATATATAGCCAGAAAGGGGTTGGGTTGAGCTGAATCATTGTCCTGCAAAAAGTATCAAAGGTAATGTGCTAATCATTGTGCTGTAAGTATCAAGATAATGTGCTAATGAGGGTGTGGTATGTTAATATGGATACAATGGTTGCTGCTGGCGAAACGTCAGGAAAGAAAATTACCAAGACCACGGTTACACAGCCTGGATACCCCACAAGAAACAATGCTACTAAGTAACTTGCACAAAGGAATTAGCACTACATTTGCAAATACCTGGTTTTATTTAAAAGATAGCTACCTTGCCTTCTAAGATTAGGTCAAATTAGCTTAATGCTATAGTTATATTTAAAACCACTACTATATCATGAACAGATTAAAAACCACAATATCATAAAAACCCCAAACTGCATAAAATCAGCAGCAATTAAACGCCAGCTTACTCCCTAAAAAGCACTCACCTAAAAAGCCCATTTCATAAACTAACTGCTAAGAGTTGTTTCATAAAACCTACTTAAACATCACTGCTAATTAAAACCATTTAAAACAATGCTAATCAATTACAAAATTGTGGCTGCGCTTAGTAGTCAACTTTATTTTATTTAAGCTATACTGGACACCATAGCGCCTCTTTAGTAAATGACTAAGAAAAATCTCTAATTGTTGGTGTTGTACCTCTCATGACATGTCTCTTAAACATTTGCTTTGGGCCTGTCCAGCTATTTGGTCTTTTTAGGAGGGAGTAATTACTGACCTGGATGGCCGAGGCTAGCCTAATCTCTTCGGATCTCAGAAGCTAAGCAGGGTCAGCCCTGGTTAGTATTTGGATGGGAGACCACCAAGGAATACCAGGGTTACTATACAGAGGAAGGCACTGGCAAACCACCTCTTGTTAGTCTCTTGTCTTGAAAACCCCATAAGGTGTCTCCATAAATCGGCTGCGACTTGACGGCACTTTACACACACACAATTACTTATATGCCCTGACCTGGATGGCCCAGGCTAGCCTGATCTCGTCAGATCTCAGAAGCTAAGCAGGGTCAGCCCTGGTTAGTATTTGGATGGGAGACCACCAAGGAATACCAGGGTTGCTGTGCAGAGGAAGGTACTGGCAAACCACCTCTGTTAGTCTCTTGCCATGAAAACTCCAAAAGGGGTTGCCATAAGTCGGCTGCGACTTGACACCACTTTATACACACACACAATTACTCATATAATTTTTAATTAGAATATTCATTGATTTTTGAGGATGCTTATGTACTTTTACACTTTTTTGCCTGTCTCCTGGAGACTAACTGATGGTCAAGGAAACTGGACCATCTGTGCTATTACTGTTGCTAAAAGACTTACAACATCGGAAAGAAAAATGCCCACCTCCAGTAATCCAATGAGGACTTTACAACCTCATCAACATTTGAATGTATTGCATATAGACAACAAATGAGCATGGCCATATTTTTACATATTTGGAAACCTTTTAAGAGGCGTACCAGTAGACTTTCCACCATTGTGGTTATATTTTTTATTTCTGGTTGGGGATATGACTTATAATAAAATTAATTTTAAAAGCTTTCTTTTCTGCTAGCCAGCTGTAAAGTCCACTCCTACCACATTTTCACTTGTGTAACAAGTGTTTTCCAAAACTTTTTAGAGGCGTGCCAGTAGACTTTCCACCATTGTGGTTATATTTTTTATTTCTGGTTGGGGATATGACTTATAATAAAATTAATTTTAAAAGCTTTCTTTTCTGCTAGCCAGCTGTAAAGTCCACTCCTACCACATTTTCACTTGTAACAATCAGAATTTACTTGTGTAACGGTGTTTTCCAAAACTAATAAGAGTTTTAGTTTCAAGTGCCATTTTTCCAAATTAACTGGAAGGGGCAACACAGCTTAGTAGCTGAACATATGCTTTGCATGCAGAAACCTCCCACGTTTTTGTAGCTGGTAAGGAAATGATTTGTCAATAAAATCCTCAGGCACACTGCTCAGAGCAGCCAATGGTGGGCTGGCTGGAGCCATTGTCTGACACAGTAGAAGGAAGCTTCAGACGTTTGGGGCTGCAAACCTGTGCACAGTTACTTGGGAATAAATCCCATTAAACCTAGCAGGACTTACTTCTGAGTGAACATTGAGAGCCACTGTGGAGCAGCGTCGAACTAGGGTTCAGGAGATCTAGGTTTGAATCCCCACTCTGCCATGGAAGTTTTCTGGGTGGCCTCGAGCCACTCAATCACCCTCAGCCTAACCTACCTTACAGGGTTGTTGTAAGCATATAACTAGTAATCACTTATTGTTATCTAATCTATATATTGATGGACAAACAAAAATATATTCAAGGCGTATATGGAGCATCATTAAAGGAGATGTTGGAACAGAAGAAAGTCTGTCTTAAGTATGAAAGTGGGATAGGGTCAAAAGGCTGAAGCTCCTGAGAGATTACAAATGATGCGATAATAAATGGACTAAACCCCCTGAAATATCATGAGTGTGGTGAGAATAAACAGCAAGAAATAATGTGTCAATTAATAAGATGAAAGGCTATGGCCAGTTGGCTAAACGCAGAAAGGTTTATTGAGTTATAATGGAAGACCAAGCAGACCAGAAGGTTGAAAGAAGGAGTGGAGCTACGGGGCCAACATGAGATGGTGAGCCAAGTTCAATTGATGGAAAATGGGAAGTTCTCTAAGGCCGACAAACACCTTGAAACACTACATAAGGCTCAGAGAATATGAAGCAAGTTAGAGGATTCTACCACGTCAACCAAACACAACTGGTGCACTAATTACTCCCTGTGTCTCCTGCTCTAGCTGGATAACCAGTGTTTACTTACCGGGCGGGTTCCTTCTACTCTGAGGTAAGGAGGGTATCTTGCCCACCCAAGATGGAGTAAGATCAATGATGAAAAAGACAGAAAAGTTGAGATCTAGTTGCAGAGGTTGCTCAGCACGTTTAACAGGCAAAGTTCAGCAATCAGGTTATAGAACAATCTCAAATCAATTTGAGATTACAAAAAAGGGGGAGAAGGATGACTTTGGACAATTTAGTGATCTTCTATTGTCCTTCTATTGCCTTTCCCTCTGTTCCGTTTAACTCATTGGCACCTGTTCTGTTTTTCTAGTTCAGTATGCTTTCTGGTTCCTTCCTGTCTCACTGTAGCTTGGAAAGCCTTCGAACTGAGGAGGAGTGGGCGATTCCCTCCCAGGTGACAGGAAGTTGAAGATTGATTCCTGCCTCCCTGAGCAACCAGTGGGAATCACCCAAGTTGCAAGATGCCCTCCTCCTCAGAATGAGAAGGGATGCTTTTTGTAATGGTACTGCACTTTCTCTCTGTCTCCTCTTTCTGACTGAAATGGTATCAGGACAAGAGGGAAGTAGAAAGGAGCTCCAGACAGTTAGAGTTCAGTGGGGACACAGAACAGCTTCTGGCTGAAAATGAAAGTAAAATCAGCTGCAGGCCTAGAGCTGCAACTATCTTAAAGGCACAGTGCAACAAATTATTCACCTTAAAAGGCAAGTGCCAGGAAAAAACATGGCCTCACCACTAGCAACTCAGTGAGTGCTTTTGCAGAACACTGATAGTTACAACACTTAAGTCTACTAATGGCCTTTTAGCATGTACATACGTCATACAGAACATTATTCAGTTGGCTAAAGCATGACAGACTACTTTAGTTGCGAATGGAACTATTTTCCCTACAACAGATGCTTTACTTTTTCTTTCATACAGATTCAGATACTATAACCCAGTTAAACAAAAAACACTAGGTTCTAAGCTTAACAGAGCTAAATCTATTTAAATCCAAATAATAGGACTTGAATTTGTTATGGATTTGATCCTTGATTGCCATCATTATTTTGCAGGAAAGTGATTTGCAAATGTTAGCTATTTTGTTCCAGAATTAATCAACGCTGTCAAGACACAAAAGCAGAGGATACACAAAGTTTTTGCATAAGAATCAAGCACAGCAAGCTGGACTACAAAAAATGAATGTTAACCCTCACTGATGAAAAATTCAGCATCTCTGAACCTCCACAACAAAGCCATAAGGAGAAAGAGTGGAAGCCAAATACTGAGTGTGTACCCTACCAGTTTATGAAATCGGCATGCCAGGAGAAAGGATCCGGTGCTAGATGTGTGAGTGGCATAATCCATAGAGGCTACAGACCTACATGTGATCAGAAAGAGCTCTGAACATTGTGCAGTTTCATGAGCATATAGCCACCATGCCCCATGCCATAAGAGGTTTCTGAAACTATTTTAAAGTTCTGCACCCCATAAAAATTCTCAGCTCAAGACTTTCAGAATCAGCTCACAAAGCAAACAAAGTACGGATGAGTTGCCTGGCTAAGGTGACTTACAATAAAGAGATTTTAAGGGGGGAAAGTCATCCTTCCATTCTGCACAACTGCAAACAGTGCCAGAAACATAATTGCCTTAGAAAGATGTATCTGTTGGATTGAGCTGCAAGTATCTCAAAAATGCCACAAAACACAACTTAATCCTAATTTACTGAAGAATAAGATTGCAGAACACTGAGGCAGTAGAATGGAATATACCACCTCAGACCGCAGGTGATGAATTCTAGATCTGAATGTTTCTTTACATACAGATTTCCATGCAGTCACAAAGACAGTACCAGCAGGGGAGAAAGCTTCTACTTCTCACTCTTTTGCTTGCTGTGCTGGTTTTCTATATGTCACTTGGTCGGGCCGGGCCATGCCTCGCCAGTCCAGATTGAGCGTGGGGAGGGTGGCTGCCTCAGTTGGCTCACGGTCCGGATAAGAGCTCTCAAGGGGCCGGATCTGGCCCCCGGGTCTTATGTTTGACACCCTTGCTCTAGCTGCATTTTGAAGTGGTAGAGCCCACTGTACCACCTCAGCATTCTACTACCTTATTTTCACCTCATTCTTTTGCATGAGTAAATCAGCTTTAAGCCTTCTTGCTGTAACAGCGAGTAAAGCTGGTTATGAGGACTCAGAACTGTCATATGCTCAACTCAATGCAGACTGCCCATTCCAGAAAATGCTGTCCTCTCCTTAGGCCAACCTGCCTATTTATACTAATTCAGAGCTGTTTCAAATGTTTTTCCCCTCCAACAAGGCAACCAATTTCTGTCAACAAAAAAGCATTCACAGTAATAAAGGAACAACATCAAGAGTGCTATTTCCAGAATGTTACAGATCAAGAAGCTATCATAAGTGACACTTGCGCCATCATATATATTTTTCCACGCCAAGATTACTGTCCTGCCAGGGGGGAAAACGTAACAATGAATCCCAAGTTTAGTATTCCAGTAAGTAAAATGAAATTTTGAAATTTACCCCAAGTGCATGTAGAGATGGGTTTCCCCCTCTTATCAGTTCTCTTATTACCTTTTTTGTCTTTGCTGCACTCCGGCTAGCAAGAATTAATTAGTAGAGACTGACAGTCTTGTTTGATATAACAAAGGATGGCTCAAAAAACATTAGCAGCTAATTACTACCCACTGTCAATAAGAACATAAGGCTGCATCAAGCCAATCAATATTGTCTGAACTATTGACTCCATCTTGATGGAAGCTAAGCCTAACAGATCTTGCCTTGTTAGTTCTTTTATTTTTCTACATGCATGTACATATACAGTACAACAGGCTAACCATTCTGCTTTCAGCACTGTTTTTCATCCCTTGTTTCTGCACCAAAGGGCATACAAATGGCTTTCGTTATCTCCTATTTAGTCAGCAAGTTATCCTACAGAGATCTGTCCCAACATAATGCACATGTTTTTCCTACTACTTTTTTTGTTTGTTAAAACAGCTCCAGAAGACATAAAAGTTGGATCAGGTGATATGACAACTCTCAATCAGGATCCAGAACGGAACACTGGACACTCACCATTGTGTGTGTGTAAAGTGCAGTCAAGTCGCAGCCGACTTATGGCGACGTCTTTTGGGTAGTACCCAGTATTCAAAAAGTTGCCCTCAAGTTTCATTTATTAGGAACACTCACCACTAGGGTTCCTAATAAATGAAACTTGAGGGCAACTTTTTGAATACTGGGTACTAGCTTTCCCATCAACCTCTTAGAGACAGGAAGTTAGCAGCAATCTTTATCTCCTTCCCTTCAGTTTGAAGACTTCTGTAGCCCTATGCGGGGGGGGGGGGGGGGAGAAGCTACACCCAAAAAGACCATGTGCCAACCCAGACAGCAATGTATTTGGAATAACCAGAGGAAACAATTATACACAGAAGAGAAATAATAGATAAAGTTACCAGTTGGAGCCCTGGATCCTTCAGGTAAACAGAATATCCCCTCTTAAACCAGGACAGGTAGATACATTACCAGATAGAACGAACCCTCAACAATACACTTCCAATATTCTTGTGCAAAGATGTAAAATTTCCAGAAATGCTGAAGCCATGGGGAAAGGCTATTTTTCAATTTTTTTCCTCCAGAAAAAAAGGAAGGAAATTGAAATATATACAATATTTACTCCCCTTATCACACCTAATCCAATTTTGCTGTTTTAACAACATTCACAAGGATCACCTGTAATTTAGTTCACATATAAAATTATATTAATTGGCATATTTATGAGATTTAATATTTATGAATAATTTATTTCATATTTATGAAATTTAAAATATGATACCCTCCTTTTCTGCAAGCAAAATTGCACCCTATGCTATTTTAGCACATTTCACTCATCCAAAAAGAAAAAAAAATGAATTCCACAGTTATTTCAGTGTTCTTCCAGATTTCCTACCTTTTCCATTGGGAAAAGTGAATGCTGTAAATTGAGTGAGCAATTTTCATTCGTTCTCAAAGGGGTGTGTGTGTTTTTCAGTGCTCCCCAAAATTTCTACCTGAAAATTTGATTTAAAAAAAATCCTCAGACTTTCATGCAAAACCTCGCCTTTAAAAGCATTTCACATGTTACAAACACTTCAAAGTATTTTTTCAGTGCTCCCTCAAATTTTCCATCAGATAAGATATAATTATTTTGATTTACAGAAGACAGCCATTTTTGTAAAACATATATGCAATACCCTGCAGGGATTCAAGGTCCACCCATTATTCTCCTTGAGCTGAACAGGCTTGGGACAGAAAGAAGGTAGGCTGATCTCCTGCTTGCTGCAAAAAGAAGAATTAACTTTAAGGATGAAAGCTGAACCCAAGTCAAAAGGCCACAAACACGCAGAAGCCTGTATGAACAGAAAGAGCACTGAGCTCTTCCAGTCTCCAACTGAAGTTAACTGCCACTAAGTACAGCATTTTAAGAATCAAATGTTCCAAGGACACTTCTTGTAGGTGCTCAAATGCAGGCTTAGTTAGTGCCTGCAAGATGATTTGCAACTTCCAGAACAGAGACAGTGATGATCAGCTGGATGGCCCAAAAATGAAGCTCCACAAAGAAACAATTTAATGTGTGGGTGTCTGAAGACAGGCACACCATTAATCCTCGGAACAACTGATACAAGACCTGCCACTTGCTGGTGAAGAGTGTTAGGGTGAAGCCCCTAAGCAGGGCATTCTGTAGGTGCTGAGGATACTGAACGGGCATCTCCTTGAATCAGAAATGCTGACCAATGAATGTAGAATGGGGAAATCACCTGTAGGAAGGAAGAATTAGCCCATGCAGGTAAACTGCTGGCAAGCCTACTGACACCGCGTGGTCCCTGAGAAGTAGGACTTCTGCTGAACTTTCATTCTTGAATGGTTCTTCTCTGAGACACTGTCCTTCAGTGTTACTCCTCTGAAGATGCCTGCCACAGCTGCTGGCGAAACGTCAGGAAAGAAAATACCAAGACCACGGTCACACAGCCCGGATAACCTACAAGAACCAATGAACTCTGACTGTGAAAGCCTTCGACAATATTTCATTTTGAACTTCCTGTATTTGACAAAATGGTTGTTAAATTACTGAAGCTGTCTATTCGGGAGCACTGCCACTTCCACTGCAGTACAGAGCCGTTTTGCCCGCATCTTGAGGATGACTGCAGTCATCTGATACCCCTCTGACTATGTTCAGTTGGATTTTGGGCATTTTCCCTTGGGACAGCTGACTTCCATCACTTAACACAATCTGGCTGTGGAAGGCCCCTCAAATTCAAATGGGATTTGATATGTAACATGGTGCTCTATCTATGTAGCATGCTCTATCTAAAGAACATAAACACATTAATTATGTGGTACTTCAAATCCTGGCCACTGTCCAGTAGGTAGCAAACACAGTTTTCCATGCCAGCAGTTTACATACTCTTTCACAGATGTCATAATAAAGAAGATATATTCTAAATGCAGTGCTCAAACTTTGCAATCTGAATGTAATACTGTTGATTATCATAAACAAGCTGCCTTTTTTAAAAGTCAAGATGTATGAATCCATATGCCAACATGGCTCTGCCATAATAATTTTTGTTACCTTTTGTATTTGTTTTGTTCTGTTCCCTGCCCTTCCCCATAGGATCTCAGGGCAGATACATAGACCCCCCTCCCCCATTTTATCCTCACATCTCTTCAAGATAGGTTAGGGAAGCTGAGACTGACTGGCCTGAAGTATTTCCATGAGTTTCATTGCTGAATGGAGACTTGAACATGATCTTCCTGGTCCTAGTCCAAACATTCTATCCCATACACCATACTGGCAATATATTGCCTTACTTATCATGCAATTTTATGCAGTTACTCAATTTATGTGGGATTAGATTGGAGTAACTGTGCATTGAATGGTTTTTCATGCACGGGCTGTTTCCATCACTTTCAACCCCCAACTACTTCATGGCTTTGTTTTCATTATGCACATTTTCTTCAACCTTTTGAAGTTGCCTCGCTTCTCTCCTCACATTTTCCTCATGTTTTCTTGATGCTGTTTTAGTTCGAGTTTAAAGTCTGTTTTGATCTCAAATCTAAAGCTGGTCCTGTGCATACTTGTCAATTAAAATTTTCATCCCTATACCCATTCTCGCTTCTCCCTCCTACTTGTCTTTCTCTCTCATCCAACCCCTTCCCTTGAAGACATCTTCTTTTTGCGAGTGCAGGACTAGCAAGAGAATGCTGGGATACTATGAGGCTGCTTATTTGTTCAGTTTCACAGTGAGTGTTGGTCAGTTTCAGACCTCAGCCTGATGGAGCAGAGCCAGGCTGATTTGCTGCCCTTCCCTTATATGCGCCCTCCTTAAGATAGGCATGAAAACCATTTTTTTTTTTTTTTGCAAGGGCAGGACTAGCTATATAATGCTGGAATAATCACGGCTGTGCGGCTGCTTCTTTCTCCAGTCTCCATTTAATGTCCTCTTCAACCCCCTCCCCCCCCTATGGGGGACTATTCGGCCCAGTTAAAATGAAAGAATTTTACCATGGGGTTGGTGACATATTTAAACAACAATAACACTACAGCCAATTACAAAGCAGTATTTGCAGGGGGTTCTCACACATAACAACATTGGTGACGACTACCCCTTGGTTCACCCGTTCTGCATTTTCACTGGCGCATGCAGAAATTTACTCCAAGTAATCCCAAGTACTCCAGGAATTTGTTCAGGGGGAAAAGCCCCTGTGCAGAGCGATTTCAGAATTCAACTGCAAATACTGTGCATCGAGAGAGCAGCATATCCAACGGAAACAACCCGTACATAAAAGGCCATAGACTCCCAACAGACCTTCATTAGCTAGAGTCAAAGTTGAAAATCCAATGTCTTGGACATGTGCTCAACTCACAAGCTTCAATACACCTTGCATTAAAACTTTCATTAAAAAACAAAACAAAAATCCATTACAATTACTCAAGGATTAACATACATGTTTCAGAATCATCCTCAGAGTACAGCCACAGGACTCCCCTTCACACTGGGCTTCCCTGCTCAAGTGTCCATAATCTTCCTCCCAGAGAGTTTGTGCTTTCCTCCACAGCATTTAAGATTTCTATAAATACAGCCCCTATAAAATGGAAGACCAAAGCTACGTACTGAATGAATTTATTTGCGGTCAAAGACCAATAAATACATACTGTATATAATAACCAACACACAACATAATATCATAAAATAAATATAAAAACATATCAAATAGAGCAGATCACAGCATGGTGGTTTAACTATAAATTCTTTCTTACACATAAAACAGTCATCAGGATCATCTGCTATTAGGCTACAGTAGACCAAGCTCGTCATTATCTACGTCTTTAGTTTTTATCCTACTTCAAGCTTTAATCGCCGCAACACAGTATTTAGCAACCTGTCTTGTAAATAGAGGGGTTTTGTCTGTCAATAATTTTTCAAGTCTATATTTATTAGAATGGCCAGGTAAACTAACTACTAATGGGGATATAATAACAAGTCAAAACTGATTGAAATAAAATGTGCTGCCTAGTCTCAACTTCTTCCAAGTTCACATGGACAAATCCTCGCCTCGAATGGAATCTTATGGTATTTACCTTTAGTTAGGGGGGAGGGTAGTACTGCGCATCTAGCTAGTTATTCTTGTTACAAAACTGTAAATACATGTGTGTGTGTGTGTGTGTTAAGTGCCGTCAAGTTGCTTCCGACTCATGGCGACCCTATGAATGAAAGTCCTCCAAAATGTCCTATCTTTGACAGCCTTGCTCAGATCTTGCAAATTGAAGGCTGTGACTTCCTTTATTGAGTCAATCCATCTATGTAAATAGTTTAGATGTAAATACATAGTCAATATGTAAAATAACCTACAGTATTTAAAAGTACATACAATTTTCCATGCCCTGACCTGGATGGCCCAGGCTAGACTGATCTTGTCAGATCTCAGAAGCTAAGTCGGGTCAGCCCTGGTTAGTATTTGGATGGGAGATCACCAAGGAATACCAGGGCTGCTGTGCAGAGGAAGGCACTGGAAAACCACCTCTGTTAGTCTATTGCCATGAAAACCCCAAAAAGGGGTCGCCATAAGTCGGCTGCGACTTGATGGCACTTTACACACACACAATTTTCCATATCCTATATTATTTATCTATCCAGTACTGCTTCTTTAACTTCTTCCAATGTTATGTTTATTTGAATGATTAAATGATCTTGTTAAAATTAATTTGCAACCATTTCGTCCTTTCCCATGTCTATTTGTAAGTTGTGATGTTACACAATAACATTACTTGCCATATTTTTTGTAATCATTCCTTTCTCCCAGGTATAACTTATCTTCATATCTGCACTACTGTCATTCTTGCTGCGGTAATTATTAAATTCATCATCAAGCTTTTATAATATTTTAAAATTATTTCCTTAAAAATAATAGAAAAACTGGAAAAAGTAATTTTATAGAAACCTCTGGAAGAGCATGACATTGTGAATGGATTAATTGAATTTATCCAAAAAAATCAAACATTGTATGAATATACAGCCTCATGCTACATAATTAAAAACTAATCCTTATTTCATGATGAATAACCTTTGGACTATAATGTATCTTAAATAGAAAACTACTTGAACTATCTTTAGATAGATTATTCCTCAAAAACATTTTATTTTAAAAAATTCAATTTAAATTTTAAAATCTGGTATAAATTTAAAAATCTTTTTTTTTAATTGGTTCTTGTAGGTTATCCAGGCTGTGTAACCGTGGTCTTGGTATTTTCTTTCCTGACGTTTCGCCCGCAGCTGTGGCAGGCATCTTCAGAGGAGTAAACACTGTCCTTCAGTGTTACTCCTCTGAAGATGCCTGCCACAGCTGCTGGCGAAACATCAGGAAAGAAAATATCAAGACCATGGTAACACAGCCCGGATAACCTACAAGAACCAATGAACTCTGACCGTGAAAGCCTTCGACAATACTTTTTTTAAAATGTTTTTTTAAAAAATCATTGAGTGTATCCACCCTGGGGAGAACGTTCAAATTTCTGATTTATCATTTCTTTAATGTCTCTGTGTACTATAGAATTTCCTCACCAAGGCACATTCCCACCATATGTGAAATAGTGTCCCTTCCCTTTTGACCAAATTTCCAATAACGGGTAAATTCTCCAAAAATCTTTGCTAATCTATCCAGTATATATGGTCATTGGAAGAACAGTTCTCGCTCTGAGGCGGAGGGCATCTTGATTAATGGGTGATTCCCACTGGCTGTTTAGGGAGGCAGGAACAAGCTTTCCACTTCCTGTCTCCCAGGTAGGAATCTCCCATTACTCAGTTTGCTTCCTCCCTCACATATGGAGAGCAGCAGAGAAGTAGCTCTCTGGAGCAAATACTCAAGCCGACAAGGTCCTATCATACCTTGCCATGAGCCAGATTAGTCAGAGTCAGTGACAAACCAGTCAGTCAGAGTCAGTGACAAACCAACAGGGGCTCATTTTGCAAGGGATCTCTCTTCAACCAACCGTCACAGTTCCAGAACTACTCTCCCGACAGGAACAAGAAAACCTTAAAATAGGGAAAGCAGTGAGGGAGATTAGAGGTAAGGGGAAGACTACAGTTTTTTATCGACTGCTGGATGAAGTCACAATCCGACCTCTGGGTACCACAGCTCATCCTGGCAGAGTACCTAATAGAATTTTCCAGTCTTCCTCCGGACCATTTTGTCCTTCCTCCCAGATCCCTCAGAATGGAAAACACACAAGGACTGTGCAAGCAATCCAACAACTCCCACAGATAACAAGCCATTGAACCTTATTCCCACCAATGGAGTTTATTCCATTTTCTTAACTGTTCCAAAGAAAAATGGAGATTGGAGAGCCATACTGGACCTTAAGTTCGTGAACAGGTTCGTGATTCAAAAACATTTCAGAATGGAGACTCTGTGCTCCATTACCGAGGCCCTATGTCCAGGGATGTTCACGACTTCAATCTTTACATCCCGATACACAATTCTCATTGCAGATTCCTTTGGTTCGCCTATCACTAACATTCTCAGTTCAAAGCCCTGCCATTTGGCCTCACATCGGGACCCAGGGTGTTTTCTAATGTCTTGATAACTCTAGTGGCCCTAGCATGCAAAAAAAGGGATACAGATCTATCCGTATCTAGACACCTTCATTTGCACCCCAACCAGATCTCTAGCTCTCGACCACATCCAAAGACAATCCAAATCCTAGAAGATCATGGATACATCCTAAACAGGGACAAAGGCAATCTGTCTCCAGCCCAGAGATTGCAACATGTGGGAGTTATCATCAACACCAAGGTCAACAAACTGTTCCTCCTGGAAGAAAAGATCAACAAGACATCTAAACTGGCTTGAAAGACCATCAGATTACAATTGGTAGGTCTGATGTCTTTGGCCCACCTTCAGGGCCTCATGATTTCTTGCATTGGCTCGGTGCCTTAGGCCCGCTTCTACACAAGGCCACTACAATGGGTTCTGCGTCCTTATCAACAGGACATCCTGACAAAAAGGGAAATACATCTATTTCTTCCTTTAACAATCAAGCAGAATGACTTGGTGGACCAAATACTCCAACCTAGGCAAAGGACAAAAGTACATCCACGATCCACCAGTCCAGATGTTCATGGAAACCAGTCTGACAGGATGGGGAGCAGCCCTAATAGATCTACCAGCCTAGAGCCTATGGTCTCAGAGAGAAAGGGCCCAAAGCGTAAACCTTCTAGAACTCAGGGCCATTAAGAAGACACTACAAGTGTTCCAACATCTGATCGAGAGATGCCATGTCATCAGAACTCACAACAACTTGGCAAAAGCCCACATGAAAAAGCAAGGAGGGTCAAGGTCATCCTTGCTTCACTGAGAAGCCAAAGCCATTCTGACATGGGCGGAGTCCCATCTGATATCAATCCAGGTGGAACACATTCAGGGCTCCCTCAACATCCAAGCAGACTGGTTAAACCAGTAAGCCATCAACCACAACGAGTGGTCACTAAAAGAGGAGATATTCCAACAAATTGTGAACAGATTTGGGATTAGCTTCATCCAGCAATCACCTTCTACCACAGGTTTTCTCAAGGTTCCATTACCTGAGAGCGGAAGAGGTGGATGCCCTATTGGCTCCGTGGCCTCGGGGGCTTCTATATGTCTTTCCTCCACTCCTAACCATTCCAAGAAGATTGTCATCTTTGTGGCTCTGGATTGGCCACGCAGACTTTGGTTTCCATTGCTGATGGAGCTGTCAACATGGGCTCCCTGGCGCATCCAGACATGGTTCACCAGGGCCCTCTACTGCACCTGGACCCAGACTGGTTGTGAATGGCTGTACGGCTATTGAAAGGCACAGGTTTTTAGAGTTCGGCTACAATCCATTGGTGACTAATACCATACTGTCCGCTAGAAGATCATCCACTAAAAGGATTTATGAGTCTTCCTGGGTGAAAGTATTCTTGATTATATTTTCCCCTGTTTTTCACCCTCACCCCACCCCCAGCAGAGTGCCTCACATTTATTAAACTGGGTTATGATTACTTCTATCAACTTTGCCATAAAACAGAAAGCCAAAGGGTTCCCTCCATAGCTACTTAAAGGGAATAACCAGAGTGAAGAATTATTAGAACTTGTTTACCACTAAGAACGATTTAATCATGATGTATTTTCTATGGGCTGTGCCCCATTATTGGGCAAGCAAAGTCAAATCATTGGGTTCAATATCTCCCTTGGAGACAGCTGTCAGCATGAAAACTGGTATGTATGTTTGAGGTACCATGTGACAATTCCAAGTCTGAATGAAAGCTCAACATCTTTATCCACTTTCAGGAAAGATGTTAAACTATACCATAGTGTATCTGCCTTGAGCACTGATAAGAATGAATGTAAAATGTTCATTCAGAAATTCATTCTCTGTTTGAAGTTCAAGCACTTTTGCAGAAAGACACAGAAAAGCTCATGTGAACAAGCTTCTCCAACATTGTGTTTTTCCAGTGTGTTACTGGGCCAGCACAGAGGAGTAATATTATGAATATGAAATTCTTATGCAATCAATTAACAACATAATGACAAAATTTTGCTGAACATGTGAGCACAGGAAACTGCCTTATACTGAATTAGACCATCAATTCATCAATGTCAGTACTGTCTTCTCAGGCTCTCCAGGATTTCAGCAGAGGTCTTTCACATCACCTACTGCCAATCTTTTTAGTTGGAGATGCCAGGGGTTGAACATGGGACCTTCTACATGCCAAGGAGTTTCTCTACCACTGAGCCATGGCCCCTTAATTTGAAATGTGTCTGTGTATGAAAATCCCAGACAAATCTGGAACAACTCCCCACCCTCTAATTTCCCTTGACGTTTTCAATGGGAAAATTGGGGAGTGCTGGAAAAAACTCCTATGAAATATTGGGGGTTACCGCACTTGTATTCCCAGAGATGTATTAAGAGTTTGAAAATGTTATAAAAAATACTGTTCACACTTTCTATGTATTGCCACCGATGTATTAAGAGTTTTAAAACGTTATAAAAAATACTGTTCGCACTTTGTTTGGCCACTTTAGCTGTGAAGATGTCTTCCAACAATTTATTAGCCATTGTATCCAAAAACCCTTTTAAAGCGATGTTTTTTATAACATTTTCAAACTCTTAATACATCGCTGGGAATACAAAGTGCGGTAACCCCCATTCTCTCTTTTGTAATGGATTAAACTTTTCAAAGGAAAGGCTTTACTCATTCAATGTGAGTAGTATGTCTTACATACAAATTTTCAATCTACTACATTAGACAATTGTATTCACATTATTGAAAATACGTTGCGATTTTGTTTTGTTGAAATTTTGTTTATATCTAAACGACAGCCCTGATAGAACCCGAGGTCACCAAGTAAGTTTTCATGGCAAAGTGCAAATTCAAACCCAAGGTCTTGCAGATACTAGTCCAACACTCTAACCACTACACCACACATTAGTATATTATAACGTATATGATTATAATATATTAATAGTGCCATTCTAAGTCAATCCCACCGACTTCAATACACCTAAAAGAATGTAACTCAGTTAAGGATTACACAGTAAAGGACATACTTCTCAATGTTATAAAGTTTAACTTAATATGCAAATATGCTGGTAATCCTACTGTAACTATGAGACTATTTCTATCCTCATATAGTTTATTGCCATGACCTGGATGGCCCAGGCTAGCCTGATCTCGTCAGATCTCAGAAACTAATCAGGGTCAGCCCTGGTTAGTATTTGGATGGGAGACCACCAAGGAATACCAGGGTTGCTGTGCAAAGGAAGGCACTGGCAAACCACCTCTGTTAGTCTCTTGCAATGAAAACCCCAAAAGGGGTCGCCATAAGTCAGCTGCGGCTTGACGGCACTTCACACACACAATATAGTTTATTTCACTTGCTAAAACTTTTAAACTTTTGCTTTTCCCTACCTCTCAGATGGCATTTATCTAGAGATAAATGCTTATCTCTAGATAAGCAGCCTGGAGTACATTTCTGACATAGTTCAGCGTCTTTTAAATATGAAGTTCATCAAGGCCTCTTTTGCAATCTCTCTCCTTAATATAAAAGTAATACCACCCACTTGCCAAACAATGTTTTTCTAAAAAACAACAAACTGGGTGTGTCTATCACTATTCCTTCTCAATTTGTGCAACAGTTATCATTACATATGCATCAATATTTGTGCTAACCACATTTATCACCAAACCGCAGTTCAAAGCCTAGGTCAGAAACTATGTCAGCAGCTTGTGGTTTTGACAGCTATGAAAACGCTGGCACATATATTAAACCCAAAATACAGTTCCCTCCAAGTTTTGCAGACTTATTTGCAAAGCTGGTTTAAAGCTTGGTGATCTGCAACAAACCATAAAAATATCACAGATTTTTCTCTAGTTAAGGGAGCAGCATACTCTTTGCCTCTGCTATTATACCATGGAACAGACCTATAGTTCTTATCTCTACTAGAAGTATATATATTTCCTTATCCTGAGATGCTCTGTTATCCTAATTTAATTTTAAGTTTTGCAGGAAATATTACGAAGGTCTGAATGGGAGAAATAATGGAAGGGCCAGTTTAACAAGTTCTAATTCCAACCAATCCACTGCAACTTTTAAAGCACATTTATTTAATCCTTCCTCACCTTTAATATGCTTGAAACAACGAAACAAACAGAAGTTGCAACACCACCAAATATAAATCTGCCGGCTGAGAGATTCCAAATTTGTTTGCTGATGGTCCCCACTTTGCAAACTCAAGTTTTAGACGCCTAGATTTTTCTCTGCATATGTATCAGCTTATGTAACTTTGTAATGTTGTCATAATACATAATTCTAGTTTCATTCTACATACCCCGGTAAGTCTTTAGAATACTTTTCTGTAAACCTTTTGATGAAGGAATAGTATAGATCCGGGGGTGGGGGGAGGTGACCCTGAAGTAGGAGCGTAACAGACAAGAGGCTGAGTTAATCTTTGCTGGAACAAAATAGTATTTAACTATTGTAGGCTATCTGATTTTTAGGGCCCAACAAAATTTCTCTCCCCAATTTGCATACGTATGGAAGTTACCCTTATCTATGTTTCCTTCATAAGTATTGGTATGAGTTCATTTGGTCTCAGCTGAAGAATTGCACGGATTGCATAAGTTTCATTTTCTGGCCCTTATGGGGTTTTCCACATGGCGTTACTACATCGGTTCTGGCTCCTTACTACTTCAGTTTATTCCCCGTCTTCCATATGTTCTTCTGGAGCCATTTCTGCCATACATTTTTTCGGTTCTTTTGAGACCACTTTCACCCTAATCTTTTCCTAGCAACTGAATTTGAGTTGCATTGATGTGCAAAATGTTTCCAGTACTTTTGTTGGCTCCTCCCATTTCCCACTCACCTTCCACTAAGTGGATTGTGACTATGAGACAATCCCACCGCATGCTCTCTTTTCTCTGCCTCAGTAATGAGGCGAAACCTCATGATAGCGATTTATCTCTATTTCACTATAAGAAGGCATAGGAGTGATAATTTCTCTTTCCGTGTGCTTGCAGCAATTGGTACCTTTCTCTTTTCCTGCACTGAAAGAATTTTTTTTGTTTGCTGTGGCCATTTGCTTCCTTGCATGTTTAGAAGGCACAGGATCGCTCATTGCTCTTTCTGGCCATTCTGCCTTCATTCAGTCTTTGCCTTTGTGCTTGGCTCTCTTTATATGCCCCCGACCCTCCACCCAGCCAGCGTGGTGTAGTGGTTAAGAGCGGTGGTTTAGAGCAGTGGACTCTGATCTGGAGAACCGGGTTTGATTCCCCACTCCTCCACATGAGTGGTGGAGGCTAATCTGGTGAACTGGATTTGTTTCCCCACTCCTACACATGAAGCCAGCTGGGTGACCTTGGGCTAGTCACAGCTCTCTCAGCCTCATCTACCTCACAGGGTGTCTGTTGTAGGGAGCGGAAGGGAAGGTGAGCTGGTATGAGTCTCCTTTGAGTGGTAGAGAAAGTCGGCATATAAAAACCAACTCTCCTTCTTCCCCCGTTCCCCCCATGGAAGGAGCAATTTTTTCCCACCTTGCATAGGCAAGTCTTTGACTTAAGAAAAAAAACACTCCTTGATAAGAATATATTGCTGTGATGAATGAATGTGCCTTAATATCCAGTGCCCCCCTTAGTATTTTTATTTTTGTGGGAATCTGGTTTTTTATGTGTTTGGGGGGGTATTTGTTATCATTTTCAATTCTGGTGGGGACTGTTGCAGAGCGGCCCCCACTGATCTGCTTCCTAATTCTTGCCCCACTAGAGACTACTAATCCTCACTACATGACTAAACATTAATACCAGCCTCTTGGCACCAACTGTCTAGATGGGTGAGCAATCGACTCCTCTCCATTTGCCTGCCATTTGTTAAAAGGAAAACTTTTTAAAAACCAGTTTGCAGCCACAAAGTTTAAATATTAGGGTGAACCTTTGAGTGGAGGGATTTTTCCACTTGGAAAATATGGTGACGGTCATGCATAAGCATGCCTAGTCCCTCCTTCTAGTGGTATATCAATACAGTGCATGCACAACAAAAAGAAAATGCCACCAATGACAACAGCACCCTCATTCAAAAATGCTAATTTTTAAAGCCCGACTGCAAGAAAATAAATTAATAAGGCAACTGAAAAAATGCAGAGGGATGGAATACATGCAGAACCCCCATGTTCGACACAATTCCGATGCTAGCAAATCAACTGCAAAGAAAAGCATGAATAAGTCATGCGTATGGAAAACCCGTTACTAAAAACTAAAAGCCCTGCATTTCTTAACATTCATATAGCATCTTAGAACATGGTCAAGAAAATCAAATTAATGCCATTAGAATGTTGTACTAAACACCGTTAAAGGGGGATACCACTGATAATGGTACAGAACAAAATCGCTAGAGAGCATTCCTGGGAGAAACGCTGACTGGCATCCATAACTGTCCAAGTATTACAATAACATGCAAAAATAAGCAGGGTACAAAAAAAGCAAGCCTGACAACACCATATATGTAATTAAACAAAAGAATTTCCTTACTGTAACATCTGTTGAAAACATTTTAACTGAATCTTTGCCAATGAGCTCACCATAGCAGAATTCTCTACCATATCAAACAGCCTGAAGAGGCAAAGGCCTCCTGAAAATGAGAAAAAATTCCTCTTTGGGGTCTGGACTTTTATTCAGATCTAGTCCCCCAAATAAGAACTCCTACAAAATTACTTAGATAGCAGAGCAATTATGTGGCCACTCAGGTCAATTATATACTACATAGGTAGTGTACGTCTTTTCTTCCGACTCAAAGGTCCTGAACTGATCAAAATCCAACCCTCTTACAGGCAATCACAGCAACCAAATATTTAGCAACTTCTAAAGTGCTTTTCCAAACCTCAGCTATAAGGAAACCCGGACATTTCTCTGAGATACATTCACATAACCTATTAAGAGGGAGGACAAATACCTTTCTCTCAGGTCAGACCAAATGTCGCACTCCAATGAAATATATTCTAAGGACTCAAACTGACCAGATCCACATTTTTCAAACTCTGTTTGGATATTCTGCACCTGCAAATCGACCTTCCAGTATAACCGAGGGAAAAGAACTGAACCAAGAGTGTGTGAATTCTCCTTTATAATGAGGCATTATTGAACTACAAAGAACACTGTTGAACATACACGCCGTGCCCTCAATAAGGTACTTGTTCTATCCAAATTCAGTATTGAGAGCTTTGTTTCATGGTGTCTGCATCTTCATCATCAGATCCTAGCCATTGGAGTCTATTCTTAACAATCACCTTCCACGGCCCCATATAAGATCTTTGTCAATGAGATTCAAAATCCCTTTCCTTGCATTGGAGATTTTTTACTTTACTTTAAATGCCATACTCCATGCATGAGCTTCCAATGAATTCTGGGCCAATTCAACTCTGAAACATAGATAGCAAAGAAAATACAGCACTCACTCTTTTATGTGAAAAGCTTTCAAGGTATGGTTCAGTTCCAGAAATGAAAAAAAAAGGTAAAGATCCCCTGTGCAAGCACCGGGTCATTCCTGACCCATGGGGTGACGTCACATCCCGACGTTTACTAGGCAGACTTTGTTTACAGGGTGGCTTGCCAGTGCCTTCCCCAGTCATCTTCCCTTTATCCCCAGCAGCAAGCTGGGTCCTCATTTTACCGACCTCGGAAGGATGGAAGGCTGAGTCAACCTTGAGCCGGCTACCTGAAACTGACTTCCGTCGGGATTGAACTCAGGTTGTGAGCAGAGCTTGGACTGCAGCTTACCACTCTGCACCACAGGGCTCTTCATTGAAAAGCCAGAGGTAAAAGCTGTTCTCATGATAGTCCAGTGCACGTTTAGTACTGCTCAACCCCACAGGCTCATGTACTTTTTCTCGTTTCCCTCTAACCACCCTCTACACCCAAGCCCTGAGATATAAGCACTCTTCCCTAGTTCTTCTGGCACGGCCAAGTATCTGCAGGAAGTATGCCAAGCATTCCCAAAACTACAGAAGCCATCTGGAAAAGGGAAAAGACAGACTGACAAGAACAGACAGGTACCCAAGAACCACCTCCTACGAGACAGGTCCAACATAGCAAACAACAGACCACCCTTTGTTGGCACATCTCAAACCTCTCCAGCATATCATCATGATCTAAAACCTCTCCTGGAAGACAATTCTTCCTTCTAACAAGCAGTGAAGGGATAAACTAGTCCCCCAACCAGAAACATTTACTTGCCAGCAACAATAGACAACCAACTGGAAATTCCAATGCAGGGATAAGCCCATGCAATGATCCTTGGTGCCAACTATGTCCCCACTACCATTTAAGTGACACTATGAGAAGACCCAATGTCAGCCATATCATCATGCCCCTGAGCATCCTCCAATGTGGTGTATTATGTCACATGCTAGCATGAAAGCAGTAGGGAGTATTTCAACTTCCCTGGATATTCAGTGGTTGACATAATAAAGACTGCAGTACTTCATCAGAAGAGACAGACTGCAATAAGAAGCTGAGTGTGATTTCAAATGCAGACATGGTACTATCAGATTTGGAGTTAATGGGAACCTGGAGTGGTTAGCTCACTGCAAAAACTAATTGCCCCTCTTAGATTAATGCACAAAGTTCAGATTCATTCTACTTTATTGGTTATCAGTTGGAGTGGTCTGCACACACACTTCGATGATTTTATTCTCCTGCCTGGATCTTGTTTTCACTTTTGCTCTCTAATGTAACATAATGGGGCATGTCCTGAGAACCAGGCCCCTGGCTGCTCGTAATAACTTCCTTCTTCCATTCTGCTGTTCGTAGCTTTGGGTAATACTCACTCTCTGTGTGAACTGAATTCATGCATCTGATGTAGAGGGCTCCAGCTCAAAAAAAAGCTTATCCCACAATATAAACTCATTCAGTTTTACGGTATCAGAAGACTCATCACAATGGTATTTTATGACACCATTTTGTTTTTACTGTTTCAAAATGCACCAAATGTTTAAAACCAACCCTACTAAGTACACACACACTTATTTCATTCATTGGTTAAAAAGAATGAAACAGTAGTAGTCAGAACTGGAATTATCCTATTGTGTTGTCTTCATTGCCTCCTCAGCACTTCAAATGCAGAAAGGCAATGACAACAAATAATTGTGCAGCAACTTGTGCAAATCTGTCATAATCTTCAATGGGACAGATCCCAACATGCAAGAACTGATCTCTTCAGTATGTGGGCATACCTTAAATACAAAAAAAATGTTTGTTTTCCCCAAAGTGCAGTGAAAAAGGTGAACCCACACAAGAGGTGGTAGTTGCAGCATCACAAAGTATACGTGAATACAAAAGGAGTACAAATAATTGTTGCCATTTTAGCCCCAGGCTGGATCCAAAATGTGTCATCCTGACTGGATCCAAAACATTTCTTCTTGACAACAACCCAAACCAATATTTTTTTAAAAAAATAATAAGAATATCTTCAGCTGCTGCATAGATATAAGCAAGCTTCTGAGTTATGCGTAATTTATTTCACAGAACTGAAAAGGAACATGTTATGGGTTATACAAAGAATCAAATGTAAGCTTTCTTCAGCTACCACACATTTCCGCTACTTTTAAACAACACCTCTTTGGCCAATAAGTCTATATTTTACTATCTTTAACATTTTTACTTTAATATTTATGACTGAACACACACACACGCACAAAGCAGCACAAATCACAGTACATCTGAATATATTCAAAGCATTTATTTATTCACGATATAATCACATACATATGTTTAAAATTTTAAATGGCAATGAGGCATGATAATCATCTCCCTTACAAGTCTACTGCAATGATTTCCACTGTCCTTTGTACTGAGTAATTTAAGCAATTTTAATTTCCAGATTCCTTTTTTAAAGATGTCTAAAATTCTTTCTAGGAGATGGAAGTAACAGGTCAGAATGGTGGTGGTTTTCCCAAGATAGGCACCATATATGACAAACTTATTCTTAGTATGTGCACCTAGTTAACAGATCCCCAATTATCAACCTAATTGCATTTGGTTCAAATGCAATCGATATAATACCACTAGGTAAAATCTGTAAGCAATCTACACCACCAAAATATCTATACAACATATCCAAGTTACTTGTGTAACTTCAATTAATTCAAAGACCTTTTGAGACCATAATTCTACAAAATAGTTTTCAACTTAGAGAATGCAGAATTCCCAAAAAAGTTACAATGAGACACGTTATTGAATAGAAGCATGAGTACAGTTAAGTGCTAAGAATTTCTAATGTGAACTTACACTTGCGCAATTCAAAAGTAGTGACCAATTTTAGTCAGGGTAGTTATATATTGCTTGAGGCTATCCAATCCAATTAACAAGTGATACAAGCCAACCTACATGACTCAGCAGTACTAAAGGAAGACTTCTCATATTGTATTACGAGGGTTATAAAATCACCATTCCTTGGGGTTTATTCCTAGTAGCCTGGGGTACAACAAGATGGTAGCTCTCCACTGGTAAACAAGAGTACATGTATGTTTAACTGTATTTATTCACTCACCATGTTTTCAAAGAGCTGGATTAAATAAAATATATAAATGTTGACATTACATCTTGAGTTTTTAGTGTAAGTCAACAGCAACCTACATGCAAATTAACACCAAGTACAGAGATTTGATTTTAAAGAAAAGTTAGGATCTATCCTAACGTTTACAAATCTTCCACTCTGAGAAAATGTACTTGGAGAACTTTTGGAATCTCTACAGATTTTTTCTTAATAAAATATACACGAGAACCTCAGAACAGAAGTCCTCTCCCTCCTAAACATTTTATCGCAACATAGACTACAAGCTTTTCAGACATACGAGCTGCCCTTTAGTCTGCAAGCCTGGGTCGCACTATCCAAAGCCATCATTCACGTATTACTGAGGGAAAAAAATGTCTATATTTTAGCACAGAAGCCTATACTCATTCCCGGCTTTTAAAGCCGTGGCTCACTTTATAACACATATTATGTTGTCCTTGAGGAATTCCTACCCATCTCTTACCTTAACACTCCATCACTGTTAGTTCAGATTAGAACAAGCCTTCACCATCACAGTTTTACCATAGGACCCAAAACAGCAGCGTTGCTACGGCTGCGCCAAGTTTTAGCTCATGGGAAGACAGTCACATATGCCTTGTAAATATTAAGATATATTGTGTTCTGGCAAGATTTTTCCTCTACAGTGTCCCTTTTACTAACAACTTAAGCTACAGCAACAAGGTACTATCGGCAAGAATTTTTTGAGCACTAATGTATAAACCTTCAAATATTTTTATATTTACAGAAACATGATGACAGAAATGATAAGGTTAGGCATAAACAGAAACAAGCTTATATGCTGACAGGGGCCAGCAACCTTTGACAAATTAAAGAGCCAAACTACATCAAAATTCAGAGCGAGAGATTAATGAGTCCATATAAAAGTCCTTTTTGCATAACTGACGCTATGCATAACTGAGACTATACAGTTTGACAATACTGATAATTGATGTGTGGACTAAAAATCCATAAAGTTTCTGCAGCTCAAGCACTGGTTGTTGGGAGTCTTAATAATGACACACAAGAGGGCATCTGTTTATTAAAGTTACAGATGCACCTTTTATTATTTTGGGTTTTTTCTTAACCACCCAATGTATTTATTTATATAAGGTTTTTCTGAAAATCCTTTTCCGTTCACTGCTCTAATCTCTCAATTTAAGTACCCTCAGATGGGACCATACTTCGCTATTAGAATATATATTTCCTATGTGTGCTTAAGGAGCCCCATGGCGCAGAGTGTTAAGCTGCAGTACTGCAGTCAAAAGCTCTGCTCACGACCTGAGTTCGATCCCAACAGGAGTTGGTTTCAGGTAGCCGGCTCAAGGTTGACTCAGCCTTCCATCCTTCCGAGGTCGGTAAAATGAGTACCCAGCTTGCTGGGGGTAAAGGGAAGATGACTGGGAAAGGCACTGGCAAACCACCCCACAAGCAAAGTCTGCCTTGGACACGTCGGGATGTGACGTCACCCCATGGGTCAGGAATGACCCGATGCTTGCACAGGGGACCTTTACCTTTACCTTTATGTGTGCTTATTTTATTAGATTTATATCCCACCCTTTCTCTGCCAAGGCAAGGCTCAGAGCAGCTAGACCAGAGGTCCCCTACTGTAGACCAGAACAATGTGGGAAACAAGATAATGCATAACAGTTCAGCAGGTAGTTCTGGTGAGATCCTAGATCCTAACACTTAGCATCATTTGCTAGTCCCTGGGTCCAATAGGAAGCCCAGAAATACATGGCATTGCAATTTACAATACTTCACCTGAGGATTCAAATTTTTCTCTATGGATCCATTTTACCTAGAAAAGGCAGCCTTTAATTCATAGTTTGACAATCAGTCATATTCGGTTTTAACAGATGGCAATGATAGTCTTTAATGTATTTTATTCAGATTGACTTTTAAACCAGGTAATTTTAAAAAAATACACTTTGATTTTTAAGCATTCAGATGTAGTCAACTGCTAGAATCTTATCCACCCCATTTCATTGACTTTGATATGGCAGTTTGTGTACACCACCTAAGAGGAATAAAATAAAAAAATGGATATCCTAACCACTATTTCTTCTAGTCCACACAACTACCTCAGTCACACCCTTCTGAAATCTCTTGGTGGAGGGAGAGAGATCAATAAACTGAAACATCATGGAATAACCTGTACTTTTCAAGTATACTTTTGCCCAGGAGTTCACATTTTCAGTAAAATCCCTGTGCAGAGTTTCTCCAGTCTAAGCCCACTAACATTAATGGCGTTGACATGGAAATTATTAGGGGTAGTCATTGATCCCTCCCTTTGGCATGTGCCAAAAACTTGAAGTGAAAGATTATTTGTCCTTGTTTAAAGATTTAGCAGAAGATGCAAGCAACACCTTCTTGCTGTCTCCTGCAGCAGCCCAGTGGGAAAGAAGAAAGACAATCCCTTAACTATGGGGAAAGGAAGTACAGTGGTTGTTCTTATTGTGCTTTTGTGGAGACTGCAGCAGCAAGGTGCTACAGGTGTTTGTATGCAAAAGTCTAACTTGTAGAAGGAAAATCACTTCTTTCCTCCCTAGGGAATAAAGGGTAGTTTATCCCACAAACAGGATTACTGGAAATTCAGGTTGCTCATTGGGAGAGATACTTGCAGTTTTAAAATAGGCAAGTGAATTGATGGGATCCTGTTTTGTCCCACTTTGTATTACTGTAGGATTGGGAGAAAACAGTACAATAGTCCCCAGTGGCGTTGTAACCCCCTCTAAAATAATATTGCAAAGATACACTGTGTTAGACGGAAGCAACAAGCTCAGCTGAAATGGCAACCCTTCATTTGAAGCAAGTTTAAGAGGCCAGACATTCATAACATGACATATTTACATGGCCATTTGTAAAAATTAAAGAGCCATTAGGTTATATAGTATCAAAATTTCAAACCCTGTACACAGAAACTTGCTAAAGATGTATCAAAGTAGTACCACTTTACGTGTTCAAATTTCAAACCATTTTATATTGCACTGGAACAGGAACAACAAAAGTATCTACAACTGAGCAACACTATGGCTAAATCAGAATACATACACACTGCTAGAATTGCAAAGGAAATGTTAATTTATTTAATGGATGACTCCCATATAATCATATCCTAAGCAGTTTTCCCAACATACATCAAGTAACAAGAGATGTATTTACAACCAGTGCACAGCTGTAGAGCTGTATCCTACTCAAATACAATATCAGAAAAATGGCTTTCAACTGATCAAGCACATTTCAACTTGAGATTTAACTCATCTCTCTGATCCCTTCAATGTGTATCTATAACATGACAGTAGTAGGTTCAAATTCATCACTTTGCAAGGCACAAATGTATCATATAGAAGGTAGATAAGGTTTCTCCCTATACTTGTGCCATGGGGGAAATGAATAAATGATCATGAGCCAAAAATGCAGGTTACCTGTAATACCAGCCAACATCAGTGCACTGAATAATCAAGCAACACTGGCAGAAGTTCAGCCAGAAAAAGGCTGCTTTGACAGAAAACCTATACTTTCTCTTTCACAACTTTTAAACATCAATTTACATACATATAGTGAAATAATTAATGCTTTTGCAATCATGTAATAGTCACTCAACATAGAGCGCATCTTATAACTACTTTCCTGTGAAGAGATGGTAGATCTTGCTTACAAGGGCCACACCATATACTGTAACAAGCTTATAATGTACCTGGAATTGTACAACATGGTTATAGAAAAGCTGAGATTATCTATCTTTGGACAGTAGGTTATCATTAAAAGTTTAAGCTAATGAGTAATACATGTACCCCCATCCCCAATACTTAAGGCAGCACACTTTTCAGCTCCAGTATACAGAGAGACTACTGCATAGGAGTCATTTGTATGAATTAGGGAGCTTTTTAAACCCTCACATAAAGTGTTTTTAAAAAATAAAGGTACTCCCCTGTGCAAGAACCGGGTCAGTACTGACTCGTGATGTCACATCATGACGTTTACTAGGCAGACTATGTTTACAGGGTGGTTTGCCATTGCCTTCCCCAGTAGTCAACAGTATAAAGGCTGATGTTTTCTCTCAAGTACTATAGGAAAACCCAGGGCTTTCAGATCAGTCTGAACTAAATTGATGGACTCCCTCTGCACACTTATAAGCCATCATCAGAGATAAAGCACTACTTTGTTTAACAGATACTGTGGACTGCCAAAAAAGACAATTAAGTGGATTCTAGAGAAAATCCTGAACTCTCCCTAGAAGCCAAAATGACTAATCTCAGGGTATCATACTTTGGTCACTTTATGAGAAGACAAGTGTTGCTGGCAAAGACAACAATGCTAGGAAAAGCTGAAGGCAGCAGGAAAAGAGGAAAACCCAACATGAGATGGATTGATTTAATCAAGGAAGACACAACTCTGTTTGCAAGACCTGAGCAAGGCTGTTAACAATGGGATGTTTTGGATGCCATTAATTTGCACTGTCATCATAAGTTGGAAGCAACCTGAAGACTCTTAACACACAATTCACTTATTAAAACCAAAATATAGGATTACATTTTAGATCCAACCCAACTACTAAATAATTTGCCCTTCTAAAATATTCTTCCAGAAGAACTCATTTTCTTATTTCTCTACTCCAAAGCTACCACAATTAATTCAGGATATTAAGGTCCTTGGTTTTAAATTGCATATTTTTATCTATATCCCCTGATGCTCATTTAATCAAAGAAGTATTTGAGCATAGCTATACAAGATCATCCCATACTAGTATTGCATACATGTGAGCACCTCAATTAACTTGCGTTTTATTTTATTTACTTATTTAAAGTGGATTTGAAATATATATTTTTTACAATCAGCACCTCTGTATTTAAAAAATATGTTGTAGTTATATATTATTTATTAGCAAGAATCAAAATATTTTATTTTTATTCCAAACAGGAAACAGGGCCAGATAAGTAATGGCCTATCTTCCTCTACCAAATCCTTCCTAACCCAAGCACATTACATTAACTGGATAGAGGGACAAGAAGCAATGCCTGCTAGAAAAGTGGTTTAATCTGCCCAGAAATATAATGTCCAAGCATCAAAACAAAAAGAAAATACAATATCTTTGGGGAGAAAGTGAGAAAACAGGTTTTATATCCCATGAACTTTTTCCCAAAAGAAACGCTGGAAACACTGGAAAGGTGAAGTGACAGCCTGTGAAAATATTTTTAGACTCATGATTGAAATTCTGAAGTCAAGATTTTAAAATATTGTTTTAGCTGCCATTTATTACTTCAGAATTTTCTAATTAAAATTATGTAACAATTTACAACATTAGACAATGTCCATACAGATGTATATAAATCTACAAAGATGCATATATCTCAAATCATTTGCTTGCTTTCAATTTCCCAATCTGTCGTAGCACGCAAAGGAAACTAGAGTATGATGGTAAATATACACAACAAATCAACAAACATGAAAGTATAGCCACAATGGTTTCAATTTGTGCAAAGCTTTAGTTTAAGTGTACGGAAGCAAAACTAATAGCTCTTGATCAGAAGCTATTGATCTTTCAAAAACCAATTCAATTAGACAAAAACTTGAGAATGTAGTGCTATCAAGGATACATTATTTATTTTTTTAAATGGCATGATATGGGCTTTGTGTAGCTAATTTTGTCTAATTACTACAACACTTACTATGTGTAGAGAAAATATGCTACTGAACAGTTTGATGTTGTTATAAAGTTTAACACAATATCCAAATTATAGTCCTTAATTCTGATACCTGTTAAGTGAGAGGTAAACATGAATCTACTCCCTACCCCTCCAGAGTTGAAAGCAGTTTGAAAGACATGTCATGGTGTGTGATGTGCTCAGTCCTACCACAGCTACCTAGGTAAACAGGTGCTGCAGGTTTTTGTATTGTTTCTGCTATTTATAAATAACACTGATGTTAGGAACAGCGTTCTCTCTCTCTAACTTCAGGTCATTTTTTTTAAACTGCCTTTTATTAATGGTTTCTGCTTCTGACTCTTTTTATTTCCCCAACTGGCAAACTAAGATATGCACAGGATTCAACAACCGGTTGCTCCTTATCTAACAATAAGTACTTTCATAATTACTGTTTGAATAAAAACCAAGGCACTGATACTTCCAACATTTCATAAATGTCCCAATTAGGTGCCAAGTTATACACAGTGCATTTGATGTATACTACATGATGTGATAAAGTTTAGCTATTAGAAACTTTTGCACATACTTTCAGTTACCAAGAAAATTCCACACAAAAAGCACACACAAACAAAATAGGTTTTTACCACCACTTCAATATTTCCAAAACGTTTGCATCTCTTCTCTTGACAAGGTATCTGCTGTGGTCTCCAAACCCTGTTAACCATCTCAAAAATCTTTTGAATGCAGGAACTGGAAAGTTTTGATACTCAAGGTATCACGTTTGAGACATGGTGTCAGTTCTCAAGCAAGTGTTTAAGATACTTTGTACTGCAGCAGAAAGTTTTAGTCGGCTGCGACTTGAAGGCACTTTACACACACACACAGTCCCCTATACAAACATCAGGTCGTTACTGACCCATGGGGTGATATCACATCATGACATTTACTAGGCAGACTATGCTTACTGGGTGGTTTGCCTACCCCAATCGTCTACACTTTACCCCCTGCAAGCTGGGTATTAATTTTACCGACCTCAGAAGGATGGGAGGCTGAGTCAACCTTGAGCCAGCTACCTGAAACCAAATTCCATCCAGATTGAACTCAGGTTGTGAGCAGAGCTTGGACTGCAGCACTGCAGCTTACTTCTCTGCGCCACGGGGTTCCTTGTTTATTAAAATATTTATAGCTTGCCTTCTACACTGTCAAAGAAAACACTCTGAGAAGAACAAACTAAAAAGGTTTTTTAAACTAAAGTACTATGATAAACTTTAGCAGTTACATCTCAGTGCTGCACTACACAGACACTAGCAGTGGAATGTAGTCATTTCACTGACAAAAACACTACAATCCTTAGCAGAGTTACACTCTTACATGCCCACTGATTTTAATGGACTTAGCAGGGTGTAGCTCTGCTTAGGACTGCACTGGTAATATAATAGCTTTCTCTGCAATAGTCCTGCAATAATTATCCAAATATGAATACAATGAACAAATGCAAATTATTTAATAAAGACAAAACAACTTCAATATGCAGCATAAAAATGAGGCAGATTTCACCTTTAAAAAAAGCAAGTTACAGTCAGTCTTATCGCAGGGCACTAAATACGTTTTATCAATCAGAAAACAAATAGTAAAACATGTCTCTAGACACTGCCTGCTTGCATCAAGCACAAACTACAGCTAGATATTTTATCTGGACATAAAGGACATGTTTCCAATCAAGTTTGTGCAAATTAACTGAAGCTTGCTCACTGACTTGCCCACATTTAAATGCAAATTATGTCACAAAAAACATATCTACCACCCATGAAGGGACACATGGCCCTTATTCTGTCTTGTAGTTTCCAGCAGGACAGGATACAGTTCTCTTAAAAATAACAACACTTAAATGTTGATGATCAAACTGGCTGCATTGTAAAAGAAAACGCATCAAGTTTGTTCATTTTACCCCCAAAATTTGAGTCTATACTGCCTGAAATTTTGTTGTTCTGCCTTCAGCACACAGTTGTTGACTCCATTTTGAGCTGGGGTTCTACATATTCTCACGCTGAACAATGGTGCAATGAACAGTGTGTCTGTTCCATTCAAGTCCGAAGGCTTCAAATTCAGCTCCACCTGCAAAGTAGTCTTCAACTCTACCTAGAGGCTTTTCATTGTCAAGAAATTATTCTTCCTATGGGCAATACATGGAGCCCCTTATCACAGAGTTGCATCTTCCAAACAACTAGACTGAGCATAAGTGCTCTCCAAGAAAATGACAAATGTCTAGATTGAGCAGCCAGCCCTTTCAGATGACAAAAGTGATTTAGTAAACCAATACGTAGAACGCATATGAGGGCCTGAAGTGTTTGCCCACTGCTATCATGTTATTTGTCAAAACTACTTTTTTCCAGCAGTTTAAGAAGTCAAAGAAGCAAATTGGGGATGCTCACTGCCCGTTTCCAGAATATAAGCATTTACCTAATACTGATTTACAATTATGTTCTGAACAACTTATTAAATGAAAGCATCCCTCTTTCAATCAGAAAATCAAAAACCAATACGTAGGGAGACACATAGAAGAGCACGGAAGATTACACGAGGTGAATTAAGCATTACATGTGACATGCAAATTCCTTCCACATTACTAGGATAATATTTCTAGCTCTCCAAACACAATTAAATCTCGACATGTTTTCTTCCTGAAGAGTATCAACACCATGGCATTCGACAATGGCCTTGCAAGGAGAGTTTATAAAACCACAGACTGATATCTCAGCACGGTGAATAAATATTAAATGGAGCAAGTCATCATTTAAAAGTGAGACTTACTTGCCACATAAACTCTGCACAGTAGAAAATGCAAATAGAAACTGAGCATTTTTTTCCTATTTACACATTTGAAACAACATTAAAAGAATTTTTTAAAATTAAAACGACACTGTAAAACTATCTAAATAAAAAGACACTGATAATAATATTATGTAGCATAATACAGAATGCTGATGTTAAGTTTATTAAGCTCCAATGCAATAATGGTTAAGTCTGAACTGATATGCAACTGTTGTATCTTCGCCTTAAGAGCTCCAGTTTCCAAAGAAATAGGCAGGAACAAAATGCTAGCCACTTAACATATGCAGTAAATCCAACCATTTCAGGTATTTTTCTACAGCGCCTTCACACCAATCTCTGAGCTTCCTATTGTCAGCTTCCTATCTAGGAACGTGTGCAAAAGTGACAAGGAGTGATGCAAGTCTGACAACTACTGGAATGAAGGAAGAGGGCACACCACTTCCATTATGCATCGCCGGAGTTTAAAACCCTCAGTCAAAACGGCAAGCCTGTTTGAGGGAAAGCTATATTCACACTTCAACTCCTCTGAATAAAGACATCTAGTTTCTAAAAATATTTAAAATACCATTTATAAGTTTTAAAGTTTCTATGGCTCCTAGCGATAGCGGGGGGGGGGGTTAAAGTCACAACGCAAACAAAAGACGAGACCCATTCAATACACTGAAATAAGCACCACCGTCCAAGAGCCATCACGTCCCAAAAATCATGAATATGCAACATTCATTCCACCAGAATACCGTATGTTGATGTGTGAAAGTTCCCCCTCTATCCTTCACTAAATACAATTTTAAGTTTAAAAGAGAGAGAGAAAAACCCTAATCATTTCATACACTGTATAATTGCTACATCTTGTGGCAACATAGCTTAATGCAAGGAACAAGGGAAAAAATGGACAATATAAAGGACTTGTTTGCACATAACCTTCATACAGATATTCTCCATAAACACCCACAACACCCTGCTCTCTCACTGTCGTTCTAAGACAGGAGAGGTGGGGGAAGGAGAAGGGAAGGGAGGAGGAAAAAAAATATCATCCAAGATGCGATGGAGGAAAAGGAGAAAGTTGCAGTCATTCCGTGATGGCTTTTAACGCGTCTCCGTCACTTTGGTCTTAAACCAATGGCTGAAGAAAGTGTCTTTCTTGTAGCAATAAGTGCCTCGATCTTTGTCTCTTTCCCACCATCCTGCACCTCCATGATGCCAAAAAAAAAAAAAAAACACGACTCAACCCTTTTCTTCTTCTTTTAAGCAACAGCCACGTTCATCCTTATCCTTTCCTCCCAAAAAAGAAAAGCACCCCACTTTTTAAATAGATAGGTAAATCAATCAATCAATACGGGAGGGGGGGGGGAAAGGAATGCAAAAAAAAAATCTATTTAATACCCCCCCCAAAAAATAAAAAAACGCCATTAAAAAAAAAAAAGATATCGACTGAAGACAGCTTTTTTTAAAAAAAATGTTTTTAAAACGATGGGTTTGCCATGGAGGTGGGAAGGGATTCGTCAGCACCCCCATTCCCTAGCCATTGGAAAGGGTGGAATTAAAACATTTATTGGGGAGGGGGGGTTCCCAAATAAATAGGGGGGGTTCCCAAATAAATAGGGGTGCTGTGGCTGGAGGAAGGTGCTTGATTCCCCCCCCCTCTCTTTTGAGATGCCAGTGTGTTATTGGGGGGAGGAAGAAGGGGGGGCGCCGTCTAGACCTCCCCTAATCGGATGCACGGCAGGAAGGGGAGACATGTTTCGCCTCCTTTCCCTTTGCCCTCGGCCCCGCGAAGCCTGGGACTGGCCTGAGGCGGCGGGCGGCTGCAGCTGCCGCGAAGCGCCGCGTCTTGACACCGCCGCCGCGCCCCTCCCTTCCCCCCTCCCCCCACCCCCACCTCAGTCAGTCATCTTCCCTCACCTCCCCGAGGAAGGGGGAGGCAAAGGAGAGGGCCTCTGCCTCTCCTCCCCCCCCCCAACCGCCTCCCCCCTCACGCCTCGGCCTCTCCTCCGCCATTTACCTTCCTTGGGCGGCTTCCCGGGCGGCGCGTTGTCGTGGAGCAGGGAGGCCGCCGCTGCCGCCGCGGAGGCCGCCACGGCCACCGCCGCCAAGCAGCCCTGCAGGCTCGGTGGGGACGTGGAGAGCCGGGACCAAGATGGCGGCCCCTCCAAACTTCCACTGCTACTTTGGACACTCATCAAGCTACTTTCCTGGAGCCCGGCGGCAGCCGCCGGGGGCAGCAGCAGCAGCACTCGGGGGAGAGGAGGGAGAGGCGGCGCGGCGGGGGCACCGCAGGCAACGCCGCCGCAGCCGCCGCCGCTGCTCCTGCCGCCGCCGTGGTCATGGCCGGGGGTGGGGCGCGGCGGGGCGGGGTGGAGCGGCGACCCCCCCACACACACGCGCGCGCGCACGAGGAGGCCGCCGCGGATGGGCACAGGAGGCGGCGCTGAGGCGAAGCCGCCGCCGCCGCTCGGGCCGGAGCGACCTGCCCGCACCTCTGCACTGCGTCGCCTCCCAGCAGCCGCCTATTGCCGAGCGGCGGAGGGGAAGCCTCTCGCGCGGCCCTCACCTCCTCCTCCTCCTCCTCCCTCTTCCCCCGCCCCGCGAGGGAA